>NC_135809.1:3570976-3942074 GCF_964213995.1 Mustelus asterias
AGAACCTGGAGTGTTGTATTTCAGGAACTGAAGACACTGTACACAACGCATGCCTGCCGCGAACACAACCGCGTGTTCCCATTGCTGGAGCAATACTGTGGCTATCGGGAACATAACATTCCACAACTCGAGGATGTCTCCAAGTTCTTACACTGTGAGTAATAAGCTGAAAACAAGAATTTGAATTTAAATGGCACCTATAACAGAGTGACACATCCCAAGGCTCTTCACAGGAACCATTTTCAGACAGAAATTTGGTAGAGTTTCTCAAGGGGATCATAGAATCCTACAGTGCAGAAGGAGGCCATTTGGTCCATCAAGTCTGCAACAATTACAATCCCACCCGGCCCTATCCCCTTAATCCCCCACATTTACCCTAGCTAATCCCCCAATACTAAGGGGCAATTTAGCATGGCCAATCCACCTAACCTACACATCTTTCGGACTGTGGGAGGAAACCGGAGCACCCGGAGGAAACTCACGCAGACACGGGGAGAATGTGCAAACTCCACACAGACAGTGACCCAAGCCGGGAATCAAACCCAGGTCCCTGGCACGTGAGGCAGCAGTGCCAACCACTGTGCCACCGTGCTGCCCTTGAAGACAAGTACTAAAGCTTGGCCAAGGAGGTAGGTTGTAAGGACTATTTTAATGGAGGAGAAGTGAGGAGGTAAGGGAGGAAATTCAGAAGCTCAGGTTTTGCTGATGTTGAGATATGGGATCAGAAACCCCAAGATATATTCTGAAGTTAGACTAGATCCCAACTGTTCGCTACTTTGGCATTAATGTGGTGATAGGGTGTTTCATTCCAAGCGCAATTCTACTGACAAACTAGGAAGCTTTAATCAAAACAAACTTTATTTAACAGCACAATTCAACTATAATAAATGAATTAGCTTAACTTTTAACATTTGAACAATGCTTAAACATGACAAGGTACAATTCTTAACTGCTAAGCTATCCTTATGAGTTCCAATTCAATTAATCTTCCTCTGACAGACTTAAATCCCTCTTCAAAATCAGTTAAAAGCACACAGGCCTACGTGCTGGTAATTAGATTGCCTGTCCTAGAATTCTCAGAGCACATCAGCAGAGAGAGTCAAAGAGAAACCACTTGCTTCTTTCAGGCAGAAACTGACTGTTTTTAAAAAAAGAAACAGTGTAGCTTCCCTGGAATCGTAGCTCCTCCCATTAGCACATGACTCTATTTCTGTCTGTCAATCAATCTAATCAAAACTCTACTCTGACCTTAAGGAAACCTAAGTAGACACAAATGCATTAACTCTGTTTAAACAAACACATCCCGAGCTACAATCAGTCATTATCCTGCATTCTCAATATCTAAGCTGCCTGTTGCAGATAAATAGGCGCCGTATAAAACAGAGCTAACTTTCAAACATGCCCTTTACAAGAAACACGGTAAAAATACACTTCTTAAAGGCACAGTATCATCACACTGAAGTCATGGCTGCCAATAGGGGAATGATTAAAATTGGGGATGCATAACAGACCAGAATTGCAGGATGCAAAGATCTTGGAATGTTGTAGGACAAGAAGAGGTTGAAGAGATAGAAGGAAAAACCCATGGAGGGATTTCAAGAGCAGGATAAGAATTTTAAAATAGAAGCATGGCAAGGCAGGAGCCAGTGAGCGTGATGGTGATGGTGAGCGTGATGGTGATGGTGATGGTGATGGTGATGGGTAAATGGGACTTATTGTGACAGAGAGAACGTGGTCTGATGGAGATTTGTATATAAGAGTTAGACTTTTCCAGAATATCATTATGGGTAGGATGTGAGATTAAAATAGGAAAATTAAAGTGACAAAAGATGTGGTTCCTCCAAAGATCAAAGCCTGGCCAATCGAGGTTTTTATGGTATTGATGTGTTTTGTCAGTTGCTAATTGAAGGGGAAATGTTTCAAAGACAGACAGAAAGTGACTCCTGCTTTTTATTTGATGGTTTAAAGCTTGCTCGGGGTTCCGTCTGCGTCCTGTGGCTGGTCTCCTGTCCTCCCGAGATTTCCTGGCAGGTCTCGCATTCCGAGTCTTTCATTCCACACAGTACATCCGACATGGATTGGAACCAATGTACACACCAGAACCGTAAGTGCAGGGATTCGATGGACTCTATGGTTCTAAGTGTCCTCTCTTAATGGAGCAGCGTTGTCATTAGCAGCAAAATAAAACCTCAGAACTTGCTCAGTGAAATTATTTCATTTGTGTGTTTGAAAGGGTCAGCAATCACAACATTGAATTGTCCCCATAAGTTAACATAAAAATAGCTGAATAATTCCAGCTACTGACCTGTAATTACCTCATTTTTCCCTACTTCTCTTCTTGAATAAAGGTATTCAGGGTAGACCATTTAGGACGGAGGTGAGGAGACATTTCCTCACCCAAAGAATAGTGAGCCTGTGGAATTCATTACCACAGGAAGTAGTTGATGCCAAAACATTGAATGACAAACATTGAAAACATCAAGAGGCGGCTGGATTCAGCACTTGGGGCGAATGGGATCAAAGGTTATGGGGACAAAGCAGGATTAGGGTATTGAATTGGATGATCAGCCATGACCATAATGAATGGCGGAGCAGGCTCGAAGGGCCAAATGGCCTCCTCCTGCTCCTATCTTCTATGTTTCTATGTACCACATTAGCTGTCCTCCAGCCCTCTGGCACCTCTCCCATATACTTCATTTCTACTGTGCAAGTCATAATTGTAGCGATCTTAGTTAGGTCAACCCTCCACTTCCTCTTTTCTAGAGAAAAGAGTCACAGATCATTCAATCTTTTCCGATAGTTAAATCCCTTCACTTCTGGTATCATCTTAACAGATATATTTTGGCATTTTATCCTGTGTCTCTAAATCATTTTTGGAATATGAAGATGAAAACTATTACAATACTCAATGTGATAGAAGTTTATAGAATTATGAGGGGTATAGATATGGTGAACAGTTGGAAGCTTTTTCCCAGGGCAGAAATGACAATTACAAGGGGGCACAAGTTCAAGGTAAGGGGGGGAAAGGTTCAGTGGAGATGTGCGGGGGAAGTTTTTTACACAGAGGGTGATGGGGGCCTGGAATGCACTGCCAAGTGATGTGGTTGAGGCAGATACATTAATGACATTTAAGACTTTTCTGTATAGACACATGAACAGGCGGGGAATAGAGGGATACAGGCGATTGATCTTGATGGGACATGATCGGCGCAGGTTTGGTGGGCGGAAAAGCCTGTTCCTGCGCTGTACTGTTCTTTGTTCTTTATGTGGTTATACCAAGCTTCGTTATAAGTTTAGCATAACCACTTTGCTATTCAGTTCTATCCCTCCAGAAATCAACCCAGGTGCTTGACTTGAATTTTTATGGCCTTGTTAACTTAGGTCCTACTTTTAGTGATTTGCGTAACAGTGAGCCTGCTCCTCTATCTCATTAAGACATTAATGACCTTACCCTTTAATATGTTGCATCCCACCTTTAGGGACGTGTGTCACGAGTTGCTGGGACATGTGCCACTCTTTGCCGACCCGAAATTTGCCCAATTTTCACAGGTCAGTGCATCATGCTTCAAATTACACCCCAGAGCATTTAAAAATATAAATGTGAAGAAAGTCGCTTTGAAGAGGCTTAGTTTTGCTGTCTCTCGTGCTCTCGTGTTCTTTGTTCATTCATGGGATGTGAGAGGCAATGGTAAGATCATTCTTTATTGGCCACCCCTAATTGTCCTTAATCCAGTGTCTCGCTAGGCCATTTCAGAGGGCAGTTAAGAATCAACCACATTGCTGTTTGTCTGGAGTCACATGTAGGCCAGACCGAGTGAGAACGGCAGATTTCCTTCCCTGAAGAACATTAGTGAACCAGATGGGTTTTAATGAAAAATTGCTATTCTTTTAATTCCAGGTTTATGCATTTAATTTAATTCCTGAGCTGGGAATCCTCCTGATGGGATTTAAATTCAGGGCTGTTGGATAATTAGTGCAAGTCTCTGAAATACTAGGCCAGTAACAAAACCACTAAACCATTATTTCCTTGACTTCCTCATCTGTGGAAATCATGAGTGAGGTCAGTTTCTGTTGTGCCTCAGCTACAACTCGACAGCCTTGGTCTTGCTGCTAAATTTGTGGAACCCATTTTCTTAGGCACCCAGTGGGCATTAGATCTCCTTGAATGTGTTCATTGGGACCTAACATCCGCTGAAAGAATCCTTGCTGAAACTAAGGGCTGAATTTTCAGGATGGTGAGTGCTGGGCGCCCACCATCCTGAGAGTTGGTGGGATAGGATCACCACCAGCCCTGACCAGCCCGCTGCCATTTACACTCAACTAAGCATTGATTGGCAGCAGGATGGAAGTACAACCTTGGAGAGCTGTTGGCCAATCTCCAGTCCCCCCAGGCACAGTGCTGCAGTAGCCAGAAGAAGTACTGCCACGCTGTGTCTCAACCTGAGTCCCAGGACTGTGCTTCAGCTAAGTACCTGTCCCGGTGGCAGAAGGGTTGGGGATGTGCTGGGGAGTCGGGAGGGGGCTGATCTCAGGGAAGCCAGAGGGGGGAGGGCCAATGCTTCCAGTTCCTACGGGGAAGGGTGCCCAAATGTGAAGGGGCCTTCAGATTGAGGTACCCCCCATCCCCTTGCCCGCCTGAGAAGGAGATTTCTAACATTTTCAGTTTCCCACCCTGACCAATGCCTGGCAACCTAAAAATTGAGGCTGGGCAGGAAAGTCCGCCCGAGGCCCTGCCTGCTCCATCGTGAAATTACGTCTGGGTGAAGGCCCCAGGAGTGAATCCTGTCCACACTATTTTACCCAACACCACCATTCACACCCCACTCCCCCCACCCCACCCCACCCCCATCTCAGAACCTGTATAAAAATCTAGCCTTACAACCCATTTGAAAAGATGATAAAGCGTGGGGGAAGGAGGTGGAGGGTTTGTGGTGGCACGGTGGCACAATGGTTAGCACTGCTGCCTCACAGCGCCAGGGACCCAGGTTCAATTCCGGCCTCGGGTCACTGTCTGTATGGAGTTTGCACATTCTCCCCGTGTCTGTGTGGGTTTCCTCTGGGTGCTCCGGTTTCCTACCACAGTCCAAAGATGTGCGGGTTAGGTTGATTGGCCATGCTAAATTGACCCTAGTGTCAGGGAGATTAGCAGGGTAAATGTGTGGGGTTATGCGAATAGGGCCTAGGTGGGATTGCGGTTGGTACAGACTCGATGGGCCAAATGGCCTCCTTCTGTACTGTACGGATTCTATGGATTCCATGATGGGGGTTGTGGGTCCCCCATTCCTTGCTTTATACTTTGTCATTGGGAGATGTATGAGGGAATTAGCGTGACAATAAAAGCAGAACACTGCAGATGCTGGAGATCTGAAATAAAATTGGCCTTAGTATCTGCTCCCACTGCGCAGATCGCAGCAGAAGAAGTTCTGAAGGAAAGATATACCCACCTATACTGTTGGAAGATGTGTGTAGCTCAGTGAGTCCCGTGAGGAGGTTCTGAGTCTTGTATAGTTTAACAATGTGTTCATTAACTACAAGCTAAAGGTGTTGTTGCAGTACAATCTGAGACGGCAAGAGGTTCTTCACTCACCAGGGAATGGAGTTGGGTGGAAGAGTTGTGAAAAAAAACCCAGAATAATTGACTATACCACTAGTAGCGGGCACACTGGGTAGCTTTCTTTCCAACTGGGTATCTTCACCTGACTATCTTGTGTTCTTGCTGGGATACACCTTTCGCTAAATGGATGTTACTGAGTACTCCTTGTTTTTCTTCCCCGTTGATTCCAACAGGAAATAGGACTTGCGTCCCTGGGTGCTCCAGATGAATATATTGAGAAGCTCGCGACGGTATGTAGGAACTCTATTTATTTCGGTCAGTCTGCAATTTAAATGATGCCAGGCCTAATGGAATTGAGGTAAACAGGTGAGAGGGAAACAAATAGGAAGGTATGCTGATGTGTTGAGATTAGGATATTAGTATGTAGATAGGCTGGAAAATTGGGCGGGGATCCTGGATTCAGGATTCAATCCTGGACCGGGGAGCGGCGCGGGCTTGGAGGGCCGAAGGGCCTGTTCCTGTGCTGTATTGTTCTTTGTTCTTTGTATTAGGGGACTCTTGTGCAACGTAAACACCAGCATGAACCACTTGGGCAGAATGGCCTGTTTCTGGGCACAATGCAAATCTATGTAATTTTACACTCGTCTTCTGGTTGGCACATAATGGGTATGGAGGCACCAGAGACATTGCAAAGGAAGATTTACCAGAATGATACAGAATCAAGAGCTTAAGACCATAAGGCATCAGAGCAGAAGTAGGCCATTCGGCCCATTGACTCTCCTCCACCATTCAATGAGATCATGACTGATCTGATACATTATTTTTGTTCGGAAAGCTTGAAAGGTGGCAAGGATGGAGAACATAGTGAAGGGGCGGAGGAGAGGGTGTAGGGTCAGAGGGCACCGTGGGGATGGAGGGATGGGTGTGGGGTCAGAGGGCAGCGTGGGGGCAGAGGGAAGGATGTGGGATCAGAGGGCAGGGTGGGGAACAAAGAACTGGGCATGGGAATGGAGGAAAGGGCGGGGACGGAGGGAAGCGTGGCGATGGAGAGAAGGGTGGGGATAGAGAGAAGGGTGGGGATGGAGGGATAGGTGTTGGGTCAGAGGGCAGAGTGGGGATGGAGGGAAGGGTGTGGGAGTGAAGGGCAGGGTGTAGGGATGGAGGGAAGGGTGGCGATGGAGAGAAGGGCGGGGATAGAGAGAGGGGTGGGGATGGAGGGATAGGTGTGGGGTCAGAGGGCAGAGTGGGGACGGAGGGAAGGGTGTGGGAGTGAAGGGCAGGGTGCAGGGATGGAGGGAAGAGTGGGGGCAGGGTACCTCAGGAAAAGATTGTGGGGTGATCTGATTGGGATTCTCGAGGAATTAAGGGCTATGGGGAGAGAGCGGGTAAATGGAGTTGAAATCAACCATGATTGAATGGTGGAGTGGACTCGATGGGCCGAATGGCCTTACTTCCGCTCCTATGTCTTATGGTCTTATGGTCTTATGGGATCATTAAGAGTTTGTTAAGGTACAATGGATGAATGATGTTTACACTTGCAGGAATCACCAAAGCCCAGGGACCATAAATGTAAGATGGTTATCAATCTGAAATTCAGGAGAAATGGTTTTATTCAGAGAGACATTAGAATGGGGAACCCACGATCAGAGAGCAGTGATTGAGGCAAACAGATCAATGAATTTCAGGGGCAAGTATATAAGCGCACAAGGAAAAAGGAATAGAAGGAGTTGTTTTATTTTATTTGACTTTGGGCGTTGCTGGCATTGCATTTCTCTCATTACCTTTGAGAAGGTGGTGGTGAGCCACCTCTTGAACTGCTGCAGTCCATGTAGTGAAGTGATTCCTACAGTGCTGTTAGGGAGAGAATTCCAGGATTGTGACCAACATTGATGAAGGAATGGTGATATATTTCCCAGTTGGGATGGTACGTGACCTGGAAGGGATGTTGATTAGGTTTGATGAGGAGGGGTAAGGGGATGCTCAGTGGGGCAGGAACTCTGGCATGGAATAGTTGGTTAAGTGGTTGTTTCTGTAAATACATTGTAATACTTTTTAAATGATTGATTGTTAAAATGTACAATACTATAGTTAGCATGACTAGAAATGCTACTGCCATGATATACCAAAGCATTGCTCTTGTGCTTCCTATCCCAATACATAGAGGGTTAAAAGCTCCCTGAAAATTGTCCATTTGCTTTGATACAGGATAGCTCTAGAATGGACATTGAAGCTGATTATTTTGCATGAGTGAGTTCTAAATGTTTGGGCACAGGTGGAAATCCAAGCAGATTGGCAAAAAGCTACAGTATGAAAATAAGACGAGGTCTGATCACATCAGGGGGAAGGAGACCCCTGTACTCTCCAACCCCAGGCACTGCACTGATCCGAGTCAGTGACACAGGAGGGTCCGTGGGTCCAGCAGCACGGTGCTGTCCATGAAGACCAGCTCAGCGTGGAGATGGAGGCAGGGACCGGTCTGCCCTGGAAGAGTGAACAGCGCGTCAGAAGCAATGCAGCGCTATGGTGAAAAGTCGTTGCACTCACTCCAAAGTCTCTGGTGAACTGAGGACTGTCTTGTGCAAGCCACTCCTTAGCAATTGGGTTTGACACCAATGTAAATTCTCACTGGTGTGGCCCAAGATTGAAAGACCTGACAGGATGCTAGGGGGAGTTGGTGGTAAGGGGATGGGGGGGGCGGCAGCAGCTGTTTTGTTTTTTATTCATTCGTGGGACATGGGTATCGCTGGCTGGGCCAGCATTTATTGCCCATCCCTAGTTGCCCTTGGAGGGCAGTTGAGAGTCAATCACATTGCTGTGGCTCTGGAGTTACATGTAGGCCAGACCAGGTAAGGGCGGCAAATTTCCTTCCCTAAAAGGACATCAGTAAACATTCATGAGATGCAAATGGTGTTCACACCACCAGCCAGTGAGAAGAGCGACCCAATTTTAACCCGCCATTGAGAGAATTGTAACATGATTTTACAGACAACTTTCTGGCTCCCATTAGATTCACTGCTCTTGCCCACAACCAAACCTGCCATGGGTGGGATTGGAGAATTCTGCTCGTTTTAAATTTCTAACTCATTGAACCTCCGTTTCTGTAATTCTTAAGATGCAACACAAGAAAATGCACATAAATTGTAGGTTGTAGAGAAACACAGTTTTGAGGGAAAATCTCAATAAAACACATATATATTCCAAGTTATAATATAGTTATAGGGTTAAATGTAGCATTAGAAAACTGCCAGTCAAGTGGATAGAGCTGTGAAGAAGGCCTTTAGTGTGTTAGCTTTTATTAACAGGGGGTTGGAGTTTAAGAGCCGTGGGGTTATGCTGCAACTGTACAGGACCTTGGTGAGACCACATTTGGAATATTGTGTGCAGTTCTGGTCACCTCACTATAGGAAGGATGTGGAAGCGCTGGAAGGAGTGCAGAGGAGATTTACCAGGATGCTGCCTGGTTTGGAGGGTAGGTCATATGAGGAAAGGTTGAGGGAGCTAGGGCTGTTCTCTCTGGAGCGGAGGAGGCTGAGGGGAGACTTAATAGAGGTGTATAAAATGATGAAGGGGATAGATAGAGTGAACGTTCAAAGACTATTTCCTCGGGTGGATGGAGCTATTACAAGGGGGCATAACTATAGGGTTCGTGGTGGGAGATACAGGACGGATATCAGAGGTGGGTTCTTTACGCAGAGAGTGGTTGGGGTGTGGAATGGACTGCCTGCAGTGATAGTGGAGTCAGACACTTTAGAAACATTTAAGCGGTTATTGGATAGGCACATGGAGCACACCAGGATGATAGGGAGTGGGATAGCTTGATCTTGGTTTCAGATAAAGCTCGGCACAACATCGTGGGCCGAAGGGCCTGTTCTGTGCTGCACTGTTCTCTGTCTATGTTCTATGTTCTATGTTCACTGCTCAATAAAGCCTGAAGTCTCCAGCCTCTTATTTAAATAATTTTTTTTGATCTGCCTTTAAGCTCAGAGCACCTTAAAGGTAAAGCAATTATATATCATTATCCCACGTCTTTCAGCTTTCAATGGGATGTTGAAACAAAATCAAATAATTAGATAATTAAAACACTGCCAATTACAACCTGGATCTAAAATAATGAGAACAATAGGACCTTCTGATTGATGAATGATTTAAAATGTTGCAGCTGGGACGAGTGGAACATTGGCTTTGAATCCAGCCCAGAATGAGAGGTTCACTGGGTTGACATTCCCGTTACAGTTCTAAGGGAGAAGTGCACTGAATGTGCCATCTTTTTGATGAAGAAAGTGATAGGGAGTAAGATGAAGCAGAACAAAAGAGTTATATCCTTAGAATCTGCCTTACAGCATAGAAAGAGGTCATTTGGCCCATCGAGTCTGCACTGACTCTCTGAAAGAGCAACCCACCCAAGCTCTCCCCTCCACCCTATCCCCGTAATCCTGTGCAATCACCATGGCTAATCTACCTAACCTGTACATCTTTGAAGTGTGGGAGGAAACCAGAGCACCTGGAGGAAACCCATGCAGACACGGGGAGAATGTGCAAACTCCACACAGTCACCTAAGGCAGATATTGAAACCAGGACCTTGGAGCTGTGAGGCAGCAGTGTTAACTGCATTAGAAACTTATAACATTCTAATAGGGTTAGACAGGATAGATTCAGAAAGAATGTTCCCGCTGGTGCCAGAGTCCAGAAGTAGGGGTCATAGTTTGAGAATAAAATGAGGTGAGGAGAAATTTCTTCACCCAGAGGGTGGTGGATGTATGGAATTCACTACCACAGAACGTAGTTGAGGATAAAACGTTGTGTGACTTCAAGAAAAAATGGAGCGGCACGGTAGCACAGTGGTTAGCACTGTTGCTTCACAGCTCCAGGGACCTGGGTTCGATTCCCGGCTTGGGTCACTGCCTGTGTGGAGTTTGTACATTCTCCTTGTGTCTGCGTGGGTTTCCTCCAGGAGCTCCGGTTTCCTCCCACAGTCCAAAGATGTGTGGGTTAGGTTGATTGGCCGTGCTTAAATTGCCCCTTAGTGTACTGAGATGCGTAGGTTAGAGGGATTAGCGGGTAAATATGTAGGGATAAGGGGGATAGGGCCTGAGTGGGATTGTGGTCGGTGCAAACTCGATGGGCCAGATGGCCTCTTTCTGCACTGTAGGGTTTCTATGATTCTATGAAGAAATTAGATACAGCTCTTGGGGCTAAAGAGATCAAGGGATATGGAAGGAAGGGGGGGATCAGGATATTGAATTTGATGACCAACAATGATCAGAATGAATGGCGGAGCAGGCTCGAAGGGCAAAATGGCCACCTCTTGCATCTAGTTTCTATGTTTAACCACTGTGCCACCGTGCCAGATTTCAGGTTGTTAATACAAGGGAAAACCAGCTAAATATTGAAAGATAAGTGGCAGTGAAACAGAAAATAAGAGGGACCAAGAGACTATATGAGGAGAGGTGGGCAGTTAACATAAAGGGAGTCCAAAAGTCACTATAAGCATATAAATATTGATATGGATAGAGAGAGATGCTTCCCCTTTCTTCCACCTCTTGGCTGACCAAAGCTAGTGGAGTTCTTTTAATTAAAAAAATCTTTTAACCCTTGAGTACTGTAACTGTCAACTGGCTGGATTTAACGTAAGTTTTAAAAGGAAGATAATTGTTTATTATTCAACATTATATATGGAACTATATTCACATACACAGATTCACTCACACTCAAGAAAAGATTGTGGTTATAGAAGTAGTACGTATTTAGATCTTAGGATTACAAGATTTCTCCCTTACACTTGCTTTGCCCTGGGTGGAGGCTTGTGTTGCAACAGGAGAGGGTTAATTTAAACAGCATTAATTTTTTCTCTCACAACCCATCTGTTAATAGAAAGGTGTTTTAGATTGTTTCCTTCCTTATAAGTGCTGGCATATTTCCCAATCATCGTTTGTTTGTGCAATCAAATTTTCTACTCATAACCCCACAGCAAACCTGAGACAGGATGAACTCAAAGGGTTAATTTATTTGCACATACATAAAATGCCTCCACACTCAGGCAATAAAGAGAAGGAATAGTGAAAAGAAAGATTTATAGTGTGCAGGCACCACTTAGAAAAGAAACATTGTTTCACATGTGTTCCAGAGTCCAGAATCAAAATACAATGCTGGATTCCTTCACAGGTTGGTGGGTTGTAAACCGATGCTGGATAAATTACTTTTCCGGTGGTGTTGACTTCACATTATGAGATAGGTATGCAGAGAGGAATCAGTCTTGTCGGTAATGGTAGAGAATTCCCAGCAGAGGCAGCGCAGATGGGGCCAAGTGTTCAACGTGGGCAAAAATCCCTTTCTGTGAGGCTGCCTCTTAGATGGTAAACAGATATCTTAGATGGTGTGAAAGCTTTCAGAAACGATAATCCAAGACAAAATTAACAGTCAAACATACAAGTATGATTTTTTCAAAGGCAAATCCTGTTTCTCTAACACAATTGAGTATTTAGATGAAGCTGTGTAATATGTTTGCGGAGGCAGATGTCCCTTCACCAAAATCCCTTTGTGTACTGCTGTTAGAGTTGTAAATAGAGTGCTATCAGTCAGCAGTCTACCTCCGGGGGTGCCAGAGGAACTGACACGCCCGGTTACTACAAAGCAAAGATTGGACCACCAATTGGATCCTTAATCAGGGAGTTCATATTCCAATAGGCCAATCTCAATGGCCTGATTGAAGTCAATACAGCTGGAACTGCAGACACCCTGTCGGAACTGAAATTAGGGAGACAGGGTAGGGAGGTTGGGGAATATGTATTTTGAATTTAAAAGAGCATGCACATCTGAAAACAAATTTATCAATGTGGAGATGAGAGTTTGTCATGGAAAATGTTGACACAAAAATTGAAAGGCAGGTTTCATAGACATTAAACGGATGCAAGTTTGTTTGAACAAAATGGTTCAGCGAACATGGAGGAGCTATTTCCCTTACTGTGCAAGTGCAAAGGATCACATGGGTAAGACATGTTATAGGCATGTTTTGGCAATGTGACATTATGGACATACATTGCAATTGACACATGATGTTATGTGCATGCGATTTTATGGCTAGGCCCATTTTTGTTCTCTGCATGTACCCACACAATCATATACTCCCGTGTACAATGAGGAAACTCCGTCACTAATTTTCCCAAGTAAGTCGGGTGGATAATGTGTTTTGTCAGCTCAGATCCTGCTGTCTGATCCTTCTCCTATTCCTGTTCCCAGGTCTATTGGTTCACCGTGGAGTTTGGCCTCTGCAAGCAGAATAACGAGATCAAGGCCTATGGTGCAGGGTTGCTGTCTTCCTTCGGAGAACTGCAGGTCTGTCATGTTCCATTGCTCTTCCCATGCAGAGATTTGTCTTTCTAAATTCATGCTTACAGTAGAAAATTCCACCGATTAAGTGAACGGCCTTTTCCTTTTCAGTATTGCTTAACAAATAAACCGGAACTACTTCCCTTTGACCCGGAGAAGATGGCCTGTCAGAAATATCCAATCACCAACTTCCAACCAGTCTACTTTGTTGCTGAATCATTTGAAGATGCAAAGGAGAAAGTGAGGTAAGCTGAGACGCTGGGAGTGTAAGGACAAGGAGGAGGCCATTCAGAGCCTTGACCCTGCTTCACAGTTCAATTAGAATTATGACAAATCTGTCACATCTGTACCTCAACTCCCATTTTCCACGTTTATGTCTTGTCCTTTGATACCCTCACCCAACAAACTTTATTTGTCTCAATTTTGAAACTCACAATTGAGCCTCAGTATTTGAATGGAGAGAATTACAAATTTCCCCTAATCTTTGTGTGAAGGAGTCCTTCCCAATTTCACTCCGGAAAAATCTGGCTCTAATTTTAACTTGTTTTCCTGTTTTGGATTCCCCCACCAGAGGAAATAATTGGCAAAATTTTCTCAAAAAATTTCTAAGTGTAATAGTTGTGAGAAAAATGGAATGAGCCACGTCGATTTCTCAGGTGTGCTCCGCATCACAATCTTTCGACACTCGGTCTGTGTTTTGGAAAGTTGGGAGTTTCGCGCTAGTACTGAGGGGTGGGGGGCGGGGGCGGGGGGGGGGGGGGGGGCCTAAACACGCTGGTGTGCCGGCTGCAAAGAGCTTGGGTATCGTTTTACAAGGGTGCCCCAATTTCACAGTGCACTGGAAGACACCCTCCCTCCCCCATGGACGTTAAAACCCCTCTCACCATCAGCGGCATGCTTCCTGCCCCCCCCCCCAGCATAGGTCACCCACAGCTTAATCAGAGCATCAGGGTCTCCCAACATGCCCCCCATCATGACCACGAACCACACCTGCATGACCCCCCTTGCATACTCCCCCGTCAAGGTCCCTGCCCAGGCTCCATCCCCCGGCACTGTTCCTTGCACACTGGCAGTGCCCAACTCATGCCATCTGGGTGCATGGTGGCACTGCCAGGGTGTCTGGTGGGTATTGCCTGATGGCCACTGCCCGGCCATGCCCTGACCACCCAGGGAGCTTCAGTGGCACCAGGTCTGCACTAGTGGAGTCCTATACTAATTCTCACTGTTATGGCACTGCGTCTAAGGGCTGGACGATTCTGAGTGCTGGGGCCTCTGACGGAAATCTTTGTCTCTTCATTGGACACAGGTGAGGTCCCTGAGGATTGGAGGATAGCGAATGTGGTACCGTTATTTAAGAAGGGTAGCAGAGATAACCCGGGTAATTATAGGTCAGTGAGCTTGACGTCCGTGGTAGGGAAGTTGTTGGAGAGGATTCTTAGAGACAGGATGTATGCGCATTTAGAACGGAACAAACTCATTAATAACAGACAGCATGGTTTTGTAAGAGGGAGGTCGTGCCTTACAAATTTGGTGGAGTTTTTTGAGGAAGTGACAAAAACGGTTGACGAAGGAAGAGCCGTGGATGTCGTCTATATGGATTTCAGTAAGGCATTTGACAAAGTCCCTCATGGCAGGTTGGTTAAGAAGGTTAAGGCTCATATACAAGGAGAGGTGGCTAGATGGGTAGAGAACTGGCTTGGCCACAGGAGACAGAGGGTAGCAGTCGAAGGGTCTTTTTCCGGCTGGAGGTCTGTGGCCAGTGATGTTCCGCAGGGCTCTGTACTGGGACCTCTGTTATTTGTGATATATATAAATGATTTGGAAGAAGGTGTAACTGGTGTTATCAGCAAGTTTGTGGATAACACAAAGTTGCGGATAGCGATGAACATTGTCGGACAATACAGCAGGATGTAGATAGGCTGGAAAATCGGGCGGAGAAATGGCAGATGGAATTTAATCCAGATAAATGCGAAGTGATGCATTTTGGAAGAACTAATGTAGGGGGGAGTTATACAATAAATGGCAGAGCCATCAAGAGTATAGAAACACAGAGGGACTTAGGTGTGCAAGTCCACAAATCCTTGAAGGTGGCAGCACAGGTGGAGAAGGTGATGAAGAAGGCATATGGTATGCTTACCTTTATAGGACGGGGTATAGAGTATAAAAGCTGGAGTCTGATGTTGCAGGTGTATAGAACGCTGGTTAGGCCACATTTGGAGTACTGCATCCAGTTCTGGTCGCCGCACAACCAGAAGGACATGGAGCTTTAGAGAGAGCGCAGAGAAGGTTTACCAGGATGTTGCCTGGTATGGAGGGTCTTAGCTATGAGGAGAGATTGGGTAAACTGGGCTTGTTCTCCCTGGAAAGACGGAGAATGAGGGGAGACGTAATAGAGGTGTTCAAAATTATGAAGGGTATAGATAGGGTGAACAGTGGGAAGCTTTTTCCCAGGTCGGAGGTGATGATCACGAGGGGTCACGGGCTCAAGGTGAGAGGGGCGAGGTATAACTCAGATATCAGAGGGACGTTTTTTACACAGAGAGTGGTGGGGGCCTGGAATGCGCTGCCAAGTAGGGTGGTGGAGGCAGACACGCTGGCATCGTTTAAGACTTACCTGGATAGTCACATGTGGTCTAGTTGGACCAATGAGTGGCACAGGCTTGGAGGGCCGAAGGGCCTGTTTCCTGTGCTGTACTGTTCTTTGTTCTTTAGTTGGCTTCTTGAGCTGACCTTGAAATCCACCTGAAAAGTCCCTCCTCCAACTTCTCAGTTACTGACAAACTGTATGGTTAGGGCCAGTTTGGAAACATGGTGTGCATCACCTTTCAAACTCGGTACACCACCTTCTACCCTCCTCCTGTCACCCACCAGTTTTCCCCCATCACCCTTGACCCACGAAATATCACCATTCCTCTCCCCTCCATTACCCTAGATGCCATCACGTTCCACCTTCACATGCCTTCCCTCCCCTTCAGAACAGAAACCCCATGCCCACCCCGACTCTGCCTCTGATTATCCAAGTCTCTCTTCATACCTTGAGACCTTCACTTATCAAACTCTCACCCTGGACCTGCCACCCTCCCTCATTCCACACACACCCCTCCCCCCCCACCCCCCCATGACTGTGACTGTTCCCTCCCCTATCACCAGTACCCTGAAGTAAACCCCCAGAATCCCAAAATCAACACCACTGGCTCCACCCTCCCTTCCTCAGACACATTTTACCGCCACTCCCCACTTGGTGTCCAGCCTTGGCACAGTTCCTCTCTGGGCACTCAATGCGAATCAAGTTATGTGAGGTTCCAAGGAGGCGAAAGCAACATCTACTGACCCCAGAGTCATGGACAAGGTGAAGCTCGTGAGGTGCACATCACTAATAAACAATCATAAAACCAAACCTAAACTCTTGCTGACGAGGAGATTAATTTGAAGGATGAATTTAATTCTGCCAAGGTGGCCTCTTAATGAGCAAGTTTTAGTTTGTGTTTTTACAATTCTGACATGGAAGGATATTCTGAAGAAAGGTTGATACGTTCCGTTCCATGGTGAAGGTTCAAGTTACTCGCTTTGTAGGAGTGAGTGAGTGAAACATTGTAGATGAGGCATATTGGTTTCCCACCTTTGACAGTAAAGACAAAGTCTTCCTCCCATTCTTCTTTAAACATCAGTCTTCTTCTTCACCCTTCCACTTCTTACAACTTGATGTTGTTGTTTTTATCCATAAAGTTTACGAAGGATTTATTGGTATTGGCCTGTGACAATTTTTCAGCAGGTCATGTGTTCATGGCTCTCTCGTTTCCCAGGATTCCTTCACACACAATCCAAGTAAAAACAAGTCAGCTCATTCCAGCCTTACCTCATGTCTTGTAGCATGAGAGAGGGTGAGGGAGCTGGAGGGACCACTCCAAAATGGCAGTGACCATGTGGGTCTCATGCGCTACATCAGACTGATGGGAAACTCCTCAATGCTGCTGCCTGCTCTTCCATTCTCTCCCATGAAAAGCTAACCATTTCCTGCAGCCCCTTTTGAGCAGTCTTTCACCCTCAAAAAACTCCATTACAGAAAGAAAACTCCAAAAGAAAGGGCCGGTTGTAGGAGCAAAGCTGGAAATCAGGTGGGAGCCACATTCCATGTTTACAGGAGCTGCATGCAGTTTGTGAGTTGCCAACTGTGGAATATAGTATACCAATCTGAAAGAATTATGCGTAAATTACAGCTTCACCTGCAAGGTATACATGGGGTCTTGAACAGTGAAGAGGGAGGAGGTAAAAGGGCAGGTGCATCTCCTCCTGTATTTGTACAAATGGAGGGGACAGGGTGCTAGGGGGTGACTGAGGAGTGAACCAGGGGATCACACAAGAAACAGTCCCATCAGAATGCAGGGAGGGGAAGATGTGTTTGACGACGGCAACGCATTGGAAGTGGCAAAAGATGATCAGTGGAATACTGAAGCTGGTGAATCCCTTTACACTGGGTGACTGCTCAGTGGAAATCCTCCATTCAGTCCACACACACAATTCTGAGCTGTTGGTGGTCTGTCATATTCATTCCCCATCTTGCTCTCGCGCTGACATCCCTGTCGGCCTGCCGCACTGTTCCAGTGAAGCTGATAATGAGATTCAGTAACAGCACCTCATCCTTTGATTAGGGTTTCATTTCATTTGATTTATTATTGTCACATGTATTAGTATACAGTGAAAAAATATTCTTTCTTGCGTGCTACACAAAGCATACCGTACAGAGGGAAGGAAAGGAGAGGGCGCAGAATGTAGTGTTACAGTCATAGCTAGCGTGTAGAGAAAGATCAACTTAGTGCGAGATAGGTCTGTTCAAAAGTCTGACAGCAGCAGAAAGAAGCTGTTCTTGTGTCGGTCGGTACGTGGCCTTAGACTTTTGTATCTTTTTCCCGGCGGAAGAAGGTGGAAGAGAGAATGTCCAGGCTGCGTGGGGTCTTTAATTATGCTGGCTGCTTTGCCGAGGCAGCGGGAAGTGTAGACAGAGCCAATGGATGGGAGGCTGGTTTGAGTGATGGACTGGGCTTCATTCACTTTACAACCTTCCGGGCTCAACATTCAAGTTTAACAGATTCAGATAGTAATCTCTATCCCCTCATTCTGTTTCCATTTCTTTGCCAGCACTTTTTTTCTTAGTTTTGTTTTCAGGTGGCAGGAACTGCTCAAGGCACATCCTTTCTTTCTTCGTTTCTTTTCTTGCCCCATCACCATTCTCTTTGGCTCTGAAAGATTATCACTCCTGTCCTCCACCCTATCACAGACCTTCCTTTTGTTCTTGTCCCACCCACCTCTTGGCATCTATTACATTGCTAAAGGGTACCTACTGGTTCAGCTCAGTTGACTGGACAGCTAGTTTGTGAGACAGAGAGATACCAACAGTGCGGGTTCAGTTCCACCTTTAGGCCCCACCTTCAGGTTCAGCCCCACCTTCTCAACCTTGCCCCTCACATGACGTATGGTGACCCTTGGGTTTAGTCACCACCAGTCACCGGGCTATAGCAACTTTACCTTTCACATCTCTAACATTTCCCAGTTCTAATGAAAGGTCATCGACCTGAAACTTTAATTCCGTTTCTCTCTTCACAAATGCTGCCAGCCCTGCTAAGTATTTCCAGGGTTAACTGCAGATTTTCTTATTGTTGGTGATTGGAACTTGTTGCCTGCAGACTCTCTTTCCTGTTTCCTAAAATGGTGACTAAGCATCCAATGGCCCCTCATTGGCGGAATTCTCTGGCTATTCACGCCAACGGGATTCTCGGGTGCCACTGCAATGAATGGAGATTTGGCCGAGCGCCAAATTCTCCGTCCTCACTTGCAGAAGCGGCGGGCGTGAACAGCCAGTGTTCCGGCCCTTGGCTGTAAAACATTTTGGGAGATCCTGGAATCAGGAAAGGTGCAATATAAATGGAACTCCTTTCTTTTAATCGAGACCCAGTAATGCCTAAAAAAAACAATCAAACCACGCAGATTATTTTGGTTATTTCAGCGGCTGTGCTGGTTTTGCCGTCCCAGGTCAGAGTCTCACAAGAGTCCATCTCAGAATATTTCTTGACCATATTGAAGCAGCAAGCTCCAAACTCCTCATTATATATAAGAACTGAACTTTTCCAGCTGATATTTATCTTTCTTTCTCCTCCAAGGAAATTTGCTGCCACAATCCCTCGGCCCTTCTCTGTCCGTTATAACTCTTACACCCAAAGTATTGAAGTTCTGGACAACATTGAGCAACTGAAGAACCTGGTTGACAGCATTAGTGGTAAGCGTCTATCTCAGAATGATCAAACTGATGATTACCTCAAACGCTATTCGACATGAGTGAAGATTCTCAATATCCAATAAGCTGTAACTACATCTGTGTATGTGCCCTATTTTTGCACAGGTATTACCCAGTCTATTTTAGATTTTGGTTTGACTTCTTGCACCTCCCACATTGCAGCGAATAACCATGTACTATCCTGAGTAAGCCAATTATTTACAGATATTTAAGCACACAGATGCTGATCTACCTCTGCAGGGCTGGGGGAGTGCTGCATTGTCAGAGTTGTAGTCTTTTGGACAAGGGCACAACTGCCCTCTCAGGTGGACAGAAAGGATCCCATCGAGCTTTTCGAAGTGGAGCAGGGGGTTTCAACCTCAGTGTTCTGGCAAGTGGTCTGTTCTCAATTAATATCACTAAAGCAGATTACCTGGTCATAATCACAGTGCTGTTTTTGGGATCTTGCTGTGTGCAAATTGTTGGAGGTGCTGTGCTTCAATGGGCTGTTAAACCAAGATCTTGTCCATTCATTCAGGTATTATAAAAGATCACATGGCAGAACTTGAAGAAATCTGGCAATTCTCTCATTCTTTTCCTCAATCTCTTTTTCTATGTTTCTATAGCCTAGTAATCGCTAAGGTAGGGACATGTTCGGCACAACTTTGTGGGCTGAAGGGCCTGAATTGTGCTGTAGTTTTTCTATGTTTCCATGTTTCTAATATCTCTTCCACAACCAATATCACCAAAAATAAACCAACTTCCTCATTCAATCACACAAAACTAGTCAACTCTCTCATTCACCTATATAAAACCAGGGGCCCAAGCAACTGAAGGCTCCAGCACTAATAGAGGAGCGATTAAAATCGGTGTTAAGCAAGATTTGATTCGG
This sequence comes from Mustelus asterias, assembly GCF_964213995.1. NCBI lineage: Eukaryota > Metazoa > Chordata > Chondrichthyes > Carcharhiniformes > Triakidae > Mustelus > Mustelus asterias. The sequence goes on from NC_135809.1 coordinate 3,591,018, forward strand.
TTTGATTTCTTATGTCACATGTATTGGTATAGGGTGAAAAATACTGTTTCTTGTGCACTGTGCAGACAAAGCATGCCGTTCATAGAATACATAGGGGAGAAGGAAATGAGAGAGTGCAGAATGTAGTGTTACAGTCATAGCTAGGGTGCAGAGAAAGATTAACTTAATATAAGGTAAGTCCATTCAAAGGTCTGGTGGCAGCAGGGAAGAAGCTGTTATTGAGTTGGTTGATACGTGATCTCAGATTTTTGTATCTTTTCCCTGATGGAAGAAGGTGGAAGAGAGAATGTCCGGGGTTTTGATTTGATTTGATTTGATTTATTATTGTCACGTGTATTAACATACAGTGAAAAGTCTTGCGTGCTATGCAGACAAAACATACCGTTCATAGAGAAGGAAACGAGAGAGTGCAAACTGTAGTGTTACAGTCATAGCTAGGGTGTAGAGAAAGGTCAACTTAACGCAAGGTAAGTCCATTCAACAGTCTGACAGCAGCAGGGAAGAAGCTGTTCTCGAGTCGGTTGGTACGTGACCTCAGACTTTTATATCTTTTTTCCGAAGGAAGAAGGTGGAAGAGAGAATGTCTGGGGTGCGTGGGGTCCTTAATTATGCTGGCTGCTTTGCCGAGGCAGCGGGAAGTGTAGAGAGTCAATGGATGGGAGGCTGGGTTGCTTGTTGGATTGGGCTGCATTCATGACATTTTGTAGTTCTTTGCAGTCTTGGGCAGAGTAGGAGCCATACCAACCTGTGATACAACCAGAAAGAATGCTTTCTATGGTACATCTGTAAAGGTTGGTGTAAAATTTGCTACCAAATAAACCTGTTGGACTTTAACCTAGTGTTGTTAAAACTCTTACAAAGTTGGTGAGAGTCATAGGTGACATGCCAAATTTCCTTAGTCTTCTGAGAAAGTAGAGCCATTGGTGGACTTTCTTAACTATAGTGTCGGCATGGGGGGACCAGGACAGGTTGTTGGTGATCTGGACACCTAAAAACTTGAAGCTCTCAACCCTTTCTACTTCTTCCCCGTTGATGTAGACAGGGGCATGTTCTCCTTTACACTTCCTGAAGTCGATGACAATCTCCTTCGTTTTGTTGACTGGTGCCTGGGGGTCCTTGATTATGCTGGCTGCTTTTCTGAGTGGGAAGTGTAGACAGCATCAATGGATGGGTGGCTGATTTGCGTGATGGACTGGGCTATGTTCACGACCCGTTGTAGTTTCTTGCAGCCCTGGTCAGAACAGGAGACATACCAAGCTGTGATACATCCGGAAAGGATGCTTTCCATGGTGCATCCGTAAAAATTGGTGAGCGTCATAGCAGACGTGCCAAATTTCATTCGCCTTCTGAGAAAGTAGAGGCTTTGGTGGGCTTTCTTAACTACAGTGTCAGCATGAAGGGACAGGGCAGGTTGTTGGTGATCAGGACACCTAGAAATCTGAAGCTCTAAACCATTTCCACTTCATCTCCATTGATGTAGACAGGGGCCTGTCCTCCACTTCAAGAGGCCAGAATTCGAGGAGCACAGAGATTTTGGAGGGTTGTCAGGCTGGAAGAGGTTACAGAGATAGGGAGGCAATGCTTTTGAGACAATGCACAATAAGTTGCGTTTTAAGAAATAGTACGGTAACATATTGAAACCAATTGAATAAAAATACATAAATTCTAATTGCTGTTGTTTAAAATTTGCAGGTGAAATGGGAACTCTCTACCACGCTCTGAGGAAACTTCAGTGAAGATTAGAACATAGAACATAGAACAGTACAGCACAGAACAGGCCCTTCGGCCCACGATGTTGTGCCGAGCTTTATCTGAAACCAAGATCAAGCTATCCCACTCCCTATCATCCTGGTGTGCTCCATGTGCCTATCCAATAACCGCTTAAATGTTCCCAAAGTGTCTGACTCCACTATCACTGCAGACAGTCCATTCCACACCCCAACCACTCTCTGTGTAAAGAACCTACCTCTGATATCCTTCCTATATCTCCCACCACGAACCCTATAGTTATGCCCCCTTGTAATAGCTCCATCCACCCGAGGAAATAGTCTTTGAACGTTCACTCTATCTATCCCCTTCATCATTTTATAAACCTCTATTAAGTCTCCCCTCAGTCTCCTCCGCTCCAGAGAGAACATTCCTAGCTCCCTCAACCTTTCCTCATAAGACCTACCCTCCAAACCAGGCAGCATCCTGGTAAATTTCCTCTGCACTCTTTCCAGCACTTCCACATCCTTCTTATGGTGAGGTGACCAGAACTGCACACAGTATTCCAAATGTGGTCTCACCAAGGTCCTGTACAGTTGCAGCATAACCCCACGGCTCTTAAACTCCAACCCCCTGTTAATAAAAGCTAACACACTATAGGCCTTCTTCACAGCTCTATCAACTTGAGTGGCAACCTTTAGAGATCTGTGGATATAGACCCCAAGATCTCTCTGTTCTTCCACAGTCTTCAGAACCCTACCTTTGACCCTGTAATCCACATTTAAATTAGTCCTACCAAAATGAATCACCTCACATTTAGAACATAGAACATAGAACATTACAGCGCAGTACAGGCCCTTCGGCCCTCGATGTTGCGCCAACCAGTGGTACCAATCTAAAGCCCCTCTAATCTACACTATTCCAATATCATCCATATGTTTATCCAATAACCACTTGAACGCTCTCAACGTTGACAACTCCACCACTGCTGCAGGCAGGGCATTCCACGCCCTTACTACTCTCTGAGTAAAGAACCTACCTCTAACATCTGTCCTATATCTCTCACCCCTCAATTTAAAGCTATGTCCCCTCGTGCTAGCCAACACCATCCGAGGAAAAAGGCTCTCACTATCCACCCTATCTAATCCTCTGATCATCTTGTATGCCTCTATTAAGTCACCTCTTAACCTTCTTCTCTCTAACGAAAACAACCTCAAGCCTCAAGGTACGATTTTCCCACCATACCAGGCAACATCCTGGTAAATCTCCTCTGCACCCTTTCCAACACTTCCATATCTTTCCTATAATACGGCGACCAGAACTGTATGCAATACTCCAAATGCGGCCGCACCAGAGTTTTGTACAGTTGCAGCATGACCTCCTGGCTCCGAAACTCAATCCCTCTACCAATAAAAGCTAACACACCGTATGCCTTCTTAACAACCCTATCAACCTGGGTGCCAACTTTCAGGGATCTATGCACATGGACACCCAGATCCCTCTGTTCATCCACACTACCAAGTATCTTACCATTAGCCCAGTACTCTGTATTCCTGTTACTCCTTCCAAAGTGAATCACCTCACATTTTTCCGCATTAAACACCATTTGCCACCTCTCAGCCCGGCTCTGCAGCTTATCTATGTCCCTCTGTAACCTGCCACTTCCCTCCGCACTGTCTACAACTCCACCGACTTTAGTGTCATCCGCAAATTTACTAATCCATCCTTCCACGCCCTCATCCAAGTCATTAATAAAAATGACAAACAGCAGTGGCCCCAAAACAGATCCTTGCGGTACACCACTAGTAACTGAACTCCAGGATGAATATTTCCCATCAACCACCACCCTCTGTTTTCTTACAGCTAGCCAATTCCTGATCCAAACCACTAAATCACCCTCAATCCCATGTGTCCGTATTTTCTGCAAAAGCGTACCATGGGGAACCTTATCAAACGCTTTGCTGAAATCCATATACACCACATCAACCGCTTTACCCTCATCCACCTCTTTGGTCACCTTCTCAAAGAACTCAATAAGGTTTGTGAGGCACGACCTACCCTTCACAAAACCGTGCTGACTATCCCTAATCAAATTATTCCTTTCTAGGTGATTATAAATCCTATCTCTTATAATCCTTTCCAAAACTTTGCCCACAACAGAAGTAAGGCTCACCGGTCTAAAATTACCAGGGTTGTCCCTACTCCCCTTCTTGAACAAGGGGACAACATTTGCTATCCTCCAGTCTTCCGGCACTGTTCCTGTAGACAATGACGACACAAAGATCAAAGCCAAAGGCTCTGCAATCTCCTCTCTAGCCTCCCAGAGAATCCTAGGATAAATCCCATCCAGCCCAGGGGACTTATCTATTTTTACCCTTTCCAGAATTGCTAACACCTCCTCCTTATGAACATGAATCCCATCCAGTCCAACAGCCTGCATCTCAGTACTCCCCTCAACAACACTGTCCCTCTCCAGTGTGAATACCGACGAAAAATATTCATTTAGTGCCTCTCCTATCTCTTCAGACTCCACGCACAACTTCCCACCCCTGTCCTTGACTGGCCCTAATCTTACCCTAGTCATTCTTTTACTCCTGACATACCTATAGAAAGCTTTAGGGTTTTCCTTGATCCTACCTGCCAAAGACTTCTCATGTCCCCTCCTGGCTCTTCTTAACTCTTTCTTTAGGTCCTTCCTGGCTAACTTGTAACTCTCAAGCGCCCTAACTGAGCCTTCACGTCTCATCTTAACATAAGTCTCCTTCTTCCTCTTCACAAGAGATTCAACCTCCTTAGTAAACCACGGTTCCCTCACACGTCTGCTTCCTCCCTGCCTGACAGGTACATATTTATCAAGGATGCGTAGTAGCTGTTCCTTGAACAAGTTCCACATTACAATTGTGCCCATCCCCTGCATTTTCCTTCCCCAACCTATGCCAGCTAAATCTCGCCTAATCGCATCATAATTTCCTTTCCCCGAGCTATAACTCTTGCCCTTTGGTATATACCTATCCTTTTCCATTGCTAAAGTAAACGTAATCGAATTGTGGTCACTGTCACCAAAGTGCTCACCTACCTCCAAATCTAACACCTGGCCTGGTTCATTACCCAGTACCAAATCCAATGTGGCCTCGCCTCTTGTTGGTCTATCTACATACTGCGTCAGGAAGCCTTCCTGCACACACTGGACAAAAACCGACCCCTCTAAAGTACTTGAACTTTAGCTTTTCCAGTCAATATTTGTAAAGTTAAAGTCCCCCAGTACAACTACCCTGTTACTTTCGCTCCCATCCAGAATCATCTTTGCAATCTTTTCCTCTACATCTCTGGAACTTTTCGGAGGTCTATAAAAAACTCCCAACAGGGTGACCTCTCCTTTCCTGTTTCTAACCTCAGCCCAAACTACCTCAGTAGACGAGTCCTCATCAAATGTCCTTTCTGCCACCGTAATACTGTCCTTGACTAACAATGCCACACCTCCCCCTCTTTTACCACCTTCCCTGCACTTACTGAAACATCTAAACCCCGGAACCTGCAACAACCATTCCTGTCCCTGCTCTATCCATGTCTCCGAGATAGCCACAACATCGAAATCCCAGGTACCAACCCATGCTGCAAGCTTATCCACCTTATTCCGGATGCTCCTGGCGTTGAAGTATACACACTTCAAACCGCCTTCCTGCCTGCCAGTACACTCCCGCGACCCTGAAACCTCATCCATGACCTCACTACTCTCAACCTCCTGTACACCGGAGCTACAATTCAGGTACCCACCCCCCTGCTGAATTAGTTTAAACCCTCCCGAAGAGCATTAGCAAATTTCCCCCCCAAGATATTGGTACCCCTCTGGTTCAAGTGCAGACCATCCTGTTTGTAGAGGTCCCACCTACCCCAGAAAGAGCCCCAATTGTCCAGGTATCTGAATCCCTCCCTCCTGCACCATCCCTGTAACCACGTGTTCAACTGCTCTCTCTCCTTATTCCTCTCCTCACTATCACGTGGCACGGGTAACAAACCAGAGATAACAACTGTTTGTTCTAGCCCTAAGCTTCCACCCTAACTCCCTGAATTTCTGCCTTACATCCCCATCCCTTTTCCTACCTATGTCTTGAGTGCCTGTGTGAACCACAACTTGGGGCTGGTCCCCCTCCCCCTTAAGGATTTTGAAAACACGATCCGAGACATCGCGGACTCTGGCTCCTGGGAGGCAACACACCAGCCGCGAGTCTCTCTCGTTCCCGCAGAATCTCCTGTCCGTCCCATTTATCAGGGTTAAACTCCATTTGCCATTTTTCAGCCCAGCTTTGCATCCTATCTATGTCCCTTTGCAGCCTACAACAGCCCTCCACCTCATCCACTACTCCACCAATCTGGGTGTCATCAGCAAATTTACTGATCCACCCTTCAGCCCCCTCCTCTAAGTCATTAATAAAAATCACAAAGAGCAGAGGACCAAGCACTGATCCCTGCGACACTCCGCTAGCAACCTGCCTCCAGTCCGAAAATTTTCCATCCACCACCACCCTCTGTCTTCGATCAGACAGCCAGTTACCTATCCAATCGGCCAACTTTCCCTCTATCCCACACCTCCTCACTTTCATCATAAGCCGACCATGGGGGACCTTATCAAACACCTTACTAAAATCCATGTATATGACATCAACTGCCCTACCTTCATCAACACACTTAGTTAACTCCTCAAAAAATTCAATCAAATTTGTGAGGCACGACCTGCCCTTCACAAATCCGTGCTGACTATCCCGGATTAATCCGCATCTTTCTAAATGGTCGTAAATCCCATCCCTAAGGACCTTTTCCATCAATTTACCAACTACCGAAGTAAGACTAACCGGTCTATAATTACCAGGATCATTTCCATTCCCTTTCTTAAACAGAGGAACAACATTCGCCACTCTCCAATCCTCTGGCACCATCCCCGTGGACAGCGAGGACCCAAAGATCAAAGCCAAAGGCTCTGCAATCTCATCCCTTGCCTCCCAAAGAATCCTAGGATATATTTCATCAGGCCCAGGGGACTTATCGACCTTCAGTTTATTCAAAACTGCCAGTACATCCTCCCTCCAAACATCTATTTCCTCCAACCTATTAGCCTGTAACACCTTCTCTTCCTCAAAAACATGGCCCCTCTCCTTGGTGAACACTGAAGAAAAGTATTCATTCATCACCTCGCCTATCTCTACTGACTCCTTACACAAGTTCCCACTACTGTCCTTGACCGGCCCTAACCTCACCCTGGTCATTCTTTTATTCCTCACATAAGAGTAAAAAGCCTTGGGGTTTTCCTTGATCCGACCCGCCAAGGACTTCTCATGTCCCCTCCTAGCTCTCCTAAGCCCCTTTTTCAGTTCATTCCTTGCTAACTTGTAACCCTCAATCGAGGGTTGTTTCCTCATCCCTACATAAGCTTCCTTTGGTACAAAGTCTTGTCATAAGTATTGGATCATCATCTGCATCTATCCTAATTCTTCATAACTTTCATACTCTTCATTTGAAGTATTCAACATCGAAGGAAGCCATTTGGCATGCTCTGCCTATTAGTGGTTTTTTGAAAGATTTATCCAGTTCTTTCCACTCCCATAATGAGGACCCCGTAGACATGCCTCTATTTTGTTTTTCATGAATTTATCCAATTCCATTCCGAAAGTTACGATTGAATCTGGTTCCACTATTTTTTCAGGCAGTGCATTACAGATCATAGCAACTTACTGCACTATCTTCATCTGCCAGTCTGATTCAATCCCAATTATCTTCAATCTGAGTCTCTCTAGTGACTGATCCACCTGCTAGTCGAAGCAGTTTCTCTTCATTTACTCTATCAGTAACCCTCATTATTCATAGATACATATAGATCCGTCCTATTTGAAACAGTTTTTGTGCTGGGTTTTCCGTGCCGACACAGATCTTAAAGAGTGAGCAGTAATTCTGATCTGAACAGGCCAATTCCGCTGCCTCTAATCCCCATGATGTGGAGATGCCGGCATTGGACTGGGGTAGGCACAGTAAGAAGTCTCACAACACCAGGTTAAAATCCAACAGGTTTATTTGTTAGCACGAACTTTCAGAGTGCTTCCCCTTCACTCACCTGATGAAAGAGTAGCGCTCCAAAAGCTCGTGCGACCAAATAAACCTGTTGGACTTTAACCTGGTGTTGTGAGACTTCTAATCCCCAGGAAGATTTCATGAAAAATGGGCATTCCATACACCCAGTCAGTTTGGTTGGGCTTGTCATTGACTGCACAGAAGAACATTGGAGCAGTAAACGCATCTAAGGCAGGTTTAACCAACACTGGATCAGAGAGCTTTCCTGGGGCTCTAGATATTAAGCATCTGCATGGTGGGAAACATACTGGCCGGAATTCTCCGGCTGTTCATGCCAGCGGGATTCTCTGGTCCCACTGGAAGTGTACCCCTGCTGTGGTTTTTGATGTGGAGATGCCGGCGTTGGACTGGGGTGAACACAGTAAGAAGTTTAACAACACCAGGTTATTAACCTGGTGTTGTTAAACTTCTTACTGTGGTTTTTGATAGCAGTGAGAACAGAGAATCCCGCTGCTAGCAAACACCACTCCACCTCCTGCCGGTGGGAGACATGCGACTGGGAGGCCGGAGAATCTCACCCACTGTTCTTTGAACTTGATTTGCACTTGTCCATTTTGAACTTAGTGTAAGAAGGTGGATGGGGATGGGTGTGAAATTTTCCTGTATTGAGCCAAGAGATCTAAAATACTCAAGACACATTTGATGTTGTAAAGCCCTTTGACCATGTGCCTGTATTTCTGCCAATGCCAATAACCTCCCCCCCCCCCCCCACATACTAGTCAATAGCCATTGTCCTTCTGTACCTTTAGTAAATGTTAGTGTCTATACTGCCACATTGTTTATGCAGACAGTATATGTTCCAGGACAGACCCTACAGAGCTCCACTAGTCACTGTCCCCTATATCTTCTGTTCAGTCAATGAACACACACCACCGATTCAGTCTGCAGGTGAGAGTAATTTTGAAAATGCAAATAGAATGAGTGTTGAGGTGATCTTGAGGTGTCCAGCCTGAGTCTTTAGTCACAGGCTCAGTGCTTCTTTCTGAGGCTTGCATGGGCAGCTGTTACAAAACAGCAATATTGCTCATTTGAAGAGAACACCTGAGACCCTTTTGAGTAGAAGCGTGTTTATGCAAAATGGTTATATTTGAATGCTTTGAACAATTCTTTATTTCTCCCCTCTTACGTTGTATATCTGTCAGTTCTCTGTTAAGGCAGTCTTTTTACTGCATACAGTTTGCGTCTTTCTCTATTCTCATTGAAATATAAAGAAAAGGTTGATGCAAAAGATCAGGGTTGTCCAAGTTTTATTTTCTGAGAACCATATATTTGTGTAACATAGATCATAAAGGACCACATGCAATGTCAAAATCAATGTTCATTCAATTGCATCCATCTGATACTAATAATCTTGCTTTTCTTAAATGGAATACATCTATTGAGGTAAAAATTAGATATATGCAGTTTCAGCTAATATCAAAAATAAATGTAATTTGATAAAATAACATAAAAGTAAGCTAGTCCAATTCACAATTAAGGCAATGTTACTAAGAACCTATGTCAAACTTACAGATCTAAGAAAATTTGAAACAGGACAAACCAGCTAATAGGAAATAAAAGATAAATACTGTGGATGTTGGAAATCTGAAATTCCACCAAAAATACCATGAAAGTACTCAGCTGGCAACCACTTCTGTGGAGAGACAGAACAATTTAACATTTCAGATCCATGAACTTTTATCAGAACTGGAAGGAATATGAGATTTAACAGTGTTTAGGCACAGCTTTGATCTCTATTTTTACAGAAGGATATCCTTGCACTGGAGACTGTTCAGCAAAGATTCACTCGATTTGTTGCTGAGTCAAGAGGGTTGTCCTATGAGAGGCTAAGTTAATTGAGCCGAGACAGTTTGGAGTTTAGAAAAAAATGAGAGGTAATTTCATTGAAACATACAAGATTCTTCAGGGTTTGATAGGGTAAACACTGGGAGATCGTTTCCGCTCCTCTGAAACACAGGGACACGGTCTCAGGAAAAGGGGCCAATTATTTAGGACTGAGATGAGGAGAAATATCTCCTTTCAGAGGTTCATGAATCTTTGCAATTTTCTACCCAGAGAATTGAGGATACTCCATCATTAAATATATTTAAGGCTGGATTGAGTGATGTTTGGTCTCTCAGGGAATCAATGGATATGGGGGGATAGGCAGAAAATGAAGTTAAGGCAGAAAATCAATCACAATCCTAATGAATGGCAAATCTGGCTCAAGGCGATGCATGATCTACTCCTGCTCCTATTTCTTATATTCATGTGTTCGTGAACAAGTCTTGCTTATTTACTTTAAAGCTGTTCTATCTCCCAGTTCTGATGAAAAGTCATCAACCTGAAATGTTAACTCTGTTTCTTCCACAATGATGTCCCCTGACCTGCTGAGAGTTTCCAGCATTTTCTGCTTTTTTTAATTTGAAGTCAGACATAAGTCGATTACAAATAGGATTGGATAACTTGGAATCCAAGGGCTGGATGTAATCCATGGGCTGAGGGTGGATATCATCTCTTTCATTGATAGATATTAGAAATCTACCCTGTTCAGTTAAGACATTTTGAGTTAATGCATTTATTTTCAGTTTTAACTTCTTAGAACTAATATATACAGGCATAGCATCTAATATAAACTCTGCAAGAATGTTTCAGCCCTGCAACTGTTTGCAGGAGTTCTGAAGCAGAAATAAGTTGTTTTTCAATGTTCTTCATTCATCTGAGAACAATGTTTTCAACTAATTTTCAGATGTTGCAAAATATTGTTAATCTTATCTGAAATTTACAACAGCTTCTAATTTTTTGATAATATTGACCATCCTGTTTACTGGTTGTTCACATTTATTAAAAAAACTCTGAAATGTAACTATTCAAATGATCAAACTGTACAAGATTTTCTTTTGCAGTGTTAATTTTGCTACCTGAGGTAATTGTTCTGCACAACTGAAAGATGCTTACACAATCCTTGCCAGCACTACCCCAAAAGGCAAAGCTTTGAGGTGGCTTCCATCATATTTCCTGTTTTAAAGATAGAATTCAGCATATTAATTGTCTCATTACGAAGACGTATAGAACATGCATGTAATAAATGAAACACAAAGATGTAATATCAAATGAGGTGGACGTCACATCTGTCAATACCATAAATGCAATGTCGTACCTAATAAAATAGTTGAGGTTTAAAAATGTTGCTGTCTTATTTGCTCAGTCTACACTGCAATATATCCCACTGCGCAAAGGACTGTTAGGTGTTTCAAAATGGTTAACCCTAATACCAACTCATTGGTAAGTTTCTGTCTTTCACTGGATAAAAACAAATTACTGCGGATGCTGGAATCTGAAACCAAAAGAGAAAACGCTGGAAAATCTCAGCAGGTCTGGCAGCATCTGTAAGGAGAGAAAAGAGCTGACGTTTCGAGTCCAGATGACCCTCTGCCAGATCTGCTGAGATTTTCCAGCGTTTCCTCTTTTGGTTTCAGTCTTTCACTCTAGGATGTTGGAGGATATCATACAGGGACTGGCTGTATTTACCTTCATTGTGATAACCATGAAAAAAGATCTGTAGAAAATAGAATTGTGATTAGCTGCATTGTGTATTAAGAATCGATACGTAGGCATCAACCCTCGGGTTACAGGTCAATTGCCTTACACACATTATTCATCAACCTCGTAAAGCATGCATCAAACTAGTGCAGAATCTGCAACATTACCAAATTCAACTCCAGTTCGCTTTCTGACAATTGATGGGATAGCACTTTGAGGGGTGAAATCTCAGAAGAGCCTCTGGGTTGTAATGTGAAGCTTTGAATAATTCAGGAGAGCACAAAATGCGCTGAAGTTCACGCAAATATCTAACCACAACGACCCCATCCAGATTGTGGGAACTTTAGCATTTGCTTTAGCCTCTGTCTAACGAAACATAAGCTCTTACTAAACATGCTTTAATGCATCATTTAATTATTGCGAATCAATTTGCAAGGCTTCGGGGAAACAACAACAGAGGAGGATTCATTGGGCTCCATCAAAGAGCTGGCATTGGCACGACGGGCCAGATGGCCTCTTTCTGTGCTATCTCATTCTAAAATGCTAATAGATAACCCGCAATCTGCCACACTGGAAATAACTTACCCACCGGGACAGGCCACTTTCCACATCTGGTGCTGAAATTAACCTATTTCAGGAATTGGAGTTGGTGCCCCAACCTATCGCTTTCTCTTTGAGCTTTGAGCAGCGTCATCTGGACTCGAAACGTCAGCTCTTTTCCCTCCTTACAGATACTACCAGACCCGCTGAGATTTTCCAGCATTTTCTCTTTTGGTTTCAGATTCCAGCATCGGCAGCAATTTACTTTTATCAATCACTTTCTCTCCCGTCTTTCAGTAAATATTTCCTCCAGTTTACTGCATTATCTTTGTGAGCCAAAGATTCTCTTCCATCTCCCGACCAACTTCAGCCATTAGATATTTAATTCCTCCGTCAGGTATTTTTCCCTGTTTCCAGTGACCACCGTGGGAGCTGTTCTGTGCTACATGTTGATAGAAACAGGCCATTCGGCCCAATTACTCCGTGCTGGTGTTTACGCCCACACGAGCTTCTCCCCAGCGCTTCTTCACCTCGCCCCCATAAGCACAGCCTTCCATTTCTTTCTCACCGGTGTTTATCCGGCATTTCCTTGAATTTATCTATTCTGATCACACCCCCTGTGGGAGCGAGTTCCACTTTCTCGCCACTCCCCAGGTAAAGAAGTTTCTCCATAATTCCCAATTGGATTTCCTGTATCACACCCTATGTTATATCTGACTGTAACTGTTATAAAATTATACAGGTGTGTCAATTCCTGCCTTAATAAAGAATACATGAAGCATACAAGCATTTATAGGTAAAATCCTGGATAACAGCAAATTACTGCAGATGCTGGAATCTGAAGCCAAGAGGGAACATGCTGGAAAATCTCAGCAGGTCTGGCAGCATCTGCAAGGAGAGAAAAGAGCTGACGTTTCGAGTCCGGATGATCCTTTGTTAAAGCTTTGACAAAGGCTCATCTGGATCCGAAACGTCAGCTCTTTTCTCTCCTCACAGATGCTGCCAGACCTGCTGAGATTTTCCAGCGTTTTCTCTTTTGGTTTACAGATAAGCTAATTGAGATCTGGTTACTATAATTACTGAGAGACAAATCCATCAGCAGGACGGTATCTCTGCTCGCCAGCAATGATGTTTATTTCTAATTGATCTGATTTCTACCTCGCATTGTTCGATATCTCTCCAGGTCTGCTCATCATTTCACTGTGTCTTTCTCGCCTTGGGTCACTTTCTCAATTCCAGCTGATTTGTTTTTGGTAACTGATCCCCTCTCTCTGTCCCTCCGTACTAACTCCAAATTCAGAGGTGAACTTTTCCGCCGAACATGTTAAATACACAATAACAAATTCTACATGACGGTATTTTTGTCCCCCCCCCCCCCCCCCCCCCGCCGCTCAGCCGTATTCCCTGGGAATTCGAATAGGTAACAAACCGTTTCAAGCGCATTAACCCAGTTCTCATTGAGAGCTCAGTGCAACCTCTGTAACAACAATCATTCACAGACTGGGCAATAAACTGAGCAAATACCTGCCGCCAAATTAACGGCACCCTCTCAATCCTGCGGCTGTGATAAATCGTCCCTGAGTGAGAAATTTCTCTGGGAAGAGCACTTTGTTCGGAAAATTAAAGTTTTATTTTGGATTGTAATGCAACTCACACGTTCTGAATTTCTCGATTTCTCTCACAAAACGAAAACACTTCTTAGATTTTGTAATGTCATTCAAAGCAATTGATTGGACGCTTTATTCAGCTAAAGCCGCTGAAATTTATCACATCCAAATATCCTTTGAGTCTGAATTGACGAAAATAAAATCTGCTTCATTTTCGATCCGTTTTGACGGCGTTTCGAGACGCTGGGGTATTTTGATGGTGGGATCAGTTATTTTATATCCACATTGTGTTTATTGTGACAGATTTATTCTGTCTCAATTTGCAATAATTATACCTTGAATTTATCTGATAAACCTGAAAAGGTAAGACTCCGATTTCACTCAAATACAGTCAGGACGTTGTATCAATCTGGTTAGATTATCAAACCGGAATGCCCTGAAAAACATCAAAAATCAACGCGGAATCCGTTCTCTCTCAATATTCTTCAGCTCCCAATTAAAGGATTTTTCCTAAAATGATCAAACTATGAAGTGCTTTTTTCATGTTCTCTGCAAAGCGGACCCTTCAGGCGTCCCAGAGCTACCAGCGGGAGCTGTAACTCTGGTTGGATCTCGCGGGATGGTGTATTTCCTTCAGAAATTTGGGATTTCCCACCTGCCCTGGAAAGAGGGATAATCAAAAAGAACATGTACCCCACGCAATTTTGGCCAAGTTTACTCCCTAACAGCATTGTGGGTGTACCCTCATCACAGCGACAGCGCTGGCTTCAAGCAAATGTCTCACCACCCCCTTCTCAAGGGGCAATTCGGGATGGACAATCAATGTTGGCCTTGCCCGCGACTCCCACATCCCACGAAAGAATGGAAAAGGCATTGCACATTGAACCTCCAACCGCAACATGATCAGATATTATCAGATTGAAATCAACAGGACAGTACGGCTCTGAATTAATTTTAACCATTCATTCTATACACATCACATATATAGACACAAATCCCTACAGAATCATGAACGATACAGCACGTAAAGACACCACTTCCACATCCTTTAACATAGACACACACGCGGTGTTTATGAAGCTTATCCACAGCATGTTAGAACCAAACTGTAAGTTTAAAAAAATACATCCTTGAATTTACAAAGCCAACGCTGAGAGTGGACCGGGCGGACTCGAATCCATCTTCTTGCTTGCTCCAAAAAACAAATTCAAATTGAATCCAATTCATGGTCCCCACATAACACACAAGATCAAACTTGACAAGACAAAGCATTGGCTTGGTCATAACCCAAAACCAACTCAAAGCATAATGCATAAAATTATAGTTAACACATTTTTAGTCTTAATCGGGATACAGAGTTCAATCCGATCGCACACATTTTCAATCAATTTCGAATCTGAAGCAAACGGGACATTACATCAACATACTGTTTACAATTCGCCCCTGTCGTCTGTTTTTCCAACGTTATTTAAGTTTAAAATTAAACAAGAGCATTATGAACACACACGCACCTCTGCTACATTCAGATCCTGAGGTGCTGTTTACATTGGACACAATTAACTGGAAGCATATTTCGAACCGCCAGTTAACTTTGCATCTCTGTTCAATTTGAATTGTGTACTTTGTGTCAAATCTTTTGGTTATAATTTCCAGAGTGAAGTGTTCCCTCCCACAATCCTCTGAATGGGAATAAAATAATCCTTGAAACTCGACCCAATCCCAATTTTAAATCCAGACAGTGTTACCAATCCGTGACCATGAGCCCGTTGCTGTTGCGGCATCGACTCCAGTAAGATGACAAGCTGTTCAAATTGTTTGGATTTCCTTTAGCTATTTCTAATTCATTTACTGCTCAAACCTCACCGATTTAAAACCCCTCTCGCTCGATCACTTTCTCAAGCGTCCTTAAACAGCTGCTGAAAGGAGAATGTAAATTAAAAGTTCTGCCGAGGACACAGGGAGACCGAGGGGGGAAAAGTGCAGAGTTTTAACTTTCCACACAGACTAAATGTAAAGCGGTCATCGGAAAAAAGGATTGGTTTCTCTGAAGTACATTCCTGAATTTCAGTGTTCCCGTGTGTTTGATTCCTATCTGATCAGGGAGCTGTCTCAGAATCGCATCACTGGAGTTGAACGCAGCTCTGTTTCAGCACCTTGGCCAGCGACATTGCGTCTGGATTTAGCCCGTAGACAGCAAACGAATACCCGGATATCGGCGATTTATTTGATTTGATTTATTATTGTCACATGTATTGTCACACAGTGAAAAGGGTTGTTTCTTGCGCGCTATACAGACAAAGCATACCATTCACAGAGAAGGAAAGGAGAGTGTAGAATGTAGTGTTACAGTCATAACTAGGGTGTAGAGAAAGATCAACTTAATGCAAGGTAGGTCCATTCAAAAGTCTGACGGCAGCAGGGAAGAAGCTGTTCTTGAGTCGGTTGGTACGTGACCTCAGACTTTTGTATCTTTTTCCCAAGGAAGAAGGTGGAAGAGAATATGTCTGGGGTGTGTGGGATCCTTGATTATGCTGGCTACCAGATGTCCACTCCATCTGACGAAGGAGCAGTGCTCCGAAAGCTTATGGTATTTGCTACCAAATAAACCTGTTGGACTTTAACCTGGTGTTGTGAGACTTCTTACTGAGCTTACCCCAGTCCAGCGCCGGCATCTCCACATCATACTTTTCTGTAGACAGAGTCAATGGATGGGAGGCTGGTTTGAGTGATGGACTGGGCTTTATTCATGACACTTTGTAGTTTCCTGCAGTCTTGGACAGAGCAGGAGCCATACCAAGCTGTGATACAACCAGAAAGAATGCTTTCTATGGTGCATCCGTAAAAGTCGATGAAAGTCCTCATGGACATACCAAATTTCCTTAGTCTCCTGAGAAAGTAGAGGCGTTTCTTAAATATAGCGTCAGCATGGAGGGGCCAGAACAGGTTGTTGGTGCTCTGGACACCTAAAAACCAAAAGTTCTCAACCATTTCCACTTTGTCCTGTTGATGTAGACAGGGACATGTTCTCCACTGAAGTCCATGACTATCTCCCTCGTTTTGACACTGAGGGAGAGATTACTATCTCTTTCCTGTACTCCGTCTTGTCATTGTTTGAGAGCCGATGGTTAATAATTTACAAAAGATCAGTATGGAGTGAGCATTAAGTTGAGGCAAATTTGTGAATTTTAAACTTTATATCATTCTAAATACAAATTGAACACATCACAAACCTACAAATTATATCGATATGTTGTTAAAATCGCTTGCAAAGGTTTAAGAAGAGATGGTATTTACACATCTTATCAGCTATCAATACTCCCAGCTATTCGGCACCAATCGGTTAGTTTGGAAATGTAACGATTGTTAATTTAGACAACAGCAAAATAACAATCAGAATAGAAAGTTGCTGATATCAAAGTTTGGGTTTGCAATTTCCGTTCTGTTTGTCTCCTTCATCCTTCAATGATTTTCTCATTGAATGTGTGGCGATAGTCTCCGGCTTTCACATCTCTTCAACATTTAATATCTCAGCTGATAATTCGGCTGTTGACTCATTCCAAATGGTCCCATCTGCTCCGAACACGTGGAACTACCCACGCACATCAGCATCAAATAAAGTTTCCATAATTAATTCAGCGGGTGCCAATATATAGCGGGGACCCCCTCCACACACGCGCACAGTCTCCACCAGAAACCGAGCTCTCGCTAACAGACTGGCTGTCTAAGAATTCCCCCGGCCATTCTGGATACCAGGCTGGGCTGCCAAGTGTCACCCCTCTCGATGAAGACCGAGGTTGCTCCCCAGTGTCTCCCGGAAAAGAGGAGTCTGATTGAGGACAGAGAGCTGGGTAACTCTGGCCCTGAACTCGCTGACCCATCGCTGGCCTTCACTTTGGACCCGGACGGAGACAGAGACCTGGTAACTTTCATCTTCACTCTCCGAAAGGCCAAGGAATCTGCTCTCTCCCGTACCGTCAACATTTTCGAGGTAGGTTTCAGTTTGTAGACAGGTTGAGTGTTGGGTTTCTGATTAAGCGAATTCTTTCATCTCCAAGGTGACTGAGCAACAGAATGCCTTGCTTCTGCGTGAGGTCCTTTGTAAATATCTCTTTGCTGAGGTTTTGTTTTATTGCGATTTAATTCCACAAACAAAACAGCCAAGCAACTTAAATAAACGCAGAAAGTTGCGGGAATCAGTCCAACAGAATAGAGGCATTTGAAACAAAACTAGAAAATTCTGGAAATACTCAGCAGGTCCGACAGCATTTGCTGTTAGAAAAAAAAGGTAGTTTTAAGGGACTCAGATTTCTATTGGCAAACATTAGAATAAGGTATAGTTTTAAGTGGGTTTAACTAAACATTTTGTGGAAGGAAGGGCAAAACTGATAGGAGGCCATTCCCCCATCCCGCCGCGTTAGTTAATTTTTTAGTGCAGCGGGTAGGGAGAATCTTGCGGTGGGCGATGCGTGGGGTTCGTGCATGCGTTCCCGCCGTGATAGTGTCTCCCAGCGCTGGATTTCTGGTAGCATCTGCTCTGTGCCGATTTCCGGCACGGAGCTGCATAATTTATTTAAATGTTCATTTTAATATATTTATTTAGTGGGCCTGGGACAAAGTCTCCTTTGCCCCTTGGGCAGTGCCAAGGGGCCCAGGCCGGCACTGCTCAAGGGGTAAAGTGCCAATACCCAGGGGACACCTTGGCACTGTCCACCAGGCATGGGGTAGTGCCAAGGGGGCAGGGCATATGCGGTGGCAGGGCCTAGTGATGGGGCCTGACGAGGGGCAGAGACTGGCGGCAATCGTTGGCGGTGGATAGTCCCACTGCCATTTTGCATAGGGATCAGTGGGGGAAGGATGGAGGCCAGTGAACGGGGTGGGCTGGGGGTGGGGGGGGGGGTCAGCGGGGGAGCCGGTCAGCCTTCTGTGGGGGTTGGCACTGTGGGAGGGGGGGAGTCGGGACTGTGGGGGGGGAGAGGGTTAACTGTCAGGTGAGGGCAGCTGGAGATCGGGGTGGGCCGGCAGGGGAGAGTTCGGGACTGGCCCTGGAATGGTTTGGGGGGGGCCAGAGATCGGGCCATGGGGGTGCAGAAGGCCAGCATTACGAGGATCAAGGGGCTGGCCAGCAATTGAGCTGGCCAGCAATTGGAAGGCCATCAGTGTGGGGCCATTGTGCGTGCGCCAATCTCGGCAATGACAGATCAGCACATGCACAATGGCTCGCTCAGCACGCTGGTTTCAGCCTCTCCTGTGCTAATAGGCCCCACCCCTGGAATTTAATGATATTCACACTGGTGGCCTCTGCAGTGCCCAGAGTGTGGGAGATTCTTCTCTGAACTCCTACTGAAAAAAACAAACAGCATGGATTACTCCAGTTTTCACACAAACTCGATATTTAAATTTTTTTGGGAGGATTCCACCCATGGTAAAATTCATGCTGGACAATGGTTTTTGTATGTGTGGGGGTTGGTTTCAAATGCACCTGAGTTTCTATTGTGCTGAGAGAGTGTTACAGCATGAGGAGTAAATAAGCCAGCAGAAGCAGGTGCGCATCGCTCAGCAACTGGTGGCCCTTTAAGGTAGAAAGGTTTTTGAGTTTAGGTTTCAGCTGAATTTGTTTGCAGTTGGAGACAGGACTCTGAGGAGTCAAAATTTCTCAACTCTGCCAGAAGGTGTCGTGGTTCCCCAGGACGACAATTTATTCACATCAATTAAAACAGAGAGTCTGAGCAGCGATCTTCCAAGCAATAGACTTTATTTCTCAGCACAAGAGATAAAGTCGGGAACGTCCGGAACACTCCAAAGAGCCCTTGGGCTTACAATCTTTTATGTACATTTCAGCCTCCTATCTCAAGATCCTCCTCTCCCTTTTACAGCCTGTCCTTGGTTGTTATCTTACCCTACAGCCCTATCTTTCTTTGGCCACCATTAATTTTAGTTGACCCTTTATCTGTTTTCTTTGCATTTGGTCGTTCCCTGTTATATCTCTTCGTTTCTTAAACCATGGTGGTTATAACTCTTGCTCTTATCTGAACTTTTCTGTTTGTACAATAATCGTGGTTTTGTAGACTAAGGCCGAATGTGTTTAGAAGAAAAAGACATTCAGAAGAAAAAGACATTCTCTCTGCTGATTTATGGTCCACTATTAAGTTGAACCACCGAGCAGTCTTCCTTGTTTTCTTAAGTGGCTATTGTTTGCTTTCCTTAATTAGTGATTGCTATATTACTTCTTTAGTTCCTCTAGTTCCTCCGCTTTAATCATATCGACTACACTTGATTATATTAGGTCACACGAAGTTACTTTAGGTTACATATCCATTTTCACTACTTATCTAAATCTGCTTTATTATTTCACTAAAACCTATGAATCTGAATTCCATACTAAACTCATACAATATCCAGTACAATTTCCCTTACAAGTCCCCCCTTTGAGGCTATTCCCTAGCCTCATCCCAATTACCAAGCTCAAATAATCCCCTCGCTCAATCCCATTTGTATTTTATTTTAATCACTTTTCCCAGGCGATGTGGAGGAGCCGACTATTTTGGTCAGGGATCAGTGTCCCTATTCTAACTTTATCATAATTTGTCTATCCTGGTTCTGATTTTTGGGTTGCTCCTCCAGATTGCCTGCCCCTGACAGTCATCAGCCAAAAACCTTCCCACTCTTGTCTAGGGAAGGGAAAAAGACTGATTCCTGTGTACAGACTAAGTTCTCCTGGTTTCGTGCGGACTTCAGCAAGGTGCTGTTGTTTCCACAAGGTGATCTTCCACTATTGTAGTTATTTTACAGAGTGACGAGTTTCAACTTCGACCAAGGTCATTGTGAATCCACTCAGCGGGGGCGGCTCAAGATTTTCCCATTCCTCTGTTTTTTCTCTCGAGCGTGAGCTGCTTATCACCCGCGTCACCATCTGCCGCGCTGCCACTCTGGTAAGGAAGGATCTCAGGGCGGGTAAAAAACAACAAAATATCAATCCCAGAATGATTATTGTTGCGATTGCTACAGCTCCAGCTTTGGCAAACCACGCCCCCCATCTTCCTAATATTCTGTCCAGCCAACTCCATACCTCATGCCCAAACCCAGCATTTTCTTTCACTTCTTTCTTAAGATTTTTTAACTTATTCATGGCTTGTGTAAATGACCCTTCTGGATTCGTGTTATTAGGGATAAATGTGCAGCACTGATCCCCAAACATAACACACACCCCTCCTTTCTCTGCCAGGAGCCAATCTAACGCCTGTCGATTTTGCCACGCCATTTTGCTAGTCGCATCCAACTGCTCTCCTAAGGCCTCCAGGGCATCATTCGTATAATTAATAAACCTCTGCTGATTATAATAGATGTAATTGATCCACTCAGTATTCTTGCTGGGTGTGATCCAAACAAAGAGGGATTCAAACCCTGCAGCTATTTCGTTCCTAGCTTTGAACTCATTCGGGATGCCGCGGGGCTGTCCGATTGCATCCAATTTTATCGTAGGGTCAGGGGTATATGCCCTCTTAATTCTTTGTGATTTAATTTTTCTTTCCACCGGTAGTATCACAGTGCTCTGGGCAAGCATAACTCGGGCACATAGTCCCTTCCAATTCTGTGGTAGTTTTGCCAATAGCCCTTTCTCCGGGCCACAAAGCCACCAGAGATCGGCGAGTTGATTTTCTTGATAGTCTAACAGATAAGGAGGGGGTGTCCATCCCCCTTCTGAGATGATCAGACTAAGAACATCGGTTATATTCCAAATCCTTTCACACTCTCCTGTGTAATTTCCCACACTACTTCCTGTGCTACTTTCCTTCCAATAGCAATCTTGGATTTGTAAGTTGGGCTCTACACTCCATTCCTTTGGGACCGCGTCTACTGTCGTTTTTGGCCACTTCGGACATCTGTGGGTCAAGTTGTAGATGCCCTTTTTTACCCCAGCAAACAGGATGCAGTGGTATTGACACAACGGCGACTCACCTTTACAAAGGTTATCACATGCGGATCCGGAACAGTCTATCTTCTCATACGAGTAGTTCCGATTCCCTATCATATGATACCGTATATATGTGGTATATGGACGGCAATTTTCCTTTCTCCAGCTTTGTTGCCTGGTTCTACAGTCTCCTGATCCCCATGGTATATCAGTTACTTGGGTGTTAGGTTTCTCTGATGCACATACTACACACTCTTTCCCATCACTGTTTCTCTGACCTGTATACTCAGCCCATTTCCACCATTTGTTTTTCTGCGCTTTTTCCCAAATAGTATTTGTGCTCACTAATCGTTCACGTTTTGTTCGTCTTAATACTCTATCTTCCTGATTTTGCACCCTTATGTCTTCTGTATCCCATTCTCCTTTTCTATGGGTCACTGAAGTCCCTAAGGGAAATAGTTTCCAAGTCCCAGGTGGGGAATGGGGCCCCTTCCCTGTCCTCACCTCCCTCGGCACCTTGACTAATAGGCTCAGGCTGGGCATTTGTATCATCAGCCAGCTCATGTACAGAACTACTTTCATCATCCTCTATTCTTTTTGTTCTTCCTTGGCTCTGTTCCTCCTCCCCACGATTCTCCCCGTGTATTTCTATTTCTTCCTCGCTATCACTTCTGTCCACTCTGTGTACTTCTTCAATTTCCCTTCTCTCCCCCACCCCTGGTACCGTTCTGGTACAATGGTTCAAGTGATACCACAGTGTACTGCCTTCTACTTGCAACGCCGTGGGAGACACTTTGGTGACTTCAAACGGTCCTTCTCGTCTCGGTTCGTTCCAACGTCTCCGGAACTTTCTGATGTATACTCGATCTCCAGGTTTGATCTGATGTTCTGTTACCGGATTCTCCTCCTCCTTGGCTTTTTCCTGTTCAAATATAGTTCTATGTATAACAGTTAATTGTTGTATATATTCTTTTGTGCTTTGATCTAAACATTCTAGCGTAGGACCTCCTGATCCCCTGATCTTGGGTACCGGCATTACTCTTCCTGTCATCATTTCATGTGGGCTCAAATGTGTGATTCTGTTTTCCTGACTCCTGTATTGCATTAGAGCCAATGGCAGAGCATCTATCCAGTTTTTCCCTGTTTCACTGCAAATTTTGCTTATTTTAGCCTTAAGGGTCCCGTTTGCTCTCTCCACCATTCCTTGGGATTGAGGGTGATATACGCATCCAAACTTCTGCTTTACTCGGAGTGCCGAGAGTGTCTCTCTCAGTGCCCTTCCTATAAAAGCAGATCCATTGTCTGAACTTAATTGCGTGGGTATGCCAAATCTTGGGATAATTTCTTTTGACAGGAAGTTAATCACCGTTCCAGATCCTTGATCTTTGGATGGCGTTGCTTCTATCCATCTGCTGAATCTATCAATAATCACTAACATGTATCTTTTCCCCCTCACCACCTTTCCCATATCCACATAGTCCATGCATAGATGTTTAAATGGTCCTTCAGGAATGGGTATATGCCCTATTGGGGCAGTAATGCCCTTCCTGATGTTATTCTGAGCACACACCTCACACTGACTTAGTATGTAGTCAATCGAGTTTTGCAGGTATGGTGACCAGAATCCTTCCTTCTTGATCTTTCTAGCCACTTCTCCTCTTGCACAGTGGTCCACTCCATGCGCTTCGCTAATTAGTACGGTTAGTAATGATGTGGGTGCTATGACCAATCCCTCCCCATTTCTCCATATCCTGTCCTGTTGTCCCTGTAGTGCTCCTCTATCTTTCCACATTGTCTTTTCAGCTACAGAGGTTTCCTCCTGTAACTGTGCTACATCCTCTAATGTGATATGAGGTTCGATATCCCCCGTACCTGGCCCTGGGTGCGGCCTTGCTATTTCTACTGGGGCTATCGTAGCCTCAATGCATCCTGACGCTTCTTTAGCTGCCTTGTCGGCTTTGGTGTTTCCCTGTGTGACGCTGTCTGCTCCCTTTTTATGCGCCTGACACTTAATTATGGCTAATTCCCTTGGACCCATCATGGCCCTTATTAAAGCCCTGATTTGACCTTCGTGTTGTATTGGTCCTCCTCCGCTTTTCATAAATCCCCTTTGCTTCCATATTGCCCCGAACAGATGGCAGACCCCGTGGGCATAGGCCGAATCAGTATAAATTTCCACCGCTTCCCCGTTTGCTAGCTCACATGCTCTGGTCAATGCTTTAAGCTCTGCTAATTGGGCCGAACAGGGCTGTTCACATTTCTCTGCTTCTATAACTTCAAGTGTTTCCCCTTTCTGTTCAACTATGGCATAGCCTGCGTGGTTTCCTAAGTGATCCCTGTAACATGAGCCATCTACATACAGTATCCTTTTCCCTTCTGTCACTAGTCCCTCTGCTCTTAAACCTTTTCTCAGTTTCATAAATGTTTTTGCTTCTCTTAAGCATTCATGTTCTTCTCCTTCATGAGGTAATGGCATGTAATCAGCTGGATTTACTCTGTTGCACTTTATTATCGTGATATCTGGAAATGTAGTTAGCATTCGATAATGATGGATCCTAGCAGGTGTCAGCACAAATTTTCCTTGCTCAATCAATTCAGCTACCTTATGGTATACATGTATGTTTATCGGATATCCCATTGTGACCGTGGCTGCCTTTTCGTACGCCCACCAAGCTGCTGCCAGGCCTTGATAGCACGGAGGGTATCCCATTGCTACGTCGTCTAGCTTGGTACTGTAATATGCTACAGCCTGCCTTCGTCTCCCCTTGCAATTTTCCTGCATTAACATTGCTGTAGCAAATCCGGCTTCTCTGTTACTCACAAATAAGTCAAAGGGTTTGTCATAGGTCGGTAAGGCCAATGCTGGTGCCTGTGCCATTTCTCTCTTTATATTCTCAAATGCGTCTGACGCATCTTTATCCTATTTTAGTTTGGCTTTTAGTTCTCCGCACCCTGCCTCCTTCATTATCTTTCGTAGTGCCTGCGTTTTTTCGGCATAGCTCTCCACCCATTCTGAACTGAATCCTGTCATTCCCAAAAATGTCATCATTTGTCCCACCGTCTGTGGTTTCGGAACCTTTAGTACTGCTTCTATTTGCTGTGAAGCTATCTCCTTCTGTCCTGCTGATATTTCTCTTCCCAAGTATTCTACCTTTTTCTGGCACAGCTGCAGCTTTTTCCTGGAAACTTTATGGCCCCCTTCTGCTAGTCTTTTCAATAGTTTTAAACTATCCTTCCTGCATTGTTCTTGTGTTCCTGTGCATAATAATAAATCATCCACATATTGTATTAGTGTTCCTTCCAACTGCATTCCTTCTAAATCTGCTCTCAACACCTGATTGAATACATGTGGGGAATGTTTAAATCCTTGGGGCATCCTATTGTATGTGTATTGTTTCCCCTCGTACGTAAATGCAAAGAGATACTGACTTTCTTGAGCTAGTGGCACACTAAAAAATGCCGAACATAGGTCTATTACAGTAAACCATCTACTTTCAGGTGGTATATTTGTCATCAAGGTATAAGGGTTTGGAACCTCTGCTGGCATATCTTCCACTACCTCATTAATTGCCCTTAGGTCATGCACCAATCTCCATTTTTCTCCGTCCGCCTTTTTCACTGGTAGTAGCGGTGTATTACACCTGCTCCGGGTTTCTTTTAATACCCCTGCTTCTATCAATCCCTTAATCGTCCCTCTAATTCCTTCAATTGCTTCTGTCTTGATTGGGTATTGCGGCCTATACGGCCCCTGACGTCCTATCTTTAATCTGACTTCAACTGGATTAGCGTTTTTGACCCTCCCTACATCCGTGTCCTGTCTGGACCACAACTCCTGCGGGAGGGAGTTCAAATCCTGCTCTAACCTCTCTCTCCACTCCAGTTCCTGTTTCTCGATTTGCACTCCTATTGTTATCTGCTTCGGTTTCCCAAGCATTTTAACATCCAAAATTATTTTCGTCATTTGTCCATTCCTGGACGTCCAAATATCTACATTGTCTGTCTGGACAAATTCTAAATCTTGTGCTCTCAACACCATTAGTCCTAGGTCTTTTGATCTGTATCCTGGATTCACTTTCAATGTGACATGTGGCTCCGCCCCAGATACAGAGAACCATTTGTTAACCCATTCATTCCTAACAATTGTGAGGGCTACTCCCTCTAGTCCGATTAAAATACTTCCTGACTTTATTTCCTGTTCTCGTCCTGCCTCCCTTTCCCATTTCTCCTGTATCTCAGGTTCCTGCCCTTCATCAAATATCATTGTACTGTGTAATTCTGTTCTTGGCCATTTGGCTTGTGGAACCCAAGTGTTTATAAGCTTTCCCCAAACTTCCCATATCTGTTTTTTAACTTGTTCCTCTATATCTCCCAACCAATATACATTAACCCCTTCCTTTCCTGGTATTTCAAGTGGATACATTCCCATCAAATCAATTCCTTGTTCAGTGCATTCTAATTTCAGTCCTAAACCTAGGATTGCATCCCTTCCCAATAGATTTAAAGGAGTTTTATCACATACTAAAATAGGTACATGGGTTGTCTTATTTCCAATGGTAACAGGCACCGGCGTCGTCATTCGAGCTAATGTTACTTTCCCCGAGAACCCCACAGTTTTTACAAACTGGTTTGACAATGGTAAGTGATCCGCATATTTCGTTTGCATGCACGTACATGTGGCGCCGGTGTCTATCATCATGGGGACCTCGATCCCTCCTACTCTAACGTTAACTATAGGTTCCTGCTCTGCAGTTTCTGTTATCTGTACGTACTGTCCTACCATTTCGGGGTTCTCTGGGCCTCCCTATGGGGAATTCTGATGGTTTACCGGCCCTTGAAACATCGGGATGCTGTTTGGCGATCCTTGGATCAGTTGTTGGCCTGTCTGCTGCTGGTTTTCTCCCTGTCTGGGGAAATTCCGCGGGCAATTCCTTTTTATGTGCCCTGCCTCCCCGCACCCCCAACACACACCTGAAGGGCCAGGCAGTGGTCACTGTCTCGGAGTCTGATGATTAACCTGTCCCTGTCCTCTCTGATTCTGATAGGGTGGCCTACCACCTCCCTGTCCTTTCCCATTTCTATTCCAGTCAGTCTGACTTTGCAGGGCGTATGGGTTTTGATAATTTAGGCCATAGGCTCCTGGGTTCATGGACAGTGGGAAGGCAGAAATGTTATAGGTTATGACGGGCTGGCCTCCATCTCCGCTCCCCCCTTTGATTAGTGCAGGTATTTCCTCTGGCTTTTGCTCCACCATCATCGGTGCTATTTTTCTGGGTGCGAGATCCTCTTTTGCCTTCAGCTTATCCTTGCTTTTGATCTCCTCCAACTGTGCCTGAAGGAGTTTACGTTGTACCTCCTTCAGCTGTTTGTCTGCATTCTTTCCATCTTTGCGATGTCTCTCTACTGCATGGGCAACATAATCCACAAACTCTCGGTAATTTTTTGAGTCCAAGCCCACCACTTCCTCCAGCCTTGTCTTAGCTGGGGCTGGCAAGCCCTCTAGGATTGCAGCCCGGAACATGGAGTTGGTCAGTGGGTCTATTAAAATGTCCCTCTCCGTGTCCCTTCTCCACCTTTTTAATTGATTCTCCACATACACAGCTGCATTCTCCTCCTCACCCAGTGGCTCTCCCTTTAGGGTTTTTACATCCATTCGATTGGGGTACATATCCCGCAGTGCCTGCCAGATGTCTTGGCGGTACTGGTCCATTAGTATCCCATCCACCGCTGGGTCATAAGCTGCGGTCGGGATGCCAGCACGTCTCATTACTTCCGCCATTTGGTCCATTCCTAGCACCTTTGTCAGGAGAGCTTTGATGTCGCCCAGTGCCATCCTTTTTCCCACCATTCCCGCCTCCAACTGTCCAATCCACCTTCCAGCCCCATCCAAAATATTGGGTAATTCATTAATTAAATTAGGCAAATCCTGACCTGACCAAGGGATATACTGCGGTCTGCCACCCTTCAGAATCACCGGGAATACCCTTTTCCCTCTCCTATCCACATCTGGAAACTTTACAGGTGGGTGCCTTTCCCGCCTTGATTTTCTTTGCACCCCTAACACTGATTGCCTCCCTTCGTCTTCACTACTCTCTTCTGTTTCTCCTTCCATCTCTCTATATCTTGTCTCTTTTCTCTCTCCCTTTGTGCCCTTCCCTCCTTCGTCATCTGTTCTATGTCATATTCTCCCTCAAAATTCATTGTGCCTGATATAACTGGGTACAGTCCCGTGGAGCTCTGTTTCTCTAAGTAGGGGGGTGGGGCGACGTTTGGATCTTCTAATTTTGCTCTTTCCTCAAGTTGTACTGGCATCTGCATTCTACCTCCCCTCCATACCCCTCTTCTCTCCTTCCCTTCTTGTTGGAATAGGGCTAATATCTCTAACTCCTTTTCTCGCTTCTCCCTTCTTTTGCTCGATTTATCCTTAATCTTATAGTTCTTTATCATTCCCTTCTGGTCCTCACACCTCTCTATGGACCATGTGCCTTCCTCCGGCCACTGTGTATTGGTCTTATTTGTTCTTTTGGCCCATTTTTTAGAGACGTGTTCTATATCTCCCCTAAGGGCTGGGAACTTATCCCCTAACATCTCCACTGGTGTCTTAACTTGGTGCGCCATTACTCATCTTTTTGGATCACTGTCACAATTTTTGTCACTTAGTCTGTCAGAGTTAGGTATTACAGTGATTATTACTTGCTGTATTGTTTTTCCGTGCTCAGTCCCCTGTTTACCTTTCCTTTGGATTTCTTTTGCCAATATCTGTAATTCTAACCGGGGTCCTGATATCCACTTCCCCGTAGTCCCCTGTCCCGGCACTATCTTCCTCTCCCGGGCCAGAGGGTAGTAGGTTTTCACTTGCTCGTCTATGTGTATAAGAATCCTGTATCGGTCAGATCCCTTTATTAATTTCTCTAGGGTTTCCAATTTTATTTCGTCTATCCAATTCCTATCGACTACTCTTTCCCAATTTACATACGGCCACTCATTCTTTATCTCCTCTAAGTTAATTATGTGTGTAATCTTTTTCCAATCCAGTGTTGCTTCCGTTTTTGTTATTATTCAAAGATTAGTTATTCCCAATCTTGCCACCAGGCAATTTTGTCAGGGTAATCTTTCCAAGTTGTTAGTTATTACCCTACCTATGTTCCGACTCTCTCTCTTATTTCTGTCCTTCACGCTGTTTTCTCAGACCAGTTTGTTCAAATTGGTCTTTTACTTCCTCTATTCTAGCTGCTACTCCCCTTTCCTGTGGTTAAAATCCACTCCTGTGCTTTTGGCTACTGTATTAGGTCAGAGAGTGATCTCTCACTGATCTCTCTCCCTCTCGGTTGACGTCCCTTACCCGAGGTCCTGGGTAGGTTTGGACTGGCAGATTTTCCCACACTTACTCTCTTCTGGGCAAGTCGTGACCTGAAAAACCCGCTCCAAACCGCTTGACTTAACCTAATTGCATTACTTTAGCTTTCGGCCTTTTTCCCGTCTCACTTTTTACCCACTCACAGACAATACAGTATTCGCAGCGCGCTTTTGCATGCAAAAATTCTGCTCTTCAGATCAGACTCAGTCTCTCAAAAATTTTTACACAATTTGGTTTTACCTGTGCAGGATATCTTTTTGGGTTGGGGAGATCCAGGACCAGCAGAGAGCCGGGCGCAACGGGCCTCGAGAAAACCCCTTTCTGACAACAAGGATTTACATGCATGCAAGTCTGCTTACCTTGTTGACAGAAGGCCGGCTGGGGACCTCTCGGTTCCGGTCGGACCACCGTCTCCGCCACTCCTTCCAGATGCTTTTCTGGGCGATCTCTCACCAACCCTGCTAAGCAGCGCCAATTTTGTCGTGGTTCCCCAGGACGACAATTTATTCACATCAATTAAAACAGAGAGTCTGAGCAGCGATCTTCCAAGCAATAGACTTTATTTCTCAGCACAAGAGATAAAGTCGGGAACGTCCGGAACACTCCAAAGAGCCCTTGGGCTTACAATCTTTTATGTACATTTCAGCCTCCTATCTCAAGATCCTCCTCTCCCTTTTACAGCCTGTCCTTGGTTGTTATCTTACCCTACAGCCCTATCTTTCTTTGGCCACCATTAATTTTAGTTGACCCTTTATCTGTTTTCTTTGCATTTGGTCGTTCCCTGTTATATCTCTTCGTTTCTTAAACCATGGTGGTTATAACTCTTGCTCTTATCTGAACTTTTCTGTTTGTACAATAATCGTGGTTTTGTAGACTAAGGCCGAATGTGTTTAGAAGAAAAAGACATTCAGAAGAAAAAGACATTCTCTCTGCTGATTTATGGTCCACTATTAAGTTGAACCACCGAGCAGTCTTCCTTGTTTTCTTAAGTGGCTATTGTTTGCTTTCCTTAATTAGTGATTGCTATATTACTTCTTTAGTTCCTCTAGTTCCTCCGCTTTAATCATATCGACTACACTTGATTATATTAGGTCACACGAAGTTACTTTAGGTTACATATCCATTTTCACTACTTATCTAAATCTGCTTTATTATTTCACTAAAACCTATGAATCTGAATTCCATACTAAACTCATACAATATCCAGTACAATTTCCCTTACAAAGGATGACTGGACAGGACCAGGGAGCTGCAAAGGGACATGGTTCCAACAGAACCAGATAACCAGGGAATTGGGACAGAAACAATGTTCATGATGAAGTTAAGAGAACAGAGACCAAGGTATGGTTCAAGAGAATTCAAGAGAAAAGTAATCAAAGTGTTCCGTGTTAAGTAAATAGTTGCAGTAACCAGATTTAAAGTGGGAAAGCAGAATTTGGAGGTAAATCAAAATGTTGATGTCACCTTAATATAGTCTGGGAATTGATAGTTGGAACATTTGTGAACAGTTTGTACAACAGTCAAGAAAAAGAAATCCTAAAGGGGAAGTGATAAAACCTGGATACCGGATCGTTGTTAAAAGTGGACCAGAAGCTTTGTTTAAAAAGTATCATTTGGAAAACCTGGACTGGATTTCAGAATGCAAACTGCTAATGGAATGCATTATTGTGAAAGAAGATTTTAAAGTGTTTTTGAGAGTGGAGTCTGGAAACTCTCATATGACAATCATCTGGTGGGATTTTGAGGTGAAATCCACAGAGTTTCACTCGGGGTTCAGAGCGGAGTGTGTGTGTGACCAAAGCATATCTATCCGCTTAAAAGGATTTTGCATTATTGAGGTCATTGTCGCTTAAAATGGGTTTTGTAATCCATGTTAATCTTAAAATCTATGTGCATTTGTTAAGATGGGGGAAGTTAAGAAGTATATCATAATCCAGCTGTTTATGTTTAATAAATGCTTTTTGAGTTGTTTTCAACTCTTTCATGTAATTCCTTGTGAAAAAAGGGATATTGAGAATAAAGCAACCCCCAATGATCCATCCAGCCAGTGTTGGCAATGCTCAGTCTGGGTCAAAGTGAAAATGGCCCCATGTGAGGCCATACTGAAAGGATTAATGAATGTGATGATTTGGTTTGTAGGCGTATGAAGCTCAAATCCACCACATGGAAAGCAGAGAAGTTAGAAAGGGCAAAGGTGGGGCAGATGGCCTGGATTTCTTCATCAGATGCGAGGTGCACAGTTCTAGAGTCAATACTCTGATAAACTCTTTAAAAAGAGTGGCTGAAGATGTCAGTGTCAGTAAGGAGGAGAAAGGTAAGGGACTTCTATCAGTGACTCACTGCTCAGGAAACTCAGACTGAAACTCTGATTGACCCCTATTTTTGTTCAGATGAATTTATACTGCAACGTCAGCTTTGATATGAAGTAATTTTAATTTTTTTAATTCATTCACTGGAATGTACAACCGGCTAGACCAACTTTTATTGCCCAGACCAGTATTTATTGCCCATCCCTAATTGCTCTTGAGAAGGCAGTGGTGAGCCGCCATTAATTTGGACAAGTCCCCAGGGCCAGATAGGGTCTATCCCAGAATACTGAGAGAGGCGAGGGAAGAAATTGTTAAGGCCTTGGCCAAAATCTTTGAACAAAGAACAAAGAACAGTACAGCACAGGAAACAGGCCCTTCGGCCCTCCAAGCCTGTGCCGCTCCTTGGTCCAACTAGACCAATCGTTTGTATCCCTCCATTCCCAGGCTGCTCATGTGACTATCCAGTAAGTCTTAAACGATGTCAGTGTGCCTGCCTCCACCACCCTACTTGGCAGTGCATTCCAGGCCCCCACCACCCTCTGTGTAAAAAACGTCCCTCTGATATCTGAGTTATACTTCGCCCCTCTCACCTTGAGCCCGTGACCCCTCGTGATCGTCACCTCCGACCTGGGAAAAAGCTTCCCACTGTTCACCCTATCTATACCCTTCATAATCTTGTACACCTCTATTAGATCTCCCCTCATTCTCCGTCTTTCCAAGGAGAACAACCCCAGTCTACCCAATCTCTCCTCATAGCTAAGACCCTCCATACCAGGCAACATCCTGGTAAACCTTCTCTGCACTCTCTCAAATGCCTCCATGTCCTTCTGGTAGTGCGGTGACCAGAACTGGACGCAGTACTCCAAATGTGGCCTAACCAGCGTTCTATACAGCTGCATCATCAGACTCCAGCTTTTATACTCTATACCCCGTCCTATAAAGGCAAGCATACCATATGCCTTCTTCACCACCTTCTCCACCTGTGTTGCCACCTTCAAGGATTTGTGGACTTGCACACCTAGGTCCCTCTGTGCTTCTATACTCCTGATGACTCTGCCATTTATTGTATAACTCCTCCCTACATTATTTCTTCCAAAATGCATCACTTCGCATTTATCCGGATTAAACTCCATCTGCCACCTCTCCGCCCAATTTTCCAGCCTATTTATATCCTGCTGTATTGCCCGACAATGCTCTTCGCTATCCGCAAGTCCAGCCATCTTCGTGTCATCCGCAAACTTGCTGATTACACCAGTTACACCTTCTTCCAAATCATTTATATATATCACAAATAGCAGAGGTCCCAGTACAGAGCCCTGCGGAACACCACTGGTCACAGACCTCCAGCCGGAAAAAGACCCTTCGACCACTACCCTCTGTCTCCTATGGCCAAGCCAGTTCTCCACCCATCTAGCCACTTCTCCTTGTATCCCATGAGCCTTAACCTTCTTAACCAACCTGCCATGTGGGACTTTGTCAAATGCCTTACTGAAATCCTTATAGACGACATCCACGGCCCTTCCTTCATCAACCGTTTTTGTCACTTCCTCAAAAAACTCCACCAAATTTGTAAGGCACGACCTCCCTCTTACAAACCCATGCTGTCTGTCACTAATGAGATTGTTCCGTTCTAAATGCACATACATCCTGTCTCTGAGAATCCTCTCCAACAACTTCCCTACCACGGACGTCAAGCTCACCGGCCTATAATTTCCTGGGTTATCCCTGCTACCCTTCTTAAACAACGGGACCACATTCGCTATCCTCCAATCCTCAGGGACCTCACCCGTGTCCAAAGAAGCGACAAAGATTTCCGTCAGAGGCCCAGCAATTTCATCTCTCGTCTCCCTGAGCAGTCGAGGATAGATGCCATCAGGCCCTGGGGCTTTGTCAGTTTTAATGTTCCCTAAAAAACCTAACACTTCCTCTCTTGTAATGGAGATTTTCTCTAACGGGTCAACACCTCCCTCCGAGACACTCCCGGTTAACACGCCCCTCTCCTTCGTGAATACCGATGCAAAGTATTCATTTAGGATCTCCCCTATTCCCTTGGGTTCTAAGCATAATTCCCCTCCTTTGTCCCTGAGAGGTCCGATTTTCTCCCTGATAACTCTTTTGTTCCTAACGTATGAATAGAATGCCTTAGGATTCTCCTTAATCCTGCCTGCCAAGAACATCTCGTGACCTCTTTTTGCCCTTCTAACTCCCCGTTTGAGTTCTTTCCTACTCTCTCTGTATTCCTCCAGAGCTCCATCTGTTTTCAGTTGCCTGGACTTAACGTACGCCTCCCTTTTCATTTTAATCAGATCCTCAATTTCCCTGGTTATCCACGGCTCTCGAATCCTACCTTTCCTATCTTTCCTTTTTACAGGCACATGCCTATCCTGCAGCCTTATCAATAGTTCCTTAAAAGACTCCCACATGCCAGACGCGGACTTACCCTCGAACATCCTCTCCCAATCAACATCCACCAATTCCTGCCTAATCCGGCTATAGTCAGCCTTCCCCCAATTTAGCACCCTGCCTGTAGGACAGCACTCATCCTTGTCCATTACTATCCTAAAGTTAACAGAGTTGTGGTCACTATTTGCCACATGTTCCCCTACCGAAACTTTGACGACCTGACCGGGCTCATTTCCCAGAACTAGGTCCAGTATAGCCCCCTCTCTAGTTGGGCTATCTACATACTGTTCCAAAGAACCTTCCAGTACGCATTTTACAAATTCCTCCCCGTCCAGACCCCCAGCTCTCAGCACTTTCCAGTCTGTGCCAGGGAAATTAAAGTCCCCCACTACAACAACCCTATTTTTTCTGCACCTATCCAGAATCTCCTGACATATCCTTTCCTCCACTTCCCGTGGGCTGTTGGGTGGTCTGTAGTACACCCCCAGCATAGTGACTGCACCCTTCCTGTTTCTGAGTTCCACCCACAGCGACTCAGTACATGACCCCTCTAAGTTGTCTACCCTCTGCACCGCGGTAATATGCTCCTTAACTAATATCGCTACTCCCCCACCTTTTTTAGCCCCTCCTCTGTCTCACCTAAAACACTTATACCCCAGAATATTCAGCTGTATCCCCTTTAGCCACAGGAGAGTTACCAGAGGATTAGACTAACATTAGCTAACATTGTTCCTCTGTTTAAGAAGGGCAGAAGAAACAATCCGGGAAATTGCAGGCCTGTGAGCCTTGCATCAGTTGTGGGGAAATTATTGGAGAAGATTCTAAGGGACAGGATATACTCCCATCTGGAAGAGAATAGGCTTATTAGCGAAAGGCAGCATGGTTTTGTGAAGGGGAGGTCATCTCTCGCAAACTTGATAGAGTGCTTTGAAGAAGTGACAAGAAACATTGACCAGGGCAGGCAGTGGCTGTTTTATACATGGATTTTAGTAAAGCCTTCGATAAGGTTCATCATGGTAGGCAGATACAGAAGGTATATGGGATCCAAGGTGAGCTGGTAAGATGGATACAAAACTGGCTTGGGCATAGAAAGCAGAGAGTACTAGTGGAAGGGTACTTTTCTAACTGGAGGTCTGTGACAAGTGGTGTTCCACAAGGATCAGTGCTGGGGCCTTTCTTTTTTGTGATATATATAAATGATTTGGAGGAAAAAGTAGGTGGTCTGATTAGTAAATTTGCAGATGATATGAAAATTGGGGGAGTAGCGGATAGTGAGGAGGATTGTCAGAGGATACAGCAGGATATAAATCGGCTGGAGACCTGGGCCGAAAGATGGAATTTAACCCAGACAAATGTGAGGTGATGAAATTTGGAAGGTCTACTGCAAGAGGAAAATATACAGTAAATGGTAAAGCCCTCAGAAATAATAGTATACAGAGGGATCTAGGTGTGCAGATCCACAGTTCCCTGAAGGTGGTAACTCAGGTGGACAAGGTGGTCAAGAATGCGTATGGCATGCTGGTCTTCACGGGTCGTTGAGTATTGGAAATGGAAAGTCATGTTGCAGCTGTATAAGACTTTGGTTAGGCCGCATTTTGAGTATTGTGTACAATTCTAGTTGCCACACTACTGGAAGGATGTTGACGCATTGGAAAGGGTGCAGAAGAGATTTACCAGGATGTTGCCTGGTTTGGAGGATATGGACTATGAAGAAAGCTTGAACAAACTTGGGTTGTTTTCATTGGAGCGTTGGAGGATGAGGGGGGACCTGATAGAGGTTTACAAGATTATGACAGGTTTGGATAGAGTGGATAGTCAGAGTCTTTTTCCCAGGGTCAAAAGTTCAATTACTCGAGGGCATAGGTTGAAAGTGAGAGGGGGAAAGTTTAAAAGAGATGTAAGGGGCAAGTGTTTCACAC
Organism: Mustelus asterias; assembly: GCF_964213995.1. Lineage (NCBI taxonomy): Eukaryota > Metazoa > Chordata > Chondrichthyes > Carcharhiniformes > Triakidae > Mustelus > Mustelus asterias. The sequence continues at coordinate 3,626,411 of NC_135809.1, forward strand.
AGAGGCTGATGAATGCCTGGAACGCGCCGCTGGAGGAGGTGGTGGAAGCAGCTTCTATAACAATGTTCAAGAGACATCTGGATAGATACATGAATAGGCAGGGAATAGAGGGATATTGGACCTCATAGAGGCAAGAAAATATTAGGCTAAAGAGACATCTGTGTCGGCACAGACATGATGGGCCGAAGAGCCTGTTCTTGTGCTGTACTGTTCTTTGTTCTTTGTTCTTCATCATCTTGAACTATTGCAGACCACGGTGTTTTGTGCTGAATTTACGAGTTTTGAATCACAGCCCAATCTGACTTGGAACAGAAGTGGAGTGTATTCCCTGCAGAGGATTAATGTTGAAATGTTGTAAGTTTGTGTCATTGTGTGAAGCTGCTAGATCCATCTCCCCACATGCTGAAACTGTAGATAGTCATTCTGAAGCAGTGATGTGGAGATGCCGGCGTTGGACTGGGGTGGGCACAGTAAGAAGTCTCACAACAATTGTGTGTCAGTGGAGTCCCGGTTCTGGAATTGTAAATCTCTTCCATTATGAAATAAACCCAGCCCTAAATCTCTGAACAGTTTAAAGGTGATACATTCTTATTTTTGCAGCCCCTTGGTTTCCCAGAAAAATACAAGATCTTGACAGGTGTCATCATCTGATTACCAAATTCGAACCTGATCTAGATACAGAACATCCAGTAAGTTTGCTTGTTTAAAAGTTTGTTTATTTATTAGTGTCACAAGTAGGCTTACATTGATATTGCAATGAAGTTACTGTGAAAATCCCCTAGCCGCCACACTCTGGCGCCTGTTCGGGTACACTGAGGGGGAATTTGGCATGGCCAATGCACCTAACCAGCACGTCTGCAGATTGTGGGAGGAAACCGGAGCACCCGGAGGAAACCCACGCAGACATGGGGAGAACATGCAGACTCTGCACAGACAGTGACCAAAGCTAAAAATTGAGCCCAGGTCCCTGGTGCTGTGAGGCAGCAGTGCGAACCACTGGGCCACCGAACTTCAATGTACAGGAGATTGATATTAGATCAGATACAACAGAAACATGAATACAAAACACAATCAGTGGGGAAATGGCAGTAATTAGTTTTTTTTCCCCCTATTAAGGGTTATCAAGATCTGGGGTATAGAGAACGCAGGTCTCACATCGCAAGTCTGGCACTTAATTATAAGCAGTAAGTATTTCTCACTTCATCATTGAGCTTATGTTAACTTGTAAGAGAAATACACTCAAAAAACATCGACATAGCAACGTTTTCTGCTCAGTGAAACGTTAATTCTTTATGAAATGCAAGCATGTTAGTGTAAAATTAATATTGAATGATTGGAATGGTCAATTTGAAAGAATCTTTAAATGTGGATTGAAAGCTGACATGTTGCGATGTGATGTTTGACATGTCTTTTTTGACAGGGGAGAGCCAATACCAAGAGTGGAGTACACAACAGAAGAGATTGCAACGTGGTGAGAACCCCTCTTATAATTTGTGGTGTTATTAACATTCTAATTGAAACATTTGTACCATGAGAATGGCTGGGTATGGGATTATGTTGGTTATGTTACAAGGTGAGCAAGGCCCATGCTCATGTGTTCAAACCAACCATAAATCTGCTCAATTCTTAGACTGGCACCTGAAAGAAAATGGTTATGAAAAGCTGCTGATCAGAAAACTACACCTGGTTCACTCATGTCCTTCAACGAAGGCAACCTGCTGTCTTTACCCAGTCTGGACTGACTTGTAATGACAATGGAATTGGAGCCTGTTCCAGCATTCAGTCAGATCACGGCTGACTGGACCTCAGCTTCGTTGACTCACCTTTGCTCGACAGCCAAGATTCTCCCAAAAAAATTCACATAAAAACTGGACTAACTCTCACTGTTATTTTTTAGCGGGATTTCCAAAATGAATCTCCCACTCTGAGCAGTGCAGAGTGCCTAGCGAGATTCACGTTGAAAATACAGAGCCTATTCCCACTGACGAGACTGTCAGCATAGCGCTGAGAGGGCCACTGCATGTGCCGATCTGTCAGCACCGAGATCAGTGCTTGCGCAATGGCCCCGCACTACCAGCCTCCTGATCGCTGGCCAGTCCCATGACCCCGCATCACTGGCCATGCGACCCCACGCCCCAATCGCTTGCCCCTCGGCCCAGCCCCGATGTCTTGCCCCAATCTCCCTGAACCAGCCTCCCCACCGCAGCCCCGACACCCCACCCCAGCAGCCCCCCACCGACCTCAATGGCCAGTCATAGTCAGCCCTTTCCCTCCCTCTGCCATCTATCCCAATGCAGAGTGGCAGTGGTCCCCCCCCCAACCCCACCGATCTCCCCCCCATAGGCCCCACCCCCACTGGCTCTGCCAGGAAGTGCCAGGGAGCCAGGTTGGCATTGCCTGGGGACACCCTCCTTACCTTGACCTCCTGGCGGGCCTCTATGGCCTCCCTTCACTTCAACGGGGTCAGGCTGTCAGCTCCCCATTAGTGGGGGACTGTTGTAAACCCTGCTGAAGTGAATCACTCCTGGCCGGGGATGGGGGGGGAGGGGGACACGGGAGAGGCTAGCGGGTCTGGAGACTTCAGTCCTGGGCCTGCTAATGTGATTTAAATGGCCATTACCATATCTAAATCAGTTCCAGCATGTAGCTGACGATGCCAGGAATCATCTCCACAGAGATGTAATAAGGCCATGGTGCCCAGCGAGGAGCCGCTAAATGGCCTCCACTGATATCTTCCAGCCTGCTGCACTGTTAGAGCAGCGTGGCAAGTGGGGAGAATCACCCCCTTTATCTATTGATTACCTCATCCAAAAACATCTACCAATCTCAGCCTTCAAAACTGACAATTGATCTCCAGCATTCTGTGATGATACCGTGCCTTTAAGAAATGTGGTGTCTCTTGTGCAGGAACTGTTTTTTATTGCTGCCGTTCGGTCTGTACCTGGCCGCCCATATTGTTACTGCAGCAACATAATTGATCTTAATCGCTGGAATGTTTGTTTTAATCTGTACCAATGCAGGGTTGTTATTTTAATGTTTCCCCCTGGGGCTTTTCAGAGTGGGGCTTGATTCGTGTTTTGACAGGAAAAGCCATGTGACTGGGCATGACTAGGTTCACAGAGAGAAACCCGGTTGCTGTTTGGGAGCAGTAGAGAGAAAGAGTAGCTCTGAGTCTCTGAAATTCAGAGACCTGGGATCTGCTAAAAACTTGGTCTCTTTCTCTGAAGGTCTGCTACTTGAAGGTAGATCTTTCTCTGGAGACTGCTGTATGGGGGTCAGGTGGCAGCTGTCTTTCTGTATCTGTCCAGAGGGGTTAAAATGCTGGAAATCTAGCATCCACGTCAGCATATCTGTTTTTGGTGCCAATTGGTCCTGAAGTAGGATTTATGTCTATGGGGATACTGCTTACATTGGAACTATAGAGAAAGATGGTTGTTAAATATTATACCTTATCATGCTTAAGTATTTTGAATTGGTAAAAGTTATGCTAATTCTTTTTGTTACATTTTAACTGTGCTGTTAAATAAAGCTTGTTTGAATAAAAGCTTCCTCGTGAGTCAATCGAATCACGGTCTAGGCTAACGTCATAAAATACCTTGAAGTTTCTGATTTTTAAAATTCATTCATGGGACGTGAGTGTCGTTAGCTGGCCAGCATTTATTGACGATCCCTAGTTGCCCGAGGGCAGTTGAGAGTCAACCACATTGCTGTGGCTCTGGAGTCACATGTAGGCCAGACCAGGTAAGGATGGCAGATTTCCTTCCCTAAAGAACATTAGTGAACCAGATGGGTTTTTCTGATAATCGACAATGCTTTCATGGGTCATCATTAGATTCTTAATTCTTTATTGAAATCAAATTCCACCATCAGTTGTGGTGGGATTCGAACCTGGGTCCCCAGAACATTAGGTGAGTTTCTGGATTAATAGTCCAGCCACTCGGCCATAGAATAGAAGTCCAAGGAAGACTTGTCGTGATTGTTTGGCGAGACCACTCCAGGATCACTGTGTATAGTTTTGGTCTTTGTACCTAAGGAAGGATATTCTTTCCTTGGAGAAGGTGGTCCCTGATTACTGAGATGTAAGAGTTGTCCTCGGAGGGGAGAGTGTGTAGAATGAGCCTGTACTCACTGGGATTTAGGAAAATCAAAAATGACTCTGTTGAAAGGTTTGATATTGAGGGGGCTTCACAGGGTAAATGTTGGGAGGATAGTTCCCCTGGTAGCAGAGTCTAGAACGAGGACTTTAGTCTCAGGATAAGGGGATCGGCCATTTAAAAAATTTCTCCTCAGTCAGAGTTCCGAATTTTAGGAATCCTCTATCGGGATAAAGATGTTCAGTCATTGAGTATGTGCAAGGCTGGAGATCACGAGAGTTTTAGACTCTAAGGGAGTCAAAGGTTATCGGAATCAGACAGAAAAGTGGAGTTGAGGTCACTGGTCAGCTGTGATCTTATTGAAGAGCAGATCCGAGGGGCCGAATGGCCTGCTCCACCTTCTCATCTTTATGCTGTTATCAAGGCATTGATGCGAATATAGAAATCTATCCTTTTGACTTCAAACTAATCACAGCTTTTTTTGTTCAATGGTCCTTCTTATTTGGTAATTGTTTTTGTCACAAAGTCCATCCCGTTTTGTGTTTTGAGTTTCTGCAGAGACCTGGGAGTGGATTTATAAATGTCTTGGCTAATGAATGGGATATGGTATTGCAGTGGTTAGGTTACTGGATGGAAATTCCAGAGAACAGGAGTTCAAACCCAACATGACAGTTTGAGAATTCCATTTTAAAAGTTGTGGCAATAAAAGGCTGGCACCAATAAAAATGATCATAAAGTTGTCATACAAACCCAACTGATTGACTAACATCCCCAGGGAAGGAAATCTGCTGTCCTTACCTGGTTTGACCTGCCTGTGACTCCAGACCCACATCAACATAGTTGACTCTTTATTGTCCACTGCAGTGGCCTCGTAATCTGAATGCTGGCCGTTCTGGCCATGCCCAAATCCTAGAAAATGAATTATAAAATGTTTCTGATAATCTTTGTGTTTGTAATGCTAGGAAGGAGGTCTACACAAAGTTGTCCACCTTGTACCCGAGTCATGCCTGCAAGCAGTTTCTGGATGCCTTCCAGATTCTGGAGAAACACTGTGGTTACCGGGCAGACAATATACCTCAACTCCAGGATGTCTCCAGTTTCTTACAGGGCAAGTATAGAATCCCATTGGAGCCTCCGGCCTGTTTCCATAGTGATTGTGTAGCAATCACGTTAGTCCAACCCCCCAACCACCCTCATTTTTTTCTTTCATTTTCTAGAGAGAACAGGTTTTCATCTGCGTCCCATTGCTGGTCTCCTCTCACCCAGGGATTTCTTATCCAGCCTGGCGTTCCGAGTCTTTCAATGCACTCAGTACATCCGTCACTCCTCATCACCAATGCATTCTCCTGAACCGTGAGTCTAATATTTTTGTGTGCCTGTGTGTGTGTGTGTGTGTGTATTTGCCTGTGTGTGCCTGCATGTAAGTGGGTATTTGTGTGTGTAAGAGTGCAGGTGGCTGTCTGTGTATTCAGGTGTGCCTCTGTGTTCTGTGTATTTTCTGCATATGTATGAGAGTAGTAAGAGTTTTAACAACACCAGGTTAAAGTCCAACAGGTTTATTTGGTAGCAAACGCCATTGGTAGCAACTGGTTGGAGAATTTGGTTGGTCCATTTGGTAGCAACACCATCCTAAAGCTTATGGTATTTGCTACCAAATAAACCTGTTGGACTTTAACCTGGTGTTGTTAAAACTCTTACTGTGTTCACCCCAGTCCAACGCCGGCATCTCCACATTATGTATGAGAGAACATGCGTATGTAAGTTCTGCGCATATGTATGCACGTTCATTGTGTATGTGCGTGCATGAGCATGTGTGTGTGAGTGACTGTGTGTGTGTTTGCATGCTTTCAGTGTGTGCTATTTTTGTGTGTGTTCTGCATCTGTGTGTTTTCTATGTGAGGTTTTTCTGTATAGGTGCCTATATATGAGTGTGTGTGTCTGTGTGTGTGTGTGTGTGTATGTGTGTGTATGTGTGTGTGTGCGTGTGTGTGTCTGTGTGTATGTGTGTGTGTGTGTGTGTCTGTGTGTGTGTATGTATGTGCGTGTGTGTGTGTGTCTGTGTGTATGTGTGTATGTGTGTGTGTGTCTGTGTGTCTGTGTGTCTGTGTGTGTGTGTGTGTCTGTGTGTGTGTGTGTATGTGTGTGTCTGTGTGTCTGTGTGTGTGTGTGTGTGTGTGTGTGTGTATGTAAGTGAACGTGAGCTTGTTCTCCTTAGCTATGGTTACTCTACTTTCAATTATTTTTTTCAAACATTTGTTTTGAGAGAAAGTAGTGATGACAGTAATGAAATTGAGCGATAATGATAAGAAAGAAAGGGAAAATACAAATACTTGTTAATTGTACATGAATCGTGGTTAATTTTATGTGTGTGGTGGGCATTAGCTGGGGTTTCACTCAAGTACAAATAAAGAGTTACAAACTGTCGTGTGACTTGAGTTAGGAAGTATATGCTTGTAATGTTTCACTCTAAATAAATATAAGCCTGAGTAATGATTGGCTCTAATGCTATCCTTCACCAAATGCCTTTCCAGATTAGAACAGTTCTTTCTTTGCATTTGTGCTATTCATTGTACATCATAAAAATGAGGAAGGTTGAGTTGAACATTTAAAAAAAGATACTTCTTCACTTGTGTTGTCAATCTTTCTACCTATTCCCTCCTCTTCCTTTCTTTCACCATCTTCTCAGGTTTGTGCCTGAGATGAACAGCAGCTTTGATGGGCCAAATGGTCTGTGTCTGTGCCGACACCTTCTTTCACTGTACACTGAACAACTCTCAATAATGAAATCTGGTCCTTTAGATGGTTAAATCTCAGAATCATATCATTCAACCTGTCACATTTGCTATTGCCCCCTGCCTTCCTCCCCCCTCTTCATCTTGTATCTAAAAACTTAGAATATCGGGGAGTGTCTCCTTAGAGCAGAGGAGGGTAAGGGAGTAATTCAAGATAAACTGTTTCTACTGGCTGAGGGTCTGTAACCAGCGGACACAGATTGAAGATAACAGGCAAAAGAAACACAAGGGGAAATTAGGTTTTTTTTATCTAGTGGTTTGTTGTGATCGGTACCTGAAAGTGCAGTGGAACCAGATTAAATAGGGTCTTTAAAAAGGACTTTGATAAATACTTGAAGGAAAAAATTTTCAGGGTCAGTCAGGAATGAGTCTTCAGGCAGGACTGAGTGGTCAGCTGAATGTGAGTCTTCAGCCAGGAGTGATGCTCAGCCAAGGATGATGGTCAGTGCGGAGTGGGTGGTCAGTGTGGAGTGAGTGGTCAGTGCGGAGTGGGTGGTCAGTCCGGAGTGGGTGGTCAGATCTGAGAAATTGCTCATAAAAGAAACTAAAATGATTAGTGACATTGTCATTCTTGTTCACAGTGACTGCTGTCATGAATTATTGGGACACGTTCCAATGCTGGCAGACAAACAATTTGCACAATTCTCACAGGTAAAGTCTCACTATCTCATCCTGCTACTTTTTATTATATTTAAGGTTCTAATTATCTTAATGTTTTGTATAATTTCCATATCCTGGCATTTCTCTCAGTAAAGTTTCTATTTATTGAATCATTTTTACAGGTACCAATTTTGGAGCAGATTCTTTAACTTGCCTTTTTTCTCATTGGATAAATAGGAGACAGGATAGGAATTAGTCTGGAACCATAGACAACAACTTGCATTCACATAGCATCTTGAAATTAGCAAACCACCCAAGGTGCATTACAGGCACATTATAAGATTAAAAACTAGCATCAATTTAAAAAGAGACTAGGACAGGCGACCAAAAGCTTGGTCAAAGAGATAGACTTTAATCAATGCTTTAAAGGAGGAGAGGCAAGTAGAGAGGCAGAGAGGTTTGAAGGAGGGAATTCCAGAGTGTGGGGCCCAGGCAGCTGAAGGCATAGCTGCCAATGGTGGAGGGACTAAAACCAGGAAAGTCAAGAGGCCAGAATTTTAATGTGTGACTTTCTCCTTCAGGCATCACTTGTGACTCAGATCTAACCACCTTGTCTCTGAGACAGCAATCTGTGGGTTCAAGCCACACTCCAGGGATACAAAGAACAACAAGAACAAAGAACAATACAGCACAGGAACAGGCCCTTCGGCCCTCCAAGCCCGCGCCGCTCCCCGGTCCAGGATTGAATCCTGAATCCAGGATCCCCGCCCAATTTTCCAGCCTATCTACATACCAATATCCTATCCACCGAGCTGTCCCTCACAGCTACGATGCTTTGTTCATTACAACCTATTAACTCACCCCCACCCCCCCATTCCAGACCATGTGATCTCCAGGGAGAGGCGAAAACCCAGAGTGAAAAACCCCAGGGCCAATATGGGGAAAAAAAATCTGGGAAATTCCTCTCCGACCCACTGAGGCGATCGAAACGAGTCCAGGAGATCACAATGGCCCTGATCGGAAAATGCTTCCCAACCCTAGTCATTTCCACTTCCACGAACACCATATGAATTCCCTGCCCCCGAGACAGGTTCCCAACTATCCGCAGTCTCGCTCTGTACTGGCACCAGCAAGATGATCATAGAATGAAGCCTTGAAACGAGAAACAAGGAACAATTAGCCCGCGCCGCTCCCTGGTCCAAACTAGACCACTCTTTTGTATCCCTCCATTCCCACTCCGTTCATATAGCTGTCTAGATAAGTCTTAAACGTTCCCAGTGTGTCCGCCTCCACCACCTTGCCCGGCAACACATTCCAGGCCCCCACGATCCTCTGTGTGAAATATGTCCTTCTGATATCTGTGTTAAACCTCCCCCCCTTCACCTTGAACCTATGACCCCTCGTGAACGTCACCACCGACCCGGGGTAAAGCTTCCCACCTTTCACCCTATCTATGCCTTTCATAATTTTATACACCTCTATTAAGTCTCCCCTCATCCTCCGTCTTTCCAAGGAGAACAACCCCAGTTTCCCCAATCTCTCCTCATAACCAAGCCCCTCCATACCAGGCAACATCCTGGTAAACCTCCTCTGTACTCTCTCCAAAGCCTCCACGTCCTTCTGGTAGTGTGGCAACCAGAACTGGACGCAGTATTCCAAATGCGGCCGAACCAACGTTCTATACATCTGCAACATCAGACCCCAACTCTTATACTCTATGCCCCGTCCTATAAAGGCAAGCATGCCATATGCCTTCTTCACCACCTTCTCCACCTGTGACGTCACCTTCAAAGATCTGTGGACTTGCACACCCAGGTCCCTCTGCGTCTCTACACCCTTTATGGTTCTTCCATTTATCGTATAGCTCCTCCCTACATTATTCCCACCAAAATGCATCACTTCGCATTTATCAGGATTGAACTCCATCTGCCATTTCCTTGCCCAAATTTCCAGCCTATCTATATCCTTCTGTAGCCTCTGACAATGTTCCTCACTATCTGCAAGTCCTGCCAGTTTTGTGTCGTCCGCAAACTTACTGATCACCCCAGTTACTCCTTCTTCCAGATCATTTATATAAATCACAAACAGCAGAGGTCCCAATACAGAGCCCTGCGGTACACCACTAGTCACAGGCCTCCAGCCGGAAAAAGACCCTTCCACTACCACCCTCTGTCTTCTATGACCAAGCCAGTTCTCCACCCATCTAGCCACCTCCCCCTTTATCCCATGGGATCCAACCTTTTTCACTAGCCTACCATGAGGGATGTCTGGTTCTGTGATTTAAGTGTTTAATCTAGACTGGCATTCCCAAATTTCAGGAGTGCTGCTTCAGGCACTGTCTTTCAGATGGGATCTTGAACAGAGATACTAGCCGGAATTTTACCGTTCCGCCCGTCAGGGGAATCGGAGCAGGCTAGGGACGGACCATTGAAAGGTCCGTTGACCTCGGGTGGGATTTTGTGATTTCGGGATGAGCGAGGCCATAAAATCCTGCCCATTGTCTATTCCGTCACACGGATGTCAAAGCTGCCAAGGCAATATTCAATGAAGAGCAAGTGAGTTACACCAGTCTCTAAGTCAACAGTTAAATCACAGCCAGCATAGCAAATTGTATAGGTATTTACCTAATTGCAGCATGTGGGAGCTTGGAGTACAGAGTTTGACCCATTACAACAGTGACTACACTTCCAAACTGAAAGTGTTGCAAAGTGCTTTGACATGTCTAATGATGTAAAGTTGCAATATAAACACAAGTTCACTTTTTTCCAAGTGCTTCCACATACAAAATAATAACACCATCCTTGTAAGAGCAATGTTGCTCTGGATGTATCAACTGTATTTTGTACATCATTACAGATTAACATCAAGACTGTAAGATTAGCAATTCTGACTCCAGTAAAAATGATTCTTACGGCAACATTAACATCAAATCTTCAGTGTTAATAAATAATATATTCCCTACATTCCTAGCCTCACTCCATTCCACCCCCAGAGAGAAATAGGATCTTCCTATTGGCTAACAATGAGCACATGAACATCAGCGGAGGGCATCCACCTTCTCCTGTGACTCACCCCAATCCCAGACAATTTTCTGCTGCTACTACATGTGGATGCATTCACCATAGAATTTCTGCCTGCGTTGGTGAGCCAGGATCAGCAGAGTGAGGTGGAAATCCCAGCAATAGCTCTCTGAACCCAACCACAATGTAACTTGCTCTCGGATAATTGAACAGAAGTGTCTGTTCGGTGCACGGTGGCACAGTGGTTAGCACTGCTGCCTCACAGCGCCAGGGACCCAGGTTCAATTCCCGGCTGGGGCCACTGTCTGTGCGGAGTTTTCATGTTCTCCTCGTGTCTGCGTGGGTTTCCTCTGCGTGCTCCGGCTTTCTCTCACAGTCCAAAAGATGTGCTTCTTAGGTGCATTGGCCGTGCTAAATTCTCCCTCAGTTATACCTGAACAGGTGCCGAAGTGTGGCTACTAGGGGATTTTCACATTAACTTCATTGCAGTGTTAATGTAAGCCTACTTGCGACTTGTGGGTAGCACGGTGGCACAGTGGTTAGCACTGCTCCCTCATAGCACCAGGGACCCGGGTTCGATTCCCGGCTTGGATCACTGTCTGTGTGGAGTTTGCACGTTCTCCCCGTGTCTGCGTGGGTTTCCTCCGGGTGTTCAGGTTTCCTCCCACAGTCCAAAGATGTGTGGGTTAGACGGATTTGCTATGCTAAATTGCCCCTTAGTCTCAGGGGGACTAACTAGGGTAATGGGGATAGGGCCTGGGTGGGATTGTGGTCCGTACAGACTCGATGGGCCGAATGGCCTCCTTCTGCTCTGTAGGAATTCTATAATAAATAAACTTACTTTTTAAAAATATTTTATCCTGAGATTAATTACACTCCCTCCAGGCCATTTTATTTTAAAAACCCCAAAATCCTGCATTGCTATGGCAACAGCTGTAGAACATGCATTTTATGGAAATAGTCCCATTATTTGGAACTATTTTTTTAATGGGATATTGTGGATCAGTGGCATTTATCATCCAATCCCCTATGGCTGACCTGAGATGGTGGTGATGGGCCTCCAAGTGGTTTGATGCAGCTGAGTGACTTGTTATACCGTATTAGAGACCAGTCACTCACATTGCTGTGGAACTGGAGTCACATATAGACTCAGATTGGACAAGGCCACCATGCTTACTTCCCTAAAGGATATGAGTGAACCTAATGGATATTTCCACCAAACCAATGTCTGCATGGTCACTTGTACTGAAACTAGATTTCTCTTAAATTGAATTTAAACAGGGTTTGATCTTATGTTCTCGAAATCATTACTCCAGGCCTCTGGATTACTAGTTCAGTCATTTAATCACTACATTAATATGGCCACTTAATTTAATTATTGAGCCAATGTATGTAACACCTACTGTTGCTTCCAATGAGACATCTTGGAAATGCCTGGGAACTGTCAGCAAAAGACTTCTGTCCAATTTTCCTTATATTCGCAATCCAGATCTGTCCAAGTTCAGGTAGAATACGAGAGGAATGTAAACACTTTAACAACAGTTGTGCTTTGAACCAAAAGCACAAAGATGCTGAACATTAATCGGATAGTAATGTGACTTTATCTCTTTGCTTGTAGGAGCTTGGCCTTGCTTCATTAGGAGCTTCAGATGAAGATATTGAAAAGCTATCAACAGTGAGTCAGTAAAAAATAGAATAATCAATATTCAATTAAAACATCTCAAAATCTAACAAAATCAAAGTGATTTAACAAAACAGAAAATATCCCAATTTATATCTATCAGGGGATTAATAACACTAAAGTGACTTGTTTCAATACTGATGTTAATGTTTGCTAACAGTTTAGAAATGTCCACCATAAACATCTTAATTCCCATTTTTTGGATTTATTTATCCCTTAATCTGCTTTATAATTATCACCATTAGGTGGTGCTGTTGGTGCATCATTTGTTACTTTTGCAATTACGATTGGGGTTACTGTTCTCCTGTAAGAAACTCCTTAAAACCTACATCTTTGGCCAAATTTTTAGTTTTTAGTTACCCCATCTAATCTCCCCTTAAGTGACTTATGTCAAATTTTGATCCTTTAGGCTCTTGTGAAGTGCCTTGCAATGTTTTACGATATTAAAGGTGTCACATGGCCAGGAGACATCAGCAGGCAGCCTGTAATGTGACTCTTGACATGCGTCTGGCCAATCACAAGTCTCCCAAGCTATGTTTTTAGATGTAATCAGTCCTGCGCCGGAAATTGGTGGAGGGCTGATTACCATATTGAAATTGCCATCTCAATATGATTAGCGGTAGTCTCGCTAAGTGTCTCCCCCACAGCTGCTGGGAGAGGTTCCCACCAGCAGGGTTTACAGCTGGTCTCCCCATCAACGGGGACCAGGCATGCTCAGCCTACTGGTGGGGACAGAGGCCATTAAGGATTCCCTGGGAGGTCAGGGGCAGTGGGTGTGCCCCTTGTGCAGTGCCAACCTGGCACTGCCAACCTGACACCTTGGTACTGCACACCGGGCGTCCTGGCAGAGGAAAGGGGCCTATTGGCAAGGGCCGATCAGTGGCGGTGGGGGAGGACTCGCTGTGAACTTTGCAATGGGACTGGTGGGAGAAGAAGGGAGGAGTGATCGAGCTGCACATGGGTGGGAAGGGGGGTCGGTCAGGTTGGCCAGCAAGCCGGGGGAGGGGGGGTGACAGGGGGTGGGAAGCACAGAGCACCAGAGATTTGTTCCACTAAGTATGCCCAAAAAACAGGCTGGAAATTCTCCCATTTTCCCACCTGTTTTTTTTGGGAGAATCCTGGCCCGCTGTTTTTGTTATAAGGACAAAGAAAATTACAGCACAAGAACAGGCCCTTCGGCCCTCCAAGCCTGCACCAACCATGTTGCCCGTCTGAACTAAAACCCCTTCCCCTTTCAGGGACCATATCTCTCTATTCCCATCCTATTCATGTATTTGTCAAGACACCCCTGAAAACTCACTATCGTATCCGCTTCCACTCCCTCCCCCGGCAACGAGTTCCAGGCACCCACCACCCTCTGTGTAAAACATCTGCCTCGTACATCTCCTTTAAACCTTGCCCCTCGCACCTTAAACCTGTGCCCCTAGTAATTGACTCTTCCACCCTGGGAAAAAGCTTCTGACTATCCACTCTGTTCATGTCTCTCATAATCTTGTAGACTTCTATCAGGTCGCCCCTCAACCTCTGTCGTTCCAGTGAGAACAAACCAAGTTTCTCCAACCTCTCCTCATAGCTAATGCCCTCCATACCAGGCAACATCCTGGTAAATCTTTTCTGTACCCTCTCCAAAGCCTCCACATCTTTCTGGCAGTGTGGCGACCAGAATTTAACACTATATTCCAAGTTATGCTTACTCTTGCCCCATAACTGCTATTAGTGTAAATGTTTTTGCTCAGTTTTTGCCCAGTTTTGCTTCTGCCAGGGCCACTCACCCCTGACCTCACTACAAACATGGAGAAAAGAGCTGAATGCCAGAGGTGAGGTGAGAGTGACTGCTCTCGATATCAAGGCAGCATTAGACTGGGTGTGGCATCAAAGAGCCCGAGGAAAACTGGGGTCAATGGGAATCAGGGGGAAACGCTCTGCTGGTGGGAGTCATTCCTGGCACAAAGGTTGTGGTGATTGGAGGCCAATCATCTGAATTCAGGGACATCGCTGCAGGGGTTCCTCAAGGTAGTGTCCTAGGCCCAACCATCTTCAGATGATTCATCAATGACCTTCCTTCCATCATAAGGTCAGATGTGGGGATGTTCGCTGCTGATTGCACAATGTTCAGCACCATTCGTGACTCCTCAGATACTGAAACATTCCTTGCCCAGATATAGCAAGACCTAGACAACATTCAGACTTGGGCTGATAAGAGCCAAGTCACAATTGTACTTCAAAAGTACGAGACAATGACCATCTCCAAGAAGAGAGAATCTAACCTCATCCCCCTGACATTCAAAGGCAGAATTGCAGAATCCCCACCAACACCCACTCATAAAAGGACGTAATTTGTTGTTTGATTTACCCCAAGTAAAACCTCTCATTTTCTTCGAAATCCTCCATTAAATCTCATTTCGATTCATTATTGAACTCTCTCATCTCTGCTAACTTCTGGTAAATCTTCTCTGTACCTTTTCTAAAGTCCTTACATCCTTCCTGAAATGTGATGCTCAAACTGAGCACAGTACTCCCAGCTGGGGGAGGACCATCATTTTTTTTAATTCATCCACAGAATGGCCAGGTCCATCCCTTGATCTATAAATCTCTAGCATGGGTCTCTTTGATTTGAACTATGTTAAACACTAGTTAAACCTCAGCTAGAGTATCGTAGGAAACTCTTGGCACCACATTTCAGAAAAGGCACAAAGACCAGAAGAAGTAGGAACAGGAGGAGACCATTCAGCCCTAGGATCATGGCTGATCAGACATTCCTCATGTCCGCTTTCCTGTCCTTCCCCCGTAACCCTTGAATACCTTACTGGTCAAAAATCTATCTCAGCCTTAAATACACACAAGGACTTTGCCCCCGCAGCTCTCTGTGGCAAGGAGTTCCAAAGACTCACAGCCCTCTGAGAGAAGAAATTACTCCTCATCTCTGTCATAAATTGGTGCCCTTTTATTCTGTGACTCTGCCCTCTGATCCTAGAGTCTCCTATGAGGGGAAACATCCTCTCAGCTTTTACCCTGTCAAGCCCCTTAAGAATCCAATGGATGCAATCTTGGCGAGGCAAGATCAGGCGGGAAGCGGAAAATCAGGTTCTTGCCTGGTCTTTTGCCTCCCCCGATCATAGAACCATAGAAAATTACAGCTCAGAAACAGGCCTTTTGGCCCTTCTTGTCTGTGCCGAACCATTTTATGCCTAGTCCCACTGACCTGCACTTGGACCATATCCCTCCACACCCCTCTCATCCATGAACCCGTCCAAGTTTTTCTTAAATGTTAAAAGTGACCCCGCATTTACCACTTTATCCGGCAGCTCATTCCACACTCCCACCACTCTCTGCGTGAAGAAGCCCCCCCTAATATTCCCTTTAAACTTTTCTCCTTTCACCCTTAACCCATGCCCTCTGGTTTTTATCTCCCCTAGCCTCAGCAGAAAAAGCCTGTTTGCATTCACTCTATCTATACCCATCAAAATCTTATACACCTCTATCAAATCTCCCCTCAATCTTCTACGCTCCAGGGAATAAAGTCCCAACCTATTCAATCTCTCTCTGTAACTCAGCTTCTCAAGTCCTGGCAACATCCTTGTGAACCTTCTCTGCACTCTTTCAATCTTATTTACATCCTTCCTGTAACTAGGTGACCAAAACTGTACACAATACTCCAAATTCGGCCTCACCAATGCCTTATATAACATAACCATAACACTCCAACTTTTATACTCGATACTCCGATTTATAAAGGCCAATGTACCAAAGGCACTCTTTACGACCCTATCCACCTGTGACGTCACTTTTAGGGAATTCTGTACCTGTATTCCCAGATCCCTCTGTTCAACTGCACTCTTCAGAGTCCTACCATTTACCCTGTACGTTCTTCTTTGGTTTGTCCTTCCAAAGTGCAATATCTCACACTTGTCTGCGTTAAATAAGGCTTGATCGTACTGGCCATGATTTGCCAGTGAAACTGATTTTAAATATTCTTACCCTCAAACACCCCCCTGCACCACCCACTCCCACCCCCCCCCCACCCCCCCCCCCCCCCCCCCCCCACACCCCCGCCCCCCCACCTCCGGCGAGAATCGCATTGTGACACTTTTTCTGCACTAAGTGCCACAAGATTGCATTTTCAAAATCGTCCGAAAATTAGTCAGAAACTCTTCCAATCCCATTTTCTCACTTATTCAGCTGTTAGACTTATTTTTGTAAAATTCCACCCTCTACATTTGCACTAATACTGCTGTTACCTTATAGAGATGTTACTCAATCCTCTTAGACTTTTTCCACTTCCTGAATGAAAAGGATTTGCCAAATCAATCATGATTGAATGGTGGAGCAGACTCGATGGGCCAAGTGGCCTATTTCTGCTCCTATGTCTTATGGCCTTAAATACCCACCAGGATCCTGAATTTTTCACTTACCACACTGAAATATACCTTCACGTCCATAACCATTTTGGTGTCTTTTCCAAAGGATCAATGGAATGGAGTTAAGATACAGATTAGCCACAATCTAATTGAATGGTAGAACAGGTTTGAGGGACTGACTCCAATGATCCTTGTCTAATTTGTTGTTTGTTTAAATAGCTTTACTGGTTCACAATAGAATTTGGAATCTGTAGACAGAATGGAGCCCTGAAAGCTTATGGAGCTGGACTGCTTTCGTCATACGGAGAGCTGATGGTAAGAACCCAGTAATTAAATAATGAAACGGGAAATACTCAAACAGTTGTACGGGTCGTGAGGAAACAAGTTGCAGTTTGCTGTTGGTTACAATACTTTCTTCACAGATGAATCTGCAATTTCACTAATTCATTCATTGGTGCTCTGCCTGAACGCAGGTTCATGGTTCATTGGCCGCTGTTGCGTCACTGAATTGTTTCCTGGGCAGGTTTGTTTTAGTGATGATTTGCCATTGCCTTCCATATCAGGGGCAGGGTGAGGAGGCAGGTTCCCAGGTCTACCTCCATTGAAACAAGAATCAAACTTGCACTGTTGGCACTATGGGCGGCATGGTGGCACAGTGGTTAGCACTGCTGCCTCACAGCACCAGGGACCCGGGTTCAATTCCGACCTTGGGCCACTCTCTGTGTGGAGTTCATATGTTCTACCTGTGTCTGCATGGGTTTCCTCCGGGTGCTCTGGTTTGCTCCCACAGTCCAAAGTTGTGTGGGTTAGGTTGATTGGCCATGCTAAAATTGCCCCTTAGTGTCAAGGGGACTAGGAGAGTAAATATGTGGGGCTACAGGGATAGGGCCTGGGTGGGATTGTTGTCGGTACAGGCTTGATGGGCCAAATGGCCTCTTTCCGCACAGTAGATTCTATGATTCTGCAACACACACACGAGCTATCTGGCCAATTAAGCCAACCAGCCCCCAATTTCACTATAATAAGTGAAAAAAGTAGATTGTCTTTTTAAAGAGTCTTATTTAATCTCTAAAACAAAATCAAAATATTGGAGACACTGGAAATCTGAAATCAAAACAGAAAATGCTGGAAACACTCAGCAGGTCTGGCAGCATCTATGGAGAGAGAAACAGAGTTAATATTCTGAAAGAGAGTCATATTCAACTCAAAATGTTAACTCTCTCCACACATGCTGCAGACTTATATATATCACATAATCCTACAGTGTAGAAGGAGGCCATTCGGCCCATCTCGTCTGCACCGACAGCAATCCCACCCAGGCCCTATCCCCAAAACCCCATAACCCCATGCATTTCCGCTAGCTAGTCCCCCTGACACTAAGGGACAAATTAGCATGGCTAATTCACCTAACCCGCACATCTTTGGACCTGTTATGTATTTCAAGCATTTTTTGTTTAGATTTCAGAGTGCCAGGTACTGCCTATACCAGACTAAGAGTAGGTTTCATGCAGCTGTTTCTCTTGTAGTGAAATGCTGACTGAACAACACTTTGTCATTTGCAGTATTCCTTATCGGGTGAACCACAATACAAAGCTTTCAATCCTGATGCGACAGCAATACAAACATATCAAGATCAGACTTTCCAGCCAGTCTACTTTGTGGCAGAGAGTTTTGAAGATGCAAAATCCAAACTCAGGTAAGAAAACAGATTAAATCTTACACTTAGCATGCAAATCTTTGACCTAATGATAATTAAGGATAGGGGAGTAATATGTTTTAACGTAAGTTCTTAAGATATCGGAGCAGAATTAGTCCATTCGGCCCATCGAGTCCGCTCCGCCATTCGATCATGGCTGATATGCTCCTCATCCCCATTTTCCTGCCTTCTCCCCATAACCTTTCAACCCATTCCCAATTAAAAATCTGTCTAACTCCTCCTTAAATTTACTCACTGTCCCAGCATCCACTGCACTTTGGGGCAGTGAATTCCACGGATTCACAACCCTTTGGGAGAAGTAGTTTCTCCTCAACTCTGTTTTAAATTTGCTACCCCTTATTCTAAGACTATGACCTCTCGTCCTAGAATGTCCCCCAAGAGGAAGCATCTGCTCCACGTCTACTTTATCCATACCTTTTATCATCTTGTATATACCGCAATTTGATCTCCCCTCATTCTTCTAAATTCCAGAGAGTATCGGCCTAAACTGTTCAATCTCTCTTCATACCCCTCATCTCTGGAATCAATCCAGTGAACCTCCTCTGAACTGCCTCCAATGTCACTACATCTTTCCTCAAATATGGGGACCAAAACTGTGCACAATACTCCAGATGCGGCCTCACCAATGCCTTGTATAGTTGCAACAATACTTCCTTACCAAGGAGAGGGGCCATGTTTTTGAGGATGAGAGTGTGATACAGGCTGATAGGCTGGAGGAGGTAGATGTTCTGAGGGAAGATGTATTAGCAATTTTGAAAAACCTGAAGGTCGATAAGTCCCCAAGGCGAGATGGGATATATCCTAGGATTCTTTGGGAGGCAAGGGATGAGATTGCAGAGCCTTTGGCTTTGATCTTTGGGTCCTCACTGTCCATGGGGATAGTGCCAGAGGACTGGAAAGTGGCGAATGTTGTTCCTCTGTTCAAGAAAGGAAATAGGAATGACCCTGGTAATTATAGGCCGGTTAGTTAAGTGGTCGGTAAGTTAATAGAAAAGGTCCTGAGGGGTAGGATTTACGGCTATTTAGAAAGATGCAGCTTAATCCGGGATAGTCAACACAGATTCGCGAAGGGTAAGTCTTGCCTCACAAATTTGATTGAATTTGATTGAATTTTCTGAGGAGGTAACTAAGTGTGTAGATGAAGGTAGAGTAGTTGATGTCATATACATAGATTTTAGTAAAGGGTTTGATAAGGTCCCCCGTGGTCGGCTCATGAAGAAAGTAAGGAGGTGTGGGATAGAGGGAAATTTGGCCAATTGGATAAGTAACTGGCTATCTCATAGAAGACAGAGGGTGGTGGTGGATGGAAATTTTTCACATTGGAGACCAGTTATCAGTGGTGTATCACAAGGATCAGTGCTGGGTCCTCTGCTATTTGTGATTTTTATAAATGACTTGGAGGGGGGTCTCAGTGGAGGGGCTGCGTGGGGAGGGGGGATTGAGTGGGGGCATTGTGTGGGGGGGCCAACTCACCCTCATTTTTGTGTGGTGTGTGGGGGGAATGACCCGTAATTTGTGGGTGGGGGGGGGGGAGGATGCCCCTCTTTGGTGAGGGGTTGGTGGTACTCCCTTGGTCAGTAGGGGGCACCACTTCTGTTTTGGACGGGGTGCTGTCTCCAAGCACGGAGATTGGGGTGCCCCTTAAAATGCCATCCCGATCTCTGAACAGGAATGGCCAGTGAGTTTCCCGGGATACATATATTTGCACCCATCGTGTGGATGAACCCCACCTCCCATTTTCCCACTGGCATGGGCACTTAGTCCAATTCGGACTTCCGTTTTTTATTAGTTAGCCAATCCTGTCTCCATGCCAATATACTGCCCCCAACAGCATGAGCTCTTATCTTCTTAAGTAGCCTTTTGTATTTTGATTTGATTTATTATTGTCACCTGTATTAACATACAGTGAAAAGTATTGTTTCTTGCGCGCTATACAGAAAAAGCATACCATTCATAGAGAAGGAAAGGAGAGAGTGCAGAATGTAGTGTTACAGTCATAACTAGGGTGTAGAGAAAGATCAACTTACAGAGTTTATAAGAGTTAGAGCAAAGTTTCAAAAGCATAGAATGAGAATAAAAGATAGAATTCGAGGGTACGCTGGGGACAGCTCTCAAGAAGTTGCCACGCGCCGGCGCCATTTTGGAACGGTACCTTATCAAACACTTTTTGGAAATCTATGTATATTACATCTACTGGTTCCCCTTTATCTATCCTGCTCATTACCACCCCAAATAATTCTAAAACATTGGGCAGGCATTATTTCTCCATCATGAAGCCATGCTGACTCTGCTTCATTATGTTATGTATTTCTAAGTGCTCTGCTATTACATCCTTTATTATGGATTGTAATATTTTTCCAGTGGCCCATAGTACCTGTTTTTGTCTCCCTTTTTGAGTGTTGCATTGGCAGTTTTCCAATCCTCTGGGACTTTTCCGGAATTTAAGGAATCTTGGAAGATTATTACCAGTGCATCCATTATCTCAGTAGCTACTTCCTTTAATATCCTTGGATGCAACCGATCAGGTCCAGGGTACTTATCGGCCTCTGACACCATTAGTTTCCCTAGTGCTTTTTCTCCAGTGATAGTTTTGCATTTATTCCCTCCTCGATTGCTGTGGCCCTGGAGTCACATGCCGGCCAGACCAGGTAAGGACGGCAGATTTCCTTCCCTAAAGGACATTAATGAATCAGATGATTTTTTCCGACAATCGACAATGGTTTCATGGTCATCAGTAGATACTTAATTCCAGATTTTTCCACCATCTGCCATGGCGGGATTCGAACCCGGGTCCCCAGAACATTAGCTGAGTTTCTGAATTAATAATCTAGTGATAATACCACTAGGCCATCGCCTGCCTCTCTGACCTCACTTGACCAGGCCATCTTACAACACCTTTCAAATGCTCGAATGCAGAGTTTCTGGCTCAGAGGCAGGGATACTAACCCACTGCAACCAATCTATGCAGCCATTCCAGTGAAAGGCAAACGGAGAGCCCAAGGAGGGGTTTATGCCGCTGTTCTTTGTTTCAGGCAGTAATATGAGTTTCTCTTTCTGTTTCTGAACAGGATTTATGCATCTAAAATCCGGAAGTCTTTCTTACCCCACTACGATCCACTAACCTGCAGTGTGGAGATACTGGACAAACCACACAAGATCAAAAAAGCTCTGAGCCAAGTCCAAGATCAGCTGAAAAATCTCTGCTTTGCTTTTGATAAACTTTCTTAAAAGAAAGCTCCCCACAAGAAGGATTGACCTTCCAACAGGTTTCCCGCCAGACCCCCACTTGCTGGGACCTTGAAGGAAATTCTGCAGGGAACCTGTTGAGATGGAAGGTGATGAGGAGAAACCGTGGAGAAATTCAATCCCAATAAAACTTCATAAAAATCCTAAAACTAGACCGTAAACAGCTGAGATTAAATCTGAAATGTCTTGAGTTTAGCAATGTACAAGAAAGGTGTAAAATTGCTGCATTTGTGTATTGGTTTGGATGTGTATGTTAGTGTTTATGGTTGTATATGTGTGTTTGTGTATATTGGTGTGATAATATACCCCGATGGGAAATTAGAAGAACAGTATCGGCTCGCAATCAATCACCAGAATAACCGTATTTCAAGAAAGCAGTAATAAAATATTGCAGATGCTGGAGATCTGAAAGTAAAACAGAAAATGCCGGAAGCACTCGGCAGGTTAGGCAACATCTGCAGAAAGACAAAGGGGGGTTAATGTTTCAGCTTGCTGGCTTTCCATTGGAACTGAAGGATAAAGTCATCCTGAAAAGTTCATTCTGTTTCAGTCTCTACAGTTGCCGCCTGTCCCTCACTGTTTCTATTTCAAGCTCAATTCAGTGACTATTTCAGAGCTGGGAAGTCTTTATCACTGTTACAATAAACACCTGCAAACAACATCAATGTGCTTTCAATTTATTCATTCATGGCAATGAGAGTTTTGCTGGTAAGGCCAGCACTTAAAGTTAATTTATTAGTGTCACAAGTAGGCTTACATTCACACTGCAATGAAGTCACTGTGAAAATCCCCTAGTCGCCACACTCCGGCATCTGTTCGGGTACACTGAGGGAGAATTTAGCATGGCCAATGCACCCTAACAAGCACGTCTTTCGGACTGTGGGAGGAAACCGGAGCACCCGGAGGAAACCCACACAGACACGGGGAGAAAGTGCAGACTCAGTACAGATAGTGACACAAGTCGGGAATTCAACCCACCGTGCCACCATTATTCTTCCTACACCTAGTGGTGCGAGGCTAAAGTTTGAGGGGCGCCACTCCATATCAATATCACTGACCAGGAGATTCTCCAGTCTTACCACTTGCCACCATAAGACTATAAGACATAGGAGCAGAATTAGGCCACTCGGCCCATCGAGTCTGCTCCGCCATTCAATCATGGCTGATATTTTTCTCATCCCCATTCTCCTGCTTTTTCCCCATAACCCCTGATCCCCTTATTAATCAAGAACCTATCTATCTCTGTCTTGAAGACACTCAATGACCTGGCCTCCACAGCCTTCTGTGGCAAAGAGTTCCACAGATTCACCACTCTCTGACTGAAGAAATACCTCCTCATCTCTGTTTTAAAGGATCATCCTTTTAGTCTGAGGTTGTTCCCTCTGGTTCTAGTTTTTCCTACCGTGGAAACATCCTCTCCACGTCCACTCTATCCAGGCCTCACAGTATCCTGTAAGTTTCAATAAGATCCTTCCTCATCCTTCTAAACTCCAAAGATTACAGACCCAGAGTCCTCAACCGTTCCTCATGCAACAAGCTCTTCATTTCAGGAATCATTCTTGTGAATCTCCTCTGGACCCTTTCCAAGGCCAGCGCATCCTTCCTTAGATATGAGGCCCAAAACTGCTCACAATACTCCAAATGGGGTCTGACCAGAGCCTTATACAGCCTCAGAAGTCCATCCCTGCTCTTGTATTCTAGCCTTCTCGACATGAATGCTAACATTGCATTTGCCTTCCTAACTGCCGACTGAACAAGTACATCAGAAGGATTTACAGGTTGATAATCAACCCATTGTCACATTATGAACATACCATAGGGGAGGTGATGGTGCAGTGGAATTATCACTGGACCAGTAATCCAGACAGCCAGGGTAATGTTCTGGCGACCCGGGTTCGAATCCCACCAGAGCAGATGGTGAAATTTGAATACGATATTAATTTGGAATTAAAAACGTACTGACGACCATTGTTGATTATTGGAAAACTCCATCCGGTTCACTAATGTCCAAAGAAATCTGCCATCATTATCTGGTCTGGCCCACATCTGATATCTACAGAAATGTGGTTGACTCTTAAATGCTCTCTGAAATGGTTGAGAAAGTCACTCAGTTCAAGGGCAATCAGGGATGGGCAACAAGTGCTGGCCTAGATGCTCACAATTCATGAATTAATTAATTAAAAAAGAACTCTCCTTGCCATCAAACCCTGAAGTGGGACTCGGACCTGGAGCTACTGACTCAGAGGCAGGGATGCCCACTGCACCTCAGCCTTTACAGGCCATCCCTAATTGCTCTTGAGATAGTGGTTGCCGAGCCACTTTCGTCCCAGTGGAGTCAGTAGGAAGAGAGCTTTAGAATGTTGATGCAGTGACGATAAGGCATGGGATGGTGCATGACTTGGAGGGAAGATCGAAAGGAAAAACAGAGGTAAGTTCACCCTACGCCAGGGAGCCAATTTGACACCACAGCCCACACAGCAGAAAGCTGTGACCACTCTCAAAAAGCTGTGCCTGGGCGAAGCCTGTTTGAGAAGCCAGTTGTCTCTATCTTAAGCCAGAAGCCAACCTCAAAAGATATAGGTACCTGGTGTGGTAACAAGTGCTGGATTTTGTTTATAATTTTAAAACCTGTGGGATGTTGTTTGGGGAGGTTTAGCTCTGAGCTTAGAAAAATAGAGGGATTTGGAACTGGGAAAGTTTAAAAGAATATTGGAAAGCTGTGAATGTACTTAAATGTATTCCCTGTGTGTTTTACTGTTTATTAAATATTTATTTTATTCATTTATTTAAAATCATCACACAAACATCTGGGACATCCTTCACATCTTCCCTCACATGATACAACATTGAAAAATACAGTTGTAAGCAACATTCCAAAGTTTCCTTCTGGAACTTGGGATATCCTAGCATTTAACATCAATTGCACTCGTAACACTAGGTGATCAGAAACTTTCTGTTTGTGGGAGCTTGCCGTGTACTCGGTGGCTGCTATGTTGACAATGGCCGGCATTTTGGGCTTCTGTTTGCAGTGGGCGTGAGTGGCAACGGCAGTGCAAAATGTTCAGAGAGGGCTGAAAAGCAATTTAGGCCAGCGGGATTTACCCTTGCAACTGCTCGCCCCGACAATGATGTAACAGGAATCCCGACACAACATCGTGAAGCCAATTACAATAAATTTACATCTTACTGGCATACCGCTCTGCCTGACAATTTCCCCTCCACCCCGTTAATACATTCACGTTGGCATTGAGGGCACTGGATGGGTTCAGGTGAATGCATTGCTCAGTGGGGAGAGGGTCAGTTCCAGATAGTGCCAAGGAGCCAGTGCCAGGAGGGATGTGCCGTGGGGACAGGCAGGTATTGTTTGTGGGCATGTACCAGGTTGGGGGGATGGGGGGGTGAACCGGGGGGAGGGGGAGGAGGGGGAAGGGGTGTGGTATTGTGTTGGGGGTTTTCCATGGGGAAGGGAGGGGAGGTTGTTGTGTGGAGGGGAGGGGGGTGTTCCATGGGGGAGTGAGGGGGCATTCAGGGAGGGAGTTATTGTTAATCTTTTGTATCAACCCACTGTTTAGAAACGGCACCCCGATCTTGTCAACTGGAAGTTGCTGCACGGGTGGACTCTGATTCAGCCAGCTTGATGTGGGTCACGCCTCTTCATTTTGGTTCCAGCTATCCGCTGTATGATCCGACAGAGAAAGCTGCCTTTGGGACCGACAGCTTCCGGGCCACTTTCCCACCCTCTGGACCATTCTGCTAAAAAAGACGGGAAAATTCCATCCCATTTCATACCAGGATGTTGCCTGGTATGGAGGGGAGATCCTATGAGGAGAGGCTGAGGGATTTGGGATTGTTTTCGCTGGAAAGGCGGCGGCTAAGAGGGGATCTTATTGAAACATATAAGATGATTAGAGGTTTAGATAGGGTGGATAGTGATAGCCTTTTTCCTCTGATGGAGAAATCCAGCACGAGGGGGCATGGCTTTAAATTGAGGGGGGGTAGTTATAGAACCGATGTCAGGGGTAGGTTCTTTACCCAGAGGGTGGTGAGGGATTGGAATGCCCTGCCAGCATCAGTAGTAAATGCGCCTAGTTTGGGGGCGTTTAAGAGATCCGTAGATAGGTTCATGGACGAAAAGAAATTGGTTTAGGTTGGAGGGTCACAGTTTTTTTTTTAACTGGTCGGTGCAACATCGTGGGCCGAAGGGCCTGTTCTGCGCTGTAATGTTCTATGTTCTATGTTCTATTTACCACATCTCCAAAGTTCTTCATCAGCTCAGAGACAGCTTCAGGCGTCCTGAGGGGCTGTAGGAATGTTAAGCTCATTCCTGATTTTGTTTTTAAATCTATATTGTGGGCGACACAGTGGCACAGTGGTTAGCACTGCAGCCTCATAGCGTCAGGGATCCGGGTTCGATTCCCGGCTTGGGTCACTGTTTGTGTGGAGTTTGTACGTTCTCCCCATGCCTGCGTGAGTTTCCTCCGGGTGCTCCGGTTTCCTCCCACACTCCAAAGATGTGCAGGTTAGGTGGATTGGCCATGTTAAATTGGCCCTTAGTATCCAAAGATGTGTAGGTTGGTAGGGTGAATATGTGGGGTTATGAAGATAGGGCCTGGGTATGATGCTCTGTCAGAGAGTGCAAACTCAATGGGCTGAATGGCCTCCTTCTGCACTGTAAGGATTCTTACCCTCCAATGAAGCTCCAGACTTTATGCCCAGACTTCCAAGCCCAGCCTCTTCAGAAACGTGAAGTGAAGCTGCTCTCAGAGTCCTTCCTTGTCATGCAGGAGCATCAGTGCAAACCAAGTCTCACCCCTTTTTGACAGCACTAGCTATTGCATTCCATAAGCTTAAAGATCCCAAAATCATTTGGACAAACTGCTTGAAGGTGATGGGGTGAGGGGAGTGGATTAAGGGCAATTGGGGGTCAGGAGGTAGTCGGCACAGTGTAATTTTCCATCATAATTCCAAACAGCCCAAGAAATTCCTCCAGTGTCAACGCATGGGGAATTCCGAGGGGTCTCCCTACGCACATTGGGGGCTGGTCACTCTTGCTGTTTTTATTTTGACCACAAGGTGGCAGCCATGGATCATGGTTCAGCCTGACTGAACTACCCAGCCTTCAGGAGAACAGTGACCATGACACCACACAACCCTGCCACAGCAACCTCTGCAAGACGTGCCGGATCATCGACACAGATGCCATCATCTCACGTGAGAACACCATCCACCAGGTACACGGTACATACTCTTGCAATTCGGCCAACGTTGTCTACCTGATACGCTGCAAGAAAGGATGTCCCGAGGCATGGTATATTGGGGAAACTATGCAGACGCTGCGACAACGGATGAATGAACACCGCTCGACAATCACCAGGCAAGACTGTTCTCTTCCTGTTGGGGAGCACTTCAGCGGTCACGGGCATTCGGCCTCTGATATTCGGGTAAGCGTTCTCCAAGGCGGCCTTCGCGACACACGACAGCGCAGAGTCGCTGAGCAGAAACTGATAGCCAAGTTCCGCACACACGAGGACGGCCTCAACCGGGATATTGGGTTCATGTCACACTATTTGTAACTCCCACAGTTGCGTGGACCTGCAGAGTTTCACTGGCTGTCTTGTCTGGAGACAATACACATCTTTTTAGCCTGTCTTGATGCTCTCTCCACTCACATTGTTTTGTCTCTTAAAGACTTGATTAGTTGTAAGTATTCGCATTCCAACCATTATTCATGTAAATTGAGTCTGTGTCTTTATAATCTCTGTTTGTGAACAGAATTCCCACTCACCCGAAGAAGGGGCTTAGAGCTCCGAAAGCTTGTGTGGCTTTTGCTACCAAATAAACCTGTTGGACTTTAACCTGGTGTTGTTAAACTTCTTACTGTGTTCAGCCTGACTGGACAGAGTGTTTACAGTGAAAAAATAATTTAAATAGGGCTGTGCAACTTTATTTTGCTTAGTTCTTACTTACAGGCGATAATGTGTATCATTCATGGACTGACTCTATGCTGATTGCCCCACCAGCCTCATACCTTGAATCCTTCATAAATCTGAGTTTACGGAACCCTGTTGCCTGTATCTGAGCCCGTACCAGGTCCCATTCACCCACACTACACTCTACACTCGCTCACCTACCCCGGATCTCAGTTACGCAATGCCTCATTTTCAAAATTTTCACCCAAGTGGTGATTCTGTCCATAGTCTCTCCCCTCCCTATCTCTGCCATCCTCCAAACCTATAATCCTTCACGAAATCCCTGTTCCTCCACTTCCAGCCTCATGTACATTGTCCTGGTCCCCCCATGCCAACACTATAATTAAGAAAGCCCACCAACGCCTCTACTTTCTCAGATGACTAAGGAAATTTGGCATGTCAGCTATGACTCTCACCAACGTTTACAGATACACCATAGAAAGCATTCTTTCTGGTTGTATCACAGCTTGGTATGGCTCCTGCTCTGCCCAAGACCGCAAGAAACTACAAAAGGGTCGTGAATGAAGCCCAATCCATCATTCAAACCAGCCTCCCGTCCACTGACTCTGTCTACACTTCCCACTGCCTCAGAAAAGAAACCAGCATAATCAAGGACTCCACGCAGCCCGGACATTCTCTCTTCCACCTTCTTCCATCGGGAAAAAGATACAAAAGTCTGAGGTCACTTACCAGCTGACTCAAGAACAGCTTCTTCCCTGCTGCTGTCAGACTTTTGAATGGACCTCCCTCGCATTAAGTTGATCTTTCTCCACACCCTAGCTATGACTGTAACACTACATTCTGCGCTCTCTCCTTTCCTTCTTTAAGAATGGCATGCTTTATCTGTATAGTGCACACGAAATAATACTTCTCACTGTATACTAATACATGTGACAATAATAAATCAAATCAAATCGAAAACTCGGAGCAGGAGTAGGCCATTCAGCCCATCACATCTTCTCCGCCATTTGATATGATCATGACTGATCTGATCTTTGCCTTTTCCTGGAGTTGAATCACCCCATCACTGGCTGATGTGTCTACAGCTGAAGTGGTCCTAAATTCCATTTCTAAACCTCTTCACCTCAATCCTGATCTTTGAAACACTTTCAAAGCCCCAAGCTTGACCAAGCTTTTGATCACCTGTCCTCATATCTCTTGATATGGCTCAGTGTCAGATTTCGCTATTGTTCCTGTGGGATTTATTGAAACTGCTATGTAACTGCAAGTTGTTTATATTGTGTGTGAGTGCGTGTGTGCGTGCGTGCGTGTCTGTGTGTGCGTGTGTGTGTGTGCGTGCGTGTGTATGCATGTGCGTGTGTGCATGTGTGTGTGTGTGTCTGGTGTGTGTGCGTGTGCGTGTGTGTGTGTGCGCATGTGCGTGTGTCTGGTGTGTGTGCGTGTGTGTGTGTGCGTGTGTGTGTGTGCGTGCGTGTCTGTGTGTGCGTGTGTGTGCGTGTGTGCGTGCGTGTGTATGCATGTGCGCATGTGTGAGTGTGTGTGTGTGTGTGTGTGCGCATGTGCGTGTGTGTGTGTGCCAGATCATGCATTATAAACCACACTCACCACCTCAGGGCATTCAAAACATTTGACAGCCAATGAGCTGTTGTCAGAGCTGTAAGCAACACCCATTTACATGTCAGAAGGAGATCCGTATGTTAAAAGTGAAGTGAGGAAAATTATAAACCTTACAAGAGGTAGAGATTGGTCTAAAGACTCTCAGCAAATTCATTTACAGGATGTGGGCATCGCTGGTTGGGCCAGCATTTATCACCCATCCCTAACTGATTTCAATTTCAGACAGCATTTGAACATCAATCACATTGCTGTGAATCTGGAGTCACATGTAGCCCAGACCGGGTAAGGATGGCAGATTTCCTTCCCTAAAGGACACTAGTGAACCAGATGGGTTTTTACAACAATTGACAATGGTTTTCATGGTCATCAGTAGAGTTTTAATTCCAAATATTTATTGAATCCAAATGTAACCATCTGCCATGGTGGGATTGGAACCCAGGTCCCCAGAGCATTACCTTGGGTCTCTGGATTACTAGTTCAGTGACAATGCCACTGTGCCATTGCCTCCCAGAGAGGGGACTGAGTTAGGGGCCTGGTGGCTCTTTTCGAGTGGCAGATGACGGCGACATGCTCAGAGGGAGAATGAGGGTTGGAGAGATATTCCCACTCCAGCTTTTTAAAAATATTTCCCAAGAAAAGGGGCAGAAAGCAAGGGATATTCCCTGGAATAAAGGGTAACGTGCAGCATGAGAGGAGAGTCCAAGACAGAGAACTCAGACAGGAAGGGAGGAATGGGAACTCTATCCCACTGTTCAGTGCTGGGGAGAATAGTCACTAAGCCAAGGTCCCAGCAGGTGAAACAGACAATGTAGGGAATAGATCAGAAACATGGGTGAGGAGAGGAGTGTGAGGAAGGTTTTGCTATTGGAGAGTTCCAGGCAGGGAGCTCAATTATCTGCCCTGACCTGCAAACCAACTCCTTGTGATTCTTGCACAAGGACACCCAGGTCCCTCTGCACTGCAGCATGCTGCAATGTTTTACCATTTAAATAATAGTCCATTTTGCTGTTATTCCTACCAAAATGGATGACCTCACATCTACCAACATTGTACTCCATCTGCCAGACCCTCGCCCACTCATTTAGATTATCTATATCCCTTTGCAGACTTTCAGTGTCCTCTGCACACTTTGCTCTTCCACTCATCTTAGTGTCATCTGTGAATTTTGACACACTACACTTGGTCCCCAACTCCAAATCATCTATGTAAATCGTAAACAATTGCTGTCCCAACCCTGATCCCTGAGGCACACCACTAGACACTGATCGCCAACCAGAAAAACACCCATTTACCCCCACTCTTTGCTTTCTGTCAGGTAACCAATCCTCTATCCATGCTAATACATTACCCGTAACACCGTGCACCTTTATCTTATGCAGCAGTCTTTGGTGTGGCAACTTGTCAAATGCCTTCTGGAAATCCAGATACACCACATCCACAGGTTCCCCATCATCCACTGCGCATGTAATGTTCTCAAAGAATTCCACCAAATTCGTCAAACATGACCTGCCCTTCATCAACCCATGCTGCGTCTTACCAATGGGACAATTTATATCCAGATGTCTCGCTATTTCTTCCTTGATGATAGATTCAAGCATTCTTTCTACTACAGAAGTTAAGTTAACCGGCCTATAGTTACCTGCCTTTTGTCTATCTCTTTTTTTAAATGGTGGCATCATATTTGCTGTTTTCCAATCTGCGGGAACCACCCCACCATCTCTTTTCGTACCCTGGGATGCATTCCATCAGGGCCAGGAGACTTGTCTACCCACAGCCCCATTAGCTTGCCCACATCAATTTTTGGCATGTTATTTGTGTCTTCCACTGTGAAGACCGACACAAAATACCTGTTCAATGCCTCAGCCATTTTCTCATTCAGCGGGAAACTGCGCAGAGAATCAGCTGGAAACTGCAGAGAATCAGCGGGAATCTGTGCAGAGAATCTTCTGGAAGCTGTGCAGAGAATCAGCTGGAAACTGCAGTGAATCAGCTGGAAACTGCAGAGAATCAGCTGGAAACTGTGCAGAGAATCTTCTGGAAGCTGTGCAGAGAAACAGCGGGAAACTGTGCAGAGAATCAGCTGGAAACTGCAGAGAACCAGCAGGAAATGGTGCAGAGGATCAGCTGGAAACTGTGCACAGAATCAGCTGGAAACTGCAGTGGATCAGCGGGAAACTGTGCAGAGAATCAGCTATAAACTGCAGTGAATCAAATGCAAATTATGCAGAGAATCAGCGGGAAACTGCAGAGAATCAGCTGGAAACTGTGCAGAGAATGAGCAGGAAACGGTGCAGAGAATCAGCTGGAAACTGCAGAGAATGAGCAGGAAACGGTGCAGAGAATCAGCTGGAAACTGCAGGGAATCAGCGGGAAACTGCAGAGAATCAGCTGGAAACTGCAGTGAATCAGCGGGAAACTGCAGGGAATCAGCGGGAAACTGTGCAATCAGCTGGAAACTGCAGGGAATCAGCGGGAAACTGTGCAATCAGCTGGAAACTGCAGGGAATCAGTGGGAAACTGTGCAATCAGCTGGAAACTGCAGGGAATCAGCGGGAAACTGCAGAGAATCAGCGGAAAACTGTGCAAAGAATTTGCTGGAAAATATGCAGAATCAGATGGAAACTGTGAAGAGAATCAGCGGGAGACAGTGCACTGAATCAGAGGGAAACTGTGCAGTGAATCAGAGGGAAACTGTGCACAGAATCAGCGGGAAGAAGTGCAAAAAAACAACGGGAACTGTGCTGAGAATCAGCTGAAAACTGCAGGGAATCAGCGGGCAACTGTGCAGCGAATGAGCTATAAACTGTAGTCAATCAAATGCAAAGTGTGCAGAGAATCGGCAGGAAACTGCGGAGAATTAGTGGGAAAATGTGCAGAGAATCAGCTGGGAACGGTGCTGAGAATCAGTGGGAAAATGTGCAGAGAATCAGCTGGGAACGGTGCAGGGAATTTGCAGGAAATGGTGCAGAGAAACAGTGGGAAACTGTGCAGAAAATGAACTGTTAACTTTGCAGAGAATCAGCCGGAAACTGCAAAGAATCAGCGGGAGACAGTGCAGTGAATCAGAGGGAACTGTGCTGAGAATCAGCTGGAAACTGTGCAGTGAATGAACTATAAACTGCAGTGAATCAAATGCAAAGTGGGCAGAGAATCAGCAGGAAACTGCGGAGAATCAGTGGGAAAATGTTCCGAGAATCAGCGGAAAACTGCGCAGAGAATCCACTGGGAACGGTGCAGAGAATTAGCGGGAAACTGTGCAGAGAATCAGCTGGAAAATATGCAGAGAATTAGCGGGAAACTGTGCAGAGAATCCGATGGGAATGGTGCTGAGAATCAGCGGGAAACTGCGCAGAGAATCAGCTGAACAACGCAGGGAATCTCCGGGAAACTGTGCAGGGAATCAGTGGAGAACTGTGCAAAGAATCAGCGGGAAAATATACAGAACACATGGAAACTGTGCAGGGAATCAGCTGGGAACTGTGCAGAGAGGCAGCAGGAAAATGGGCAGAGAATCAGCTGGAAAATATGCAGAGAATCAGCAGGAAACTGTGCAGAGAATCAGCGGAAAACTGTGCAAAGAATCTGCTGGAAAATATGCAGAATCAGATGGAAAATGTGCAG
Source organism: Mustelus asterias (assembly GCF_964213995.1). Taxonomy (NCBI): domain Eukaryota; kingdom Metazoa; phylum Chordata; class Chondrichthyes; order Carcharhiniformes; family Triakidae; genus Mustelus; species Mustelus asterias. The sequence goes on from NC_135809.1 coordinate 3,659,087, forward strand.
AGAATCAGCGGGAAAATGGGCAGTGAATGAGTGGGAAACTGTGCTGAGAATCAGCGAGACACTGTGCAGTGAATGAACTGTTAACTTTGCAGAGAATCAGCTGGAAACTGCAGAGAATCAGCGGGAGACAGTGCAGAGAATCAGCGGGAAACTGTGCAAAGAATCAGCAGGAAACTGTGCAGAGAATCAGCTGAAAATTGCAGGGAATCAGCTGAAAATTGCAGGGAATCAGCGTGCAACTGTGCAGAGAATCAGCGGAAAACTGTACAAAGAATGTGTGGGAAAATATGCAGAATCAGATGGAAACTGTGCAGAGAATCAGCGGGAAGCTGTGCTGCGAATTAGCTATAATCTGCAGTGAATCAAATGCAAAGTGTGCAGAGAATCAGCAGGAAACTGCGGAGAATCAGTGGGAAAATGTGCAGAGAATCAGCGGAAAACTGCACAGAGAATCCGCTGGGAACGGTGCAGAGAATTAGCAGGAAACTGTGCAGAGAATCCGCTGGGAACAGTGCTGAGAATCAGTGGGAGACTGTGCAGAGAATCAGCTGGGAATGGTGCTGAAAATCAGTGGGAGACTGTGCAGAGAATCCGCTGGGAATGGTGCTGAGAAACAGCGGGAAATTGTGTGGAGAATTAGCGGGAAACTGTGCAGAGAATCAGCTGGAAACTGTGCAGAGAATCAGCTGGAAACTGTGCAGAGAATCAGCTGAACAATGCAGGGAATCTGCGGGAAACTGCGCAGAGAATCAGTGGAGAACTGTGCAAAGAATCAGCGGGAAAATATGCAGAACACATGGAAACTGTGTAGGGAATCAGCGGGAAACTGTGCAGAGAATTAGCAGGAAACTGCAGAGAATCAGCTGAAAACTGCAGGGAATCAGCGGGCAACTGTGCAGAGAATCAGCTGAAAACTGTGCAAAGAATTTGCTGGAAAAGATGCAGAATCAGCTGGGAACTGTTTAGAGAATCAGCAGGAAACTGTGCAGAGAATGATGGAGAAAATGTGCAGAGAATCCGCTGGGAATGGTGCAGAGAATTAGCGGGAAACTGGGCAGAGAATCTGCTGGGAACGGTGCAGAGAATCAGCGGGAAACTGTGCAGGGAAACAGCAGGAAAATGTGCAGAGAATCAGCAGGAAACAGTCCAGGCAATCAACGGGAAATTGGGCAGAGAATCAGCGGGAAACTGTGCAGCGAATGAAATATAAACTGCAGTGAATCAAATGCAAAGTGTACGGAGAATCAGCAGGAAACTGCGGAGAATGAGCGAGAAACTGTGCAGAGAATCCGCTGGGAACAGTGCAGAGAATCCGCTGGGAACGGTGCAGAGAATTAGTGGGAAACTGTGCAGAGAATCCACTGGGAACAGTGCTGAGAATCAGCGGGAAACTGTGCAGAGAATCCGCTGGGAACAGTGCTGAGAATCAGCGGGAAACTGTGCAGAGAATCCGCTGGGAACAGTGCTGAGAATCAGCGGGAAACTGTGTGGAGAATTAGCGGGAAACTGTGCAGGGAAACAGCAGGAAATTGTGCAGAGAACCAGCGGGAAACTGTGCAGAGAATCAGCAGGAAACTGCAGAGAATCAGCTGAAAAGTGCAGGGAATCAGCGGGCAACTGTGCAGAGAATCAGCCGAAAACTGTGCAAAGAATGTGCGGGAAAATATGCAGAATCAGATGGAAACTGTGCAGAGAATCAGCGGGAAGCTGTGCTGCGAATGAACTATAATCTGCAGTCAATCAAATGCAAAGTGGACAGAGAAACAGCAGGAAACTGCGGAGAATCAGCGGGAAACTGTGCAGAGAATCCGCTGGGAACGGTGCAGAGAATTAGCAGGAAACTGTGCAGAGAATCCGCTGGGAACAGTGCTGAGAATCAGCGGGAAACTGTGCAGAGAATCCGCTGGGAATGGTGCAGAGAATTAGCAGGAAACTGTGCAGAGAATCCGCTGGGAACAGTGCTGAGAATCAGCGGGAAACTGTGCAGAGAATCCGCTGGGGACAGTGCTGAGAAACTGTGTGGAGAATTAGCGGAAAACTGTGCAGGGAAACAGCAGGAAAATGTGCAGAGAATCAGCGGGAAAAAGTGCACAGAAAAAACGGGAGAATGTGCAGATAATCAGCGGGAACTGTGCAGAGATTCAGCTGGAAACTGCGCAGCGAATCAGCAGGAAACTGCAGGGAATCTGCGAGCAACTGTGTAGAAAATCAGCAGAAAACTGTGCAAAGAATTTGCTGGAAAACATGCAGAATCAGATGGAAACTGTGCAGCGAATGAACTATAAACTGCAGTGAATCAAATGCAAAGTGGGCAGAGAAACAGCAGGAAACTGCGGAGAATCAGCTGGAAACTGCAGAGAATCCGCTGGAAACTGTGCAGAGACTTAGCGGGAAACTGTGCAGAGAATCTGCTGGCAACAGTGCTGAGAATCAGCGGGAAACTGTGTGGAGAATTAGCGGGAAACTGTGCTGGGAAACAGCAGGAAAATGTGCAGAGAATCAGTGGGAAAATGGGCAGAGAATCAGTGGGAAACTGTGCAGAGAATCAACGGAAAACTGCACAGAGGATCCGCTGGGAATGGTGCTGAGAATCAGCGGGAAATTGTGTGGAGAATTAGCGGGAAACTGTGCAGGCAATCAGCGGGAAAATGGGCAGAGAATCAGCGGGAAACTGCAGAGAATCAGCTGAACAATGCAGGGAATCTGCGGGAAACTGTGCAGAGAATCAGTGGAGAACTGTGCAAAGAGTCAGCGGGAAAATATACAGAACACATGGAAACTGTGCAGAGAATCAGCTGGGAACTGTGCAGAGAGGCAGCGGGAAACTGCAGATAATCAGTGGGAAACTGTGCAGAGAATCAGCTGGGAACTGTGCAGAGAATGAGGGGGCAACCGTGCAGGGAATCAGCGGGAAACTGTGCAGAGAATGAACTGTTAACTTTGCTGAGAATCAGCTAGAAACTGTGCAGAGAATCAGCGGGGAACTGTGCAGAGAATCAGTGGAAAACAGTCCAGGCAATCAGCGGGAAATTGGGCAGAGAATCAGCTGGGAACTGTGCAGAGAATCAGCTGGAAACTGTGCAGAGAATCAGTGGGAAACTGTGCAGAGAATTTGCTGGAAAATATGCAGAATCAGATGGAAACTGTGCAGAGAATGAGCGGGAAACTGTGCAGAGAATCTGCTGGGAACGGTGCAGAGAATCCGTTGGGAACGGTGCAGAGAATTAGTGGGAAACTGTGCAGAGAATCCGCTGGGAACAGTGCTGAGAATCAGCGGGAATCTGTGCAGAGAATCTGCTGGGAACGGTGCAGAGAATCAGCGGGAAACTGTGCAGAGAATCTGCTGGGAACGGTGCAGAGAATCCGCTGGGAACGGTGCAGAGAATTAGTGGGAACCTGTGCAGAGGATCCGCTGGGAACAGTGCTGAGAATCAGCGGGAATCTGTGCAGAGAATCTGCTGGGAACGGTGCTGAGAATCAGCAGGAAACTGTGTGGAGAATTAGCGGGAAACTGTGTGGAGAATTAGCGGGAAAATGTGCTGGGAAACAGCAGGAAAATGTGCAGAGAATCAGCGGGAAAATGGGCAGTGAATGAGTGGGAAACTGTGCTGAGAATCAGCGAGACACTGTGCAGAGAATGAACTGTTAACTTTGCAGAGGATCAGCTGGAAACTGTGCAGAGAAACAGCGGGAAAATGTGCAGAGAATCAGCTGAAAACTACAAAGAATTTACGGGAAAATATGCAGAATCAGATGGAAACTGCAGAGAATCAGCGGGAAACTGTGCAGCGAATGAACTATAATCTGCAGTGAATCAAATGCAAAGTGGACAGAGAAACAGCAGGAAACTGCGGTGAATCAGTGGGAAACTGTGCAGAGAATGAGTGGGAAACTGCGCAGAGAATCCGCTGGAAACTGCAGAGAATCAGCGGGAAACTGCAGAGAAGCAGCGGGAAACTGTGCAGAGAATCAGCCGGAAAATATGCAGAATCAGCTGGAAACTGTGCAGAGAATCAGCTGGAAACTGCAGGGAATCCGCGGGCAACTGTGTAGAGAATCAGCGGAAAACTGTGCAAAGAATTTGCTGGAAAACATGCAGAATCAGATGGAAATTGTGCAGAGAATCAGCGGGAAACTGCAGAGAATCAGCTGGAAACTGCAGAGACTCAGCGGAAAACTGTGCAAAGAATTTGCTGGAAAACATGCAGAATCAGATGGAAATTGTGCAGAGAATCAGCGGGAAACTGTGCAGAGAATCAGCTGGAAACTGCAGAGACTCAGCGGGAAACTGTGCAGAGAATCAGCGGGAAACTGTGCAGCGCGGACGGGGTTGGCGATAATCAATCATCTCCATCCCGTCTGACTCAGAGTGTTGGCAGTTTTGACCTCGAATGGGTCTCGCAGACAGACAGATTTTGCAGAGATTGCAGTCAGTTGTCCTGTATTCGAGTTCTCTCCCCTATTCTCATTTGGTGAATTTAATGTAATCTCACACTTTAAAAAAACACATTGCTTGAATTTTATTTGTAACTAAAATACTGATTAAAAATGACGGTGAGTTTTACGTCGCGTTTTAATCAGTTAAGCTCCCGAAATTCAAAGTTTCTCTCTTAATTTGTGGTTTAAATCTTTCGACATTTACTCTGTCCCTGTTGTATCAGCATTTCCTGATGGTCATCAAAGGGTTAAGTTCAGAACGGGTCCGCAAAGCAGAAACAGTTTCTGCCCCGGATATCAACTTCAAAACTCACTTCTTCAAGTTTATTCTGCCATCTCAGGCTGTGAAAGCTGCCGCTATGTTTCCTGTCTGTCTGTCTGTCTGTCTGTGTGTGATGCAGGAATAGGGGAATCTCTTTAACTGGAATCCCACTGTCCTTGAAATGGGATCAGATAAGAAGTCTGCGCAATCGATCAACCTTCCCCCACCCGGAGTGTGAAACTGCCCACAATGTAACTCCAGCTCCGGAACTCAACTTGTCCGCACTTGTCTCTATCTCCCAGGCTAGCGGGGCGCAATGGGGAGCTTCTCAGATCCACAGATGATGGAACAACCCGAAAAACTAGCCGGAGTATCTCAGTGCTGCCTCTCGGGAGTATTCGAGGTGACTTTTCCCTCTAATATTGGGTCTGTTGTTTGAATCCCCACCGAGTGGGCGAAGCCGAGACAAAACCTAATCTGCGGGTTCATGAGGGGAGAATGTTGGATAAATAAATCTTTGAATTCCAAGGACGAAAACAGCAAGGAAATGTTCGAAGTGAAGGTAGCATTTGATGAATCCCGGTTAATGGTTTTTCATTTCATGATGCTGTCACTGCAGTTGTTGAAATGCAGTTAGTTTGGCATCATATAATGTTCCAGCTAACACTCCCAAGTACTGCAAATTGAAACCAGTCCCTATTTTAAAATGTTGTTAGTTTTCACTTTTTTTTCTACATTCACTGGGTGAGATTTTGCTTTGTAAAGAGTGCTGAGATTCATTTGCATGCACTGGCACTTTCGGATAAATGGCACAACCTTTGGGCAGATTTGTGGTTAAGCAGGAACTACAGAATTTATTGTCCAAATTGTGCCATTCTGCTATCAGCTTTGGGCGACACAGTGGTTAGCACTGCTGCCTCACAGCGCCAGGGACCCAGGTTCAATTCTGGCCTGGGGTGACTGCCTGTGTGGAGTTTGCATGTTCTTCCCTTATCTGCATGTGCGTGCTCCAAAAATGTATGGGCTAAGTTGATTGGCCATGCTAAATTGACCCTTGGTGTTAGAGGGATTGGTGGGGTTACAGAGATAAGGCTGGGGGGGGGGGGGGGGGGTGGGGGGCGGTGTTGTCGGCGCAGGCGCAATGGACACTGTTGGGATTCCATGATTCACCAAACTGGCACTTGACTGCCCGCCTTGCCATTGAAATGCATCGAGGAATGTGAACGCTGTATTAACTACCAACTTAGCTTCTCATTACAAATCTAACTATCTTTTTAACAATGTGACAACTGTCAGTTACTGGCACGCAACCTCTCTGACACAGAAAATTAACTGTCACAAGTGTGGAGCCTTATTCCTTCAGATGTATTATTTCAAATTTTTAAAATGTAAATTTTCAAATTTCCTTTCTGTCTATTTTTTCCCCAGACTCTTATTACAATCTCCCTTACCCTTTATTTCACTTCCTTTATCTAATTTACCCACTGTATTACTTCTTCCTCACTCGTTGCACTGTTTATTTCCTTCAATCTGCTTGGGTTTAGGAGACATTGTTGTTTGTCCTCTTCTGTCAGGTCTCAGTTGCCCCCTCGCTGTGATTCTGTCATCTCAAATTCCAGCAACATGTCACGCAAAATATGTAAAAATCTCAATGTGCGGCAGGCAAGTCTAACTAATACCAGCTGCTATTAGATGTCCTGCTAAAGCAAACTCTGGCTCATTAATGTACTTTGGTTAGATAATTGTGGCAATGCAACCAGGAAAGCATTTTCTAAACTTTTACCAAGAAGCTTTTCTGAAAGTTTGATTTTGAATGTAGCTTCTTCCCTCTATATTACCAGTTTTTAGGGCATTGATAGGTCTCGTGTCAGATGGACTTTGCGTTGTTTGTCCTGAACGCTGATGTCTTTTTTCTGAAACTGTTCAATGAACGTGGAGGGATGAGAGGTTCCGAGATTGACATGGCTGCAGTGTTAAGTGACTGCAGGCAATGACTATTATTTTCTCACAGGAATCTGATACAGCCAGTCTCAAAGCCTTTGTTCCAAATGCCTAAGTAGCTGGGTTGCCCAAGCTTCTGAGTGAGCGCCTAGACCTTGTGCTCGAGTCTATGGAGTGGGACCTGAACCTATGAACTTTCGGGACAGTGGTTCATGTTGACTCCTGGTAAGAATGCTCAGGAAGTGAATGGTCAGAGTGGGGATGAAAAGTAGCCTGGAAAGCTAAGCACCAAATAACCTTCTGTTGGACTTGAACGCTATTGGTAGCAGTCTGCATTAACCAAGCGTCAGCAACTTGTTTGGTCTAGATTTCAATTCCAGTTGTCTTCATTCTCTCCACAGGTAGTTAGGACTTGTCTTGCCTCCTATCCTCATCTCTTTTACCTGATGCTGTGTGTGCTAACACTGAGTGGGGTGAATGCCAGTCCAGAGACCCTCTGCGGGGCAGAGCTTGTAGATGCTCTCCAGTTTGTGTGTGGGGACCGAGGCTTCTACTTCAGTAAGTTTCTTTCTCATTCATTGGGATTAATAGTCACCTTGTGTCAAAATGTGAGTAAATGGTTCAGACTGCAACTCTTCAATCAATGGAATCCTCACAACAGCTTCAGGGCTTTATTTTGTGAAGTATTAATGATGTAATGATAAGGAACAAGTGATTTTGGACCCATGGTTCCCAAATCTTTCCACCACTGGGGGTTTTCTCACCTCACCTCACCTCTGGGTCTGTTGTCAACTTATTGATAGAGATTGATCACTGCCCAGATGATATAAGACAAGGTCTTTTATCATTCATTGATTATCAGCCTATCATATCTGTCCTAGCTCTTTGAAATAATTATCCAATTAGTCCCACTCCTTTTTTCTTTCCTCCCAAGCCCGGCATTCTTTTTAAAGAATATCCAATTTCTAAATTGCAACTGTACTTGTCTTGATGATCCATTCAGCAAGTGCATTCAGATTGTAACTACTCATTGCATAACAAAAATGCACCTCATTTCCAAGCTTGTAGGAGGAGGTTAATGATAGACACCTTGGGGCCAGTAGAGGCAACATTGTGAGAATGGTTTTACAGACAGGGGAGAGATGGTAGGCCACAAGGTGTGTTTTAAAGAAGTATTTTAACCCCTTTGAGTGCTGTGACTCTCAAGAGCAAATACAAAGCAGGTTTTCTTGTAAGTTTTTTTAAAAGATGGCTGGGATTCTCCCAAATAAAGTTCTAAATTCACAATGTGTGGGGAAACGGGAGTAATGCCCACCAGTTTTTTTAGCGTACTTACCAGAGCGAATCTCCAACACCGAGCACTGCAGAGTGCCTCAGCGGGATTCACTCTGGAAAGTAGAAGTTGGGACCTGTTCCCACCCTAGAAGCTGGCAGCATAGCGCTGAGCGGGCCACTGCCCATGTGTCAATCTGTCAGAGCGGAGATTGGCGCTTGCACATTGAATCCCACCCCCCTCCCCCCCGCTCTCCACCCCCCCCCCCACCCCCCCCCCCACCCCCCGCCTCAACCACACAGCCCCAACTCCCTCAGCCCGATGGCCAGCCTCGATAGCCCTCACTCCCTCCCCCATCCATCCTTTTGTAGAGTGACAACGGATATCCTCCCCCCATAGGCCCCCCCCTCCCCCACTCCGACACTGCCCGGTGGGCCTCAATGGCCTCTGGTTCCCTCAGATGGGGTTGGACATCTGTTCCCCATTGGGGGGGAGGAGTCATAAACGATGCTTGAGGGAACCATTCATGGCAGGGTTGGGGGAAGACTCCAGCAGATTCAAATTTCCACATGATAATCAGCCGCACTCCGATTTCCAGCACAGAGCTGATTACGCTACGAAAAAAAAGCTTAGACTGGGAGCCCCCCCACCCTCCTCCCCCCCCCCCCCCCCCCCCCTTCCTCCCCCTCACCCACCCACCCAGTTGCAATCAAGCCCCAAGATGTAGCCTGGTTTGTAACTCTGAAGTAAAAGGGTGTCATCACACCTGTACCTGTTGGTGAATTTCCCGGTCAGATTCTTCCTTTGCCGGGCAATATCACTTCCTTTTGAGTTTCTGTCTCCCCGTCTGATAGGCTGGAGGCTGCTGCTGCTCAAGATGTGGGTCAATAAATGTTTCTTTTCAGATGCCATTTTCTGCCAAGTGACCATATTATTAGCGTTCCTTCTCATTTTCCACACACATGCTTTCTGATGATTTTAGCACTGATTAATAGGGTTTTTATCTTGCCCACTCGCACCTTCTCGTGTTGGGAGTATATTTCCTTTACACTCACTGGGGCAAATTTTACTGTTCCTCCTGCCACGGGAATCGTAGCGGGCGAGGGGCGGACCATGGAAAGGTCCACTGACCTCTGGCAGGATTTTCCAGTCTTGGGGCGAGCACAGCTGTAAAATCCCGCCCATTGAGTGAAATTCCATCCTGCAGCCAGTGAGTTGTGTGGCCATTGTACATCAGTTTCTGTAGACATTTGGACAATAGTAGCTATTAATTCCACAGGACAGATCTGTTGCATTTTTCATGTCTCTCCAATGGAATTTCCCAAAATAGTTGTTGGGACATTTTAATATCCTATCAAGATAAACAGGCTATTTCCAGCCTTGGGCAGTTTCATGCACATCCCCAAACAAGGACAAAAGATCCCCTGACCCCATCTTATTATAACACAGATAGGTCATCCTCCGAGTCATTTATTAAAAAAGTAGTCAATTTGTCTCCAGGATTACACAGGTTGGACAACAGGAAGAGAAAACATTGCAACTGTTTCTCTGGTTACAACTGGATAAATATTAACAATATCAGCTAAATGGAGACGAGGTTTAGAAGTTGGCTGGTGGGCAGTTTCAGTAGATTCAAGGGTGCATCTCATGGACAAGATGAGCTCAAAGAGGACTCAAGGGGAGGAGGGAAAGAAACTAGAGAAAGATGCAAGTTCAGGTTGAGGCCAATGACAAGCCTTAGAAAAGGTTCGGTCAGTGGGTTAGAGAAAGATGGGGCAGAGGCGACTGATTGGATATTCCTAATGATAGTGACAAAGAAGTTCATGAGCTCCTCACACTTTGTGGAAAGGGAGTGTGGAGGACACAGACAAGAGCGATTTAAGCAGATCATTTGCAGTAGAGAAGCTGGGGTTACCTTTGCAATGTAGCAGGATCTTGGCAAAGTGAATAGTTTTGGCATTAGAGAGCAGGACCTGTTCGTGTTTTGTGTGGTCCATCCAGATCTGGTAGTGAACGGCTAAACCAGTCATCCACCATATCCTTTATCCCTCTTCTTAACAGTGGAAGAACTACCATATCTGAAACCTTGACAAAAGTGCACATTTCCTTTCCAGATTTAGTTTTGTACAACACAGCATTTCTTCTACTGAATGTATTTTTTTTGGCATGGACCACTCTCCCTGGGACTTCAAGCCCATGGATTCTGGCAAGGTTTTCAGCCTATGCATTATGGCCAGGGTTTCAGATGATGCATCAAATCATAGGGGTTGTTGGGTTTCCAACAGTCAGCTGGTCAGAGGTACTTTCTTTTCTGGATGTAAAAATATGCTTATAACAGAATTCCTCCAATTTCTAGCCCAGGAACAAGCTATCTGACCCAACCGGTCTGTGCTGTATCAATGTTCCACACAAGCCTCCTCCCACCTATTTCATTTCACCCCTTTCTCCTTCATGTGTTTATCCGGTGTGATAAACAAGGGGTCAAGCAACAATATAGGCAGGGTTCCAAGGCACAACATAGATACCCAGAAGTAAAACCCAATTAATAAACAATTTATTAATTAACCCACATGAAAGAACATAGCCAAGTTCACAGTCAGGAAATCAGAAAAGGTTCTACTTACCGAGGTGATTCTCATCCAATCCTTAGTCAAATTCCAAATCAGACTCTTGTCCACAAGACACATGGTGAACTTGCGCACAGAAGCCCGCCAACGTCCTCACTTTCACCCTAAGGCTTCCTATCTTAGCATGACTCAGTACTTTTAAAAGTTTTTAATACGCTTATTAATTAGTGTCACAAGTAGGCTTACATTAGCAGTGCAATGAAGTTACTGTGAAAATCCCCCAGTCACCAAACTGTAACAGGGAACAACAATTTATACTGCATGAGAAGAGATCACTGGTGGAGGTGTTGCTATGGTGGAGGTGTTGCTATGGTGGAGGTGTTGTTATGGAGAATGCCGCAAGGAGCAGTTAGCTGCCAAGCTTTGTTCAAAGTCAAACTGGGCAGGTCGATTCTGATCGGTCAAAACAATGCCCTGGGAGATGGACCAATGAACGGCTGTTCCTGCATTCTCCAAAACAATGCCTGCACCAATCAGAGTCAACTTGCTAACAGATCAGCACTCAATTTTTATAGGCTATAAATTGTTGTTCCCCATTATCATTTGATAATTTCTACCAAGCTGTCCTGATAAGTACAAACGACAACATGTCTCTTTTGTCAGAAATACTCAAGTTCTGTATCACTAAATTGCTTACTGTTCTGCTATAATTCTGTGATTGTATTCTATAATCATGTGCCTTCTACAGGGCCACTATGTCATGTTTATAATACAGGGGTGAGAACCATATAATGTATTTTTCCTACACAGACAAACCCACAGGCTACAGATCAAGTGTGAGACGGCCACACAGAGGGATTGTGAATGAGTGCTGTTTCCAGAGCTGTGACCTCAAATTGCTGGAGATGTACTGCGCAAAACCACAGAGAGCGGAGGGCCCCGTACGCATCCAGCATCACACAGAGAAAGGACAGAGGGTAAGGAAAGGTCATGTCCAACCCCAACCCCTCTGCCCATTACCGCAGTCCTCAAAGAGTACTGCAACTCCATTGTCTCAAGCTGGAATGATTGCCTTTAGTCTCCATTGCAAACTCTCCATCAACTCCAATCCCCTTCTGAGCAACTGTCTCAAACCATTTGCAAAATTTGCATTATATTTGAACATTCTGCCCCATATCCTCTCCCATCACAAAGACCGAGTTCTCAATCACCAATAAATCTCCCAACTCTGCCCCTACCTCACCTGACCTGGAAAACCTCACCCATGCGTCTGCTACCTCCAGACCTGGCTATTCAATGTTCCCATCTTCCAGCCTGCATATACTTGAGCTCATCTATGTATCTTAGCTTGCACCAAGTCCCATTTGGGCCCCGGTCCCACTCCCAGCTTGGCCCCCACCCCCATCCCTATGCTTTCTGCCCTAAATGCTTCAAATTTAAAACTCTCATCCTGATATTCAAATCTCTCCATGGCCTTCTCCCTCTGTATCTCTGTAACCCCCTCCAGACCCACAATCTTCTGAGAACTCTATGTTCCTCCAGTTCTTGCCTCTTGCACATATCAATCACACTTCCTTCAATCCATTCTTGACAACTACCTGAATTCTCTAAAGGTCTGATATTACTTTCCTCAACCTCTCTACCTCTTTCTCCTCTTTAAACGTGTTCCTGAAAACCAACATTTTTGAACCGAGGTTTGTCTAATATTTTCCCTCTCAAACTTTCCATTTTCTCTGTTTATGCCCCCTTTTTTGATTCAATTATGGGATCTGAGCATTGCTGTCAAGGCCAACATTTACTGCCCTTCCCTAATTGTGCTTGAGAAAGTGGTGGTGAGTCGACTTCCTGAACCACTGCAGTCCCTGTGGTGTAGGTACCCCCACAGTGCTGTTAGGGGCTGGGTTCCAGGATTTTGATCCAGCGACAGTGAAGGAATGGCAATATATTTCCAAGTCAGGATGGTGAGTAACTTGGAGAGGAATCTCCAAGCACTTTGGTACATTTTCACCTACATTACATTTTATACAGAAATGCAAACTATTGTTGTTCAACCTTCCACAGTTGGCATGGTGGCACACTGGTTAGCACTGCTGCCTTACAGCGCCAGGGACCGGGGTTCGATTCCTGGCTTGGGTCAGTATCTGTGCGGAGTTTGCACATTCTCCCCGTGTCTGCATGGGTTTCCTCCGGGTGCTCCGGTTTCCTCCCACAGTCCAAAGATGTGCGGGTTAGGTGGATTGGCCATGCTAAATTGCCACTTAGTGTCAGGGGGACTAGCTAGGGTAAACGCATGGGGTTGTAGGGATAGGGCCTGGGTGGGATTGTGGTCGGTGCAGACTCGATTGGTCGAATGGCCTCCTTCTGCACTGTAGGATTTTATGATTCAAGTAAATGCACCTCTGTAAGTACTGTTTAATTTCCACCACTGAATGTAATTCTTTTGGAGTTACAGGAGAATGTCTGGAGAAATCCCAGTCGAGCTAATGCTAGCAGTGTCAACCGGAACTACCGAATCTGAGACATGAGGAAATAAACGAGGGACCGCCGGAAAACCTTGCTATAAAACTTGCCAATTGTCCACAGTCGGAATCACACACTAGTCACCGTTTATCAATTGAAACCTGCCGTTAGGAGAACTCATTTTGTGGAAAGCACCAATTTTCTCCACCTTAACGCCATTCCTGTTTTTATTTTGTGTGGGGGGAGGGGGAACGAACAAATGGGTTTGAATGGATTCTGCAGCAAGAGAAAAAAGTCTTTCTGAGCAAGAGTTCCACATTCAACATCCATGGGGACGATGGCTCGATCGATGTGCGTGTGTGTGGACCAGTTAAAGGGCCAGTGACTAAGAAACAGATTTCATTTGAACTTACGCCTGAAGATTATGAAATATTTCATTATTAATAAGCTGATCTGATAGTGCCGGGGTCATGTTTGACACTTTATGTAGCATATTCATTTGCATATAAGATGCAGGTTTGAAAACAATTTTCATTGGGGGGTGCATCTTATAAGCAGATTAATACTTCTGTTTTCTCCCAGGAAAATACGTGATGGGGTGGGGAGAACACATTGTGGAGATGGGTTCAGTCTCTAGCTTGCTGTGCAGCCTATATGCATTTGTGGCATATATGCACGCCAATACGGTAATTGAACTGAGCATCAAAAATTCAAGTTGGATTCCAAGTATTTTCCATATTTCCACACCTGTGTGTGTTGATTTTTGTAACTACAGATACCATAAGATTACAAGACACAATCTGATATGATTTCATCTACAACCCTCGGGTACTGCTGAAAAAAGAGATATTTTTGTCAAAGCTTTTAATTTTCCACTCACCAGGCCAATCAGAGGAATAGCATTGCCAGGACAAATAATAAATGTATACCAAATGAGGAGAGAGTGCTGATCGTTTCACACGATTACTTTGATTGGTAGAGGTGTTACCATAGATAATGCACCAGTTGATGGTGACTGACAGTTAACTGCCAAGCATTGTTTAAATTTAAACCAGGCAGCTTGAATCTGATTGGTCAAGCATTGCCCTGAGGAATGAACCAGCGAATGGATGTTACTTGTTTTGTTTCGCTGAAACAGGGACGACCTGTGTTCATGTTCTTTCTGTCTGCATTTCAGCCTCTGAAGAACATGGCCCTGTGTATTAATATATGTAGCTGCAAATGCACCTCACTGTGAGCCTGACAATCTAAAATTGGTTTTCAGCATAATTCTTACCACAATGAAGATTATATAAATGTTGTCCAATCGCGGAATCTCATCTAATGGGGACATTGTGCTTTGGGTTTTGCAACCCCATCGGCTACTTGGGCCTGGTCTGTACCTTGTTTATTGTGAACAGTGGAAGGGACATGTTGTTTGATACGATCTGCCAGTATTTGCAATTTACAACCTACATACCTAACATCATACTGACATAGGAAAGTGGCCAGTCTACCTCAGATTACCCTTAAAGGGCAAGGAATCTAAAATATTTGAACAACTAGCCATTTCACACTGCTTCATGAGTGGTATTCGCCACTACCAGGATGTTGTCATCAAGCCAAAAGTATTTTACCCAGGCCCTCTCCCCCACCCTATCCCCTTAAGGCCACCATTTACCATGGCTAATCCATCTAACTACACATTTTGGGACACAAGGGGCAATTTATCATGGCCAGTCTGCTTAAACTGCACATCTTTGGACTGTGGAAGGAAACCCACGCAGACATGGGGAAAATGTGCAGACTCCGCATAGACAGTGACCCAAGGCTGGAATCAAACCCGGGTCCTTGGCGCTGTGAGGCAGCAGTGCTAACTACTGTGCCATCGTGCTGAGCTACTCTGCCACCATGCTAATAGTCATATGTCGCAAAGACCAGTGGATCATATTAGACGGAACAGTTGATTCCTTGGGGCAATGCCTTGACCAATCAGTGTTAAGCTGCCTAGTTTAAATTCAAACAATGATTGACAATTAACTGTCAGTCATCATCAACTGCTGCATTCTCCATGGCAACGCCTCTACCAATCAGTGTCTACTTGCCAACCAATCGGCACTCTCTTCTCATTTTTTATAACCGCTAATATTCTTGTGAATTGTCCTGATGAGTGCAAGATGAAAAGCTTCCGTAAAAAAGTATTTTTATTTAGCAATACCCGAGCTCTGTGTTACCAAAGAACTATTTGTATTAACCCTGGTTTCAGTCAATACAGTAAGGTCACTGATCTCACTATTCCATTGTTAAGAGGCTGTAATTCTTTGAACTTGAAGTTTGCATTGTGAGCGAATTTTTATAAATCGATTTTATTGTTCTGTTTTTATAGCTCTATCTCTGATCTGTGCATCCACCCCGGCTCCACATGAAGGGCAGAATTTCATACCATATCTCTTATTATGTGAATATGACGGAGCTTAAATGAAACTTTCACATCTTCTTCCAACCGTTTTCTGAGAATCACATAGAATTTCCAGCTTCCATAGCTGGTCCATTCCAGTGTTTGTGCTCCACACAAGTCTCCTCCCACCTCTCTTCATCTCAACCTAACAGCAAATCCTTCTATTCCTTTCTCCCCCATGTGTTTTACCAACTTCCCCTTAAATGTAACATTCACCCAACTAGTAAGTGCCACGGTCCTCGAGGTAAAGGTGTTCCTCCTGAATTCCCAATTATCATCAATGATTATCTTGCATCGCTGACCTCCAGTGTTGGTCTCCCCCACAAGTGTCTCCTTGAAGCTAACTCGAAAAGTTTATTTGTTGGCTTACATTAACACCGCAATGAAGTTACTGTGAAATTCCCCTAGTCGCCACACTCCGGCACCTGTTCGAGTCAATGCACCTAACCAGCATGTCTTTCAAACTGTGGGAGGAAGTCGGAGTACCAGAGGAAACCCCCAGAGACATGGGGAGAACATGCAAACTCCACACAGACAGTGACCCAAGCCAGGAATCGAACCCAGGTCCCTGGTGCTGTGAGGCAGCAGTGCTAACCACTGTGCCACTGTGAGCAAGGTAACATAATCTTAAAATTGGAACTCAACTCTTCTGGGGACAATAGGCATTTCTTCACACAAAAGTGTTGTAGCAACCTGGAATTCTCATTTCAATGGCTTTAGATATTTAGGGATAATTGGGGATTTCAGGGCTGCAATTGATAGATTTATACTGGGTAAATCTCACCGAATTTGGAGCTAAGGTGGGAAAATGGAGTTGGGGTTCAGATAAGTCGTATCTCATTGAATAGCCGAATAAGATTGGGGAGCCATTGGACTTCCTCCTGTTCCTAATGGTACAGTGTTGATTGAGATAGTGCTGCTATTTAGCTGCCCTCCACACCCCACCAGGTACATTAACTGTGAGTTTGGTTTTGCGATAATTCATTTGTTAATTTTCTAATGAAAACATTAACCCACTTGTTCTGTTTAAAGATGCTGATGGAGCTATGTTCTTTTTTTAAATTTCAGTCTATCTTTCCTCCAAAGGCGGAGTGAAGTTTAAAATCCGCTCGATCTTTAATTATCAAGGATCACTGAACTTTGGTCACTAGCATTGCCTCAGAAAGATTTGAATTGTACAATAGCCGACTTGCCTTACTCAGTAAGCTGTTACGGAAGGAAATCTGCTGTCCTTACCCAGTCTGACCTACATGTGGCTTGAGACCCACAGCAATGTGGTTGACTCTTAACTGCCATCTGAAATGTTCAGTTCAAGGGCAATTGGAGCTGGGCAACAAATGCCAACTTTGTCAGAGATGTCCACATCCCATGAAAAAAATTGAAGAAAAAAATTGTGAATCCAACCAAACATTGTGTAATCATCAGCGAATATCCCCACTTCCGATCTTATGATGGAGGGAAACTACCCTGAGGAGCTGAGATGATTGGCCTCCAACCACCAACATCTTCCTCTGTGTCTGACGGGTTTCTGTCTGTCTCTTTTACCATCTTCACCTTCATTGCTTTTCATTTCCATCTTATAGAAAGGATATTATTAAACTAGAAGGAAAGAAGAAAAGATTTACTAGGATGCTACCGGGACTTGATGGATTGAGTTATAAGGAGTGGCTGGATAGACTGGGACTTTTTTCTCTGGAGCGTAGAAGGCTGAGGGGTGATCTTACAGAGTATATATAAAATAACAAGGGGCATAGATCAGCTAGTTGGTTTGGTCAATGTCTTTTCCCAAAGGTAGGGGAGTCTAAAACTAGAGGGCATAGGTTTAAGGTGAGAGGGGAGAGATACAAAAGGGTCCAGTGGGGCAATTGTTTCACACAGAGGGTGGTGAATGTCTGGAACAAACTGCCAGAGGTAGTAGTAGAGGCGGGTACAATTTTGTCTTTTAAAAAGCGTTTAGACAGCTACTTGGGTAAGATGGGTATAGAGGGATATGGGCCAAATGCGGGCAATTGGGACTAGCTTCAGAGTTTAAAAGAAAAGGGCAGCATGGACAAGTTGGGCCGAAGGGCCTGTTTCCATGCTGTAAACCTCTATGACTCTATGGTGTTTGACATGGTCTTTACCAAAACACCCTTCCACACTCACATTGCAAAGGGACCTGGGGGTCCTTGTGCATGAGACGCAAAAGCCCAGTCTGCAGGTACAACAGGTGATCAAGAAGGCAAATGGGATGTTGGCCTATATCGCGAGGGGGATAGAATATAAAAGCAGGGATGTCTTGATGCACCTGTACAGGGCATTGGTGAGGCCGCAGCTGGAATACTGTGTGCAGTATTGGTCCCCTTATATGAGGAAGGATATATTGGCATTGGAGGGAGTGCAGAGAAGGTTCACCAGGTTGATACCGGAGATGAGGGGTTTGGATTATGAGGAGAGGCTGAGGAGATTGGGTTTGTACTCGTTGGAGTTTAGAAGGATGAGGGGGGATCTTATGGAGACTTATAAGATAATGCGGGGGCTGGATAGGGTGGAGGCGGAGAGATTCTTTCCACTTAGTAAGGAAGTTAAAACTAGAGGACACAGCCTCAAAATAAAGGGGGGTCGGTTTAAGACAGAGTTGAGGAGGAACTTCTCCTCCCAGAGGGTGGTGAATCTCTGGAATTCTCTGCCCACTGAGGTGGTGGAGGCTACCTCGCTGAATATGTTTAAAGCGCGGATGGATGGATTCCTGATCGGTAAGGGAATTAAGGGTTATGGGGATCAGGCGGGTAAGTGGTACTGATCCACGTCAGATCAGCCATGATCTTATTGAATGGCGGGGCAGGCTCGAGGGGCTAGATGGCCTACTCCTGCTCCTATTTCTTATGATCTTATGTTCTTACCATCCTCAGCAACTGTTTCTGTGGATTCCAAATCAAGTTCTATCCCTCACATCTTGAGTCCACCCAAGTATCTCCAGAACATACAACATTCTCCGCACTCAGTGCCATGCACCGCCATATTTACACACTCAGCCTCACACTCCAGCAGCAATAACTCATCCTCTCTCAAAGCTGTTCTTGTTCCTAGTTCCATTTTATTCTTCGTCTCACTTGACACCTTAACAAGAAGCTTTTTCTCTTCCTTTCAGGTGTTAAGGGACACAAGCTCCAGCAGCTTAGTGACACCAACATCCACCTGGGACCCTCCCCAAATTCCCATCCCTCTGACCCCATTCCTTCTTTAATCCTCATCCCTTGCTGTGTATTCACTCTGCCCTCTGACCTGCCCCTGTCTGATGCTGAGTGTTCTGTACTCCCCAAGCAATGCAGTTTCATCCCCTGACATCCTCACCTCAATGAATTTACGGCTCAGCGCAATGCTGAATGCTTCTCCAGTTGCCGCTGTTTCCGTGCTTATGTCTTTGGGCAGGAGTCTTTCCCATGTTCAATGGATCTTTTCACCTGTCTCCAGTCTTTCCCCTCCACCTGGACCCCACTCTCTTCCTTCCGACCTGCTTCTGATCTTTTCATTGAGAACTTTTTGTGTGATATCAGCGGGCTCAATTTCTCTGCCCCTTTCACCCAATCTAACCCATCTCCTTCTGAACTTGCTGCACCCTGTTCCCTCAGGTCCAATCCTGACCTTTTGATCAAACCTGCTGACAAAGGTGGTGCTGTTGCCATCCTCTACCTCACAAAGGCTGAGCACCAACTCTCAGATACTTCCGCCTACCTCCCCCTGGAGCATGACCCATCACCGAACATCAAACTATTGTTTCCAGGACTGTCAATGACTTCATCCCCTCTGGAAATCTTCCTTCCACAGCTTCCAAACTCAGTCCCCCAACCCCGCAAAGCCCGCTTCTACCTCCTTCCCAAAGTCCACAAACAGGACTGCCCTGGTACACCCACTGTATTAGCATGTTCCCACCCCCCCACAGAACTCATTTCTTCCTATCAAGACTCAAGACCACAAAATATAGGAGCAGAATTAGGCCATTCGGCCCATTGAGTCTGCTCCACCTTTCAATCATGGTTGATATGATTCTCATCCCCATTCTCCTGCCTTCTCCCCGTAACTCCTGATCCCTTTATTATCTATCTATCCCTGTCTTAAAGACACTCAATGACCTGGCCTCCACCGCCCTCTGTGGCAAAGAATCCATAGATTCGCTACCCTCTGGCTGAAGAAATTCCTCCTTATCTCGGTTTTAAAGGAGCGTCCCTTCACTCTGAGGTTGTGCCCTCGAGTTCTAGTCTCTCCAATACTGTCTCCCCTTGTCCAGTCTCTTCCCACCTACATTTGTGATTCCTCTGATGCACTACATCATATCAACAATTTCCAGTTTCCAAGTCCCAACCGCCGACTCTTCGCCAAGGATCCCAACCCCTCTACACCCCCATCCCCCAGTAGGGTCTTAGGCCTCTGTACTTTCTTCAGCTGAGGCCCAAACAATCCCCATTCAGCCCCTCTCTCCTTTGACTGGCTGAACCTTCACTCAATAACTTGTCCTTTATCTTAACTCACTTACTCCAAATAAAAGATGTAGCTATGGATATCTGCACGAGCCTCAGTTCTGTCTGTTTTTGTCAGTTATGTGGAACATTCCTTGTTCCAGTCCTACTCGGGCCCGATCCCATTTCTGTTACAAGGGTGACTGTATCGGCTGTATCTGAACCAGGAAATAATTATAACTTTTTTTTCCAATTTCTTCCCCTTTCTCACCCTCACTTGCTCCATCTCCCTCACTTTCCTTCCTTGACACCTCAGTCTCCATTTCTGGTGATAGACTGACCACCAATATTCATTACACGCTCACCAACTCCCACAGCCACCTCAACCGTAGATCCTCACACCCTGCTTTCTGTAAGGACCCTATCCCATTCTCCCAGTTTTTCTGCCTCTGTCGCATCTATTCCGATGATGCCACCTTCAAAAACAGCGCTTCTGACATGTCCGCCTTTTTCTTTAACCGAGGATTCTCCCCACTGTGGTTGACAAGTTTTTTAAAAATTTATTTATTAGTGTCACAGGTAGGCTTATATTAACACTGCAATGAAGTTACTGTGAAAATCTCCTAATTGCCACACCCCAGCGCCTGTTCAGGTACACTGAGGGAAAATTTAGCATGGCCAATGCACCTAACCAGCACGTCTTTCGGATTGTGGGAGGAAACCGGAGCACCCGGAGGAAACCCACACACACACACGGAGAACGTATAAACTCCACTGAGACAGTGACCCAAACCAGGAATTGAACCTGGGTCCCTGACACTGTGAGGCAGCAGTGCTAACCACTGTGCCACCGTGCCACCCCAGGATGTGTCAGGACTTCAGAGCTTTGATTTGATTTGTTGGTTGTGGGATCACTTAGCACTGTCTATAGCATGGTGCTTTTGCTTTCTGACATGTATGTAGTCCTGTGTTATAGCTTAACCGGGATGGTTCCTCGTCTACAGCCTTGGCCTCATGGTTTGACGGTAATGGTAGAGTGAGGAATATGCTAGACCATCAGGTTCTAGATTGTGGTTGAGATCCATTCTGTTGCTGCTGCTGATTGACAGCACCTCACAGAGGCCCCGTTCTGACCCATTGGGTCTGACCTGAATCTATCCCATTTAGCACAGTGCTAATGCCACACAACACAGTGAGGGGACCCTCAGTGTGAAATCGAGATTTTGTCTCCACTGTGTGGTGCGCATTACTATCAATACTATCAGTGACAGATGCGCCTTTGATAAGTTGATTGGTGAGGATGAGGTCAAGTAGATTTTTCCCTCTTGTTGGTTCTCTCACAACCTGCCACAGTCCCAGTCTGATAGATGTGTCAGATGTCGACCAGACCAGGTAAGGACAGCAGATTTCCTTCCCTAAAGGACATTAGTGAACCAGATGAGATTTTACAATAATCCAGTCGTTTCATGGTTGCTTTACTAAGATTAGCTTTTTATTCCAGATGGATTTAATTAATTGAATTTTAATCTCTCAGCTGCTGTATTGGGATTTGAACTCGTGCCACAGTGTCATTAGTCCAGGCCTCTGGATTAGTAATCCAGGACCACTAAACTATTGCACCCATTTCAGGATCACTATGACTTGGTTTGATTTATTATTGTCACATGTATTAGCATACAGTGAAAAGTATTGTTTCTTGTGCGCTATACAGACAAAACATACCATTCATAGAGAAGGAAAGGAGAGAGTGCAGAATGTAGTGTTACAGTCATAGCTAGGGTGTAGCGAAAGATCAACTTAATGCGAGGTAGGTCCATTCAGAAGTCTGATGGCAGCAAGGAAGAAGCTGTTCTTGAGTCAGTTGGTACATGAGAGTGGGAAGTGTAGACAGAGTCAGTAGACAGAGACAAGTGTAGACAGAATGGATGGGAGGCTGGTTTGAGTGATGGATTGGGCGACATTCACAACTTTTGGAGTTTCTTGCGGTCTTGGACAGAGCAGGAGCCACCAAGCTGTGATACAACCAGAAAGAACCAGACTTGGATGAGTGTCATGATGAGGGTCCAATTTTGTGTCAGGATATAAAGGTGTTGGGTGTGGGGAGGGGGATGAAATCGGCTTTCCTCATTAGCGAATTGACAATGCACTCTTGTACAGTGTCCGGTCTCCTGCTCTGCAATGGAAATGATCTGCTGGCTCATTGCAATACCACTGCACGTGACTGGGTGAACACCACTTCCACTCTCAATATTGTTCCCAATATCTCATCTTGAACAAGCTTCTCGCAATGTATTGGTTGCACTGCAAACTTAATGATCCCCGCCATTTATAGCAGGTCCCACTGGAGCAAGTGCTTGTGGATCACACTGTGCTGTATTATGTTAATTTATCATCTGTCACGCTTCAGTGCATGCAATGGCAATGGCAACTAGGCAATAGCCTAGTGGTATTATCGCTAGATTATTAATCCAGGAAGACAGCCACAGCACCTGGTGGAATTTGATTTCAGTAAAAATATCTAGAATTAAGAATCTACTGATGACCATGAAACCATTGCCGATTGTCGGAAAAACCCATCTGGTTCACTAATGTCCTTCAGGGACGGAAATCTGCCGTCCTTACCCGGTCTGGCCTACATGTGACTCCAGACCCACAGCAATGGGGTTGATTCTCAATTGCCCTTGGCAACTAGGGATGGGCAATAAATGCTGGCCAGCCAGCAACGCCCATGTCCCATGAATGGATAAAAGAAAATCTTAAAGAGGTTCTTTCCAGGTGCTTATGATATTGTAGTTCTTATTGCGGTAAACATGGTACAATCTGGTCAGGGAACAAAATTCTGGGTGAAATAATCAGAAATAACAACTTTGAAATGAAAGTTAATGTGAGTGTTTAATGGTTTTCGCTCTGTGGCCAGTATAAATGATTGCCCTTGGTAAACTTCAGCGTTTTAAGTAGCGGGGACTTCGTTATTTACAAGGGATTATTTACATAATATGTTCAGTACAAAGGTGCTATTGTGTCGCTTGTTTGTGAAAGTACTTGACCTTAAGAGCAATAGGTTTTATATAACAAACCAGCCAACTTCATCTGAGAACGCATGCAGGAAATGTAGGTTTCACATTTAATAATTGTTGATAATCTTGTCCATTACTTGAATTCTACACCCAGACAGAAAGGCAGAAATCAGCCTCTATTTTATCTCAAAAACCTCAATCGAAGCTGTCCTATTTTAGAAATATTTTCCTGAGGATTGTCCCTCATTCAAGAATATAATAACTGAGCAATTGTACTTTATTTTTCAGTTGGTCCTTGAGTTATGGGGCAATATTATCATCATCTTATCCCAAGAAGGCAATAAACGCCCTTCTCTCAACTGCAGCATTCCTGGGAACTGTGACAATCTATTTCAGTGTGATCAACAAAAGCAAAGATATTGTTATTTCAATCTTGTTTTAGGAAATAGAGTCAATAGAAATGTAACACAGCTCAATAGCATGGCTAGTCAAATAACTAATCCTCACATTATTCTCTCAGAATGAAGATACGGCAATAACTGGATTCACATTGTCTCCCGCCAACGCAGGAGACACAGTGAATCTAGGTATTGTTGTATCTTCATCTTCTGGGTGGCACGTTGGCACAGTGCTTAGCACTGCTGCCTCACAGCACCAGGGACCTGGGTGCAATTCTGGCCTCAGGTGACTGTCTGTGTGGAGTTTGCACATTCTTCCCGTGTCCGCGTGGGTTTCCTCCGGGTGCTCCGGTTTCCTCCCACAGTCCAAAAATGTGCAGGTTAGGTTGATTGATGATGCCAAATTGTCCCTTAGTGTTAGGGGGTCTAGCAGTGTAAATACATGGAGTTACAGGGATAGGGCCTGGGCTGGATGATTGTCGGTGCAGGCTCGATGGGCCAAATGGCCTACTTCTGCACTGTAGGGACTCTATGATTCTATGAGGATGGCCACAGATACCATCTGCACGTGTAAACTGGTCTGCACATGTAGAAACCCAATGGCTTCACTCCTCTGCGCCCATCATGCCAATACACATTCACATGCATCAATTATGTGACTATGTACACACCTGTCTGTTCCTGTACTGTTTCTGTGAATAAAAAGTTCTTTATTTGTACACAGAATGAGGTCATGTTAGTAATTTCTTGCAATTAACCTCATATAAGCTGCAATTACACACGGCAATGGTCTTTATCATGTTATTTAACCTGGATGAACTTTACCCTTGGGGCTGCTGTGTACGATTTGGAAATGAGCTCCACGGATCAGGCACAATTCCCTGCCACTTATTCAAACGTATAAGCCAAATTTGTAAACGGAATGTGTTAATTCAGTGACAATGGTAATACTGCTGAATGTGAGGGTCGAAGGGTAGATCCTGTCTTATTGGTGATGCTCATTTCCTGGCACTTGTGTGGGGTGAATGTTACGTGCCACTTGTCAGTCCAAGCCTGGATATTGTCCAGACCTTGTTGTATTTGGATATGGACTGCTTCAGTATCTGATGAGTCGCGAATGGTGCTGAACATTGAGCAACATCAGCAAATATCCCCATTTCTGACCTTATGATGGAAAAAGGTGAAGCAGCTGAAGACGGTTGGGCCTGAGGAACTCCTGCAGTGATGTGCTAGAGCTGAGATAATAAACCTCCAATCACCACAGTCATGTCCCTTTGTGCCAGATTTGACTCCAACCAGCGGAAGCTTTCCCCCTGATTCCCATTGACTCAGGTTTTGCTAGGGCTCTTTGATGCCACACTTGGTCAAATGCTGCCTTGATGCCAAGGACAGTCACTCTCACCTCACCTCTGCAATTCAGCTCTTTCGCCCATGTTTGAACCAAGGCTGTAATGAGGTCAGGAGTTGAGTGACCCTGGCGAAACCCAAACTGGGCATCAATGAGCAGGTTATTGCTGAGCATGTGCTGCTTGATAGCGCTGTTGATGACCCCTTCCATCACCTTACTGATGATCGAGATTAGACTAATGGGGTGGTAATTGGCTGTGTTGCATTTGCCCTGTTTCTTTCAGGATATACCTGGGCAATTTTCCACATTGCTGAGTAGATGCCACTGTTGTAGCTGTACTGGAACAGCTTGGCTAGGGACACAGCAGGTCCTGGAGCACAAGTCTTCAGTACTATTGTCAGAATATCGACGAGGCCCTTTGCCTTTGCAGTTTCCCATCCTTTCAGTCATTTCTTGATATCAGATAGAGTGAATCAAATTGGCTGAAGACTGACATCTGTGATGTGATGCTGGGGACCTCCTCAGGAGGTCGAGATGGATCATTCACTCGGCACTTCTGGCTGAAGATTGTTGCGAATGCTTCAGCTTTATCTTTCACACTGATGTGCTGGGCTCCTCCATCATTGAGGATGGGGATATTTGTGGAGCCTCCTCCTCCACGGCTGGATGTGGCAGAACTGCAGAGCTTAGATCTGATCATCCTTCACAGATACCTTCACATCCTCTTTGACCACAGGCGAGGCTCCAGAGGACTGGCGAATAGCCAATGTTGTTCTCTTGTTTAAGAAAGGAAGCAGGGACCATCCAGCAAATTATAGGCCAGTGAGGCTGGCATCGGTGGTGGGGAAGCTTTTGGAGAAGATACTGAGGGACAGGATATATGCACACTTGGAGGAAAATGGTTTCATGGTCATCAGTAGATTTTTAATTCGAGATATTTTTTTGTTGAATTCAAATTCCACCATCTGCCATGGCGGGATTCGAACCCGAGTCCCCAGAACATTAGCTGAGTTTCTGGATTAATCGTCCAGCAATAATACCATTTGGCCATCGCCTCCCACTCTGCCTTCCACTCTGTCCTGCCGGTGAGACAGGACATACACGGGAATGGTGATGGTGATATCTCGGGCATTATCTGTAAGGTATGATTCTGAGAGTCTGGCTACATCAGGCTGGTGCCTGGCTAGTCTGTGATACAGCCCTCCCACTGAAATTGACCTCAACGAGTTGGGTAACTTTCGGCTGACAATAGAGGTAAATATTGGATTTCCATTAAATCCCAATGGATTTACAAGGAAGGAAACTGGCTGCCCTGTATTAGGTGGCTTACATGGGTGGGAGTTTCCGGCCGCACTCACCCCGAGGCCTTAAAATCTCACCCGAGCTCAACGGGCCTTTACATGGTCCGTGTCCCGCCTGCTACAATTCCCGTGGTGGGTGGGACAGGAAAATTCCGCCCCATGTGTCTCGGTCACTTGTTATGTGGCCACTGATGACCTAACAACCTTCTAAATGAATAGGAAGACTCACCACTGCCTTAAGCAAGCTACAGATGGGCAAGGAGCATGGCAGTGCTGCCCACATCCTGCCAAAATCTAAAAAACGGAACCCTTTAACGTAAATACTCTAGTTTCTGTCGACCACTTGTGCTGCAGTTTTCAAATGGAGACATTGGCCGGAATTTTACCAGCACGTCCGCCCAAGGTTCCTAACAATCCCGCCTGAGGCCAACGGAGAATGTTATTCTCCCAGCCTTGCCCGCCCCCGGAATCAGGGCAGGTGTGCCAGTAATTGCATTTGACTTCCATTTTGTGCAGTCCATAAGTATCACCTCTCTGTGGTTAGCTAAATAAAGCTTTTCAAGCAATAATCAAAACTGTGTGCACTGGTGTCTTGTTATAGCAGCTGGGTGAACAAATCAGCTCTGTTGCTGCACAGCAAGATCCCGCAGATAACAACATGATGGAGAGCCAGCTAAGCTGGCATGTTTGTTGGTGGAAGGAGGGATGTTTTGATTTGATTTGATTTATTATTGCCACACGTATTAACATACAGTGAAAAGTATTGCTTCTTGAGTGCTATACAGACAAAGCATACCGTTCATAGAGAAGGAAAGGAGAGAGTGCCAAATGTAGTGTTACAGTCATAGCCAGGGCGTAGAGAAAGATCAACTTAATGCGAGGTAGGTCCATTCATGACAGCAGCAGGGAAGAAGCTGTTCTTGAATCAGTTGATTCGTGACCTCAGACTTTTGTATCTTTTTCCCAACGGAAGAAGGTGGAAGAGAGAATGTCCAGGGTGCGTGGGTTCCTTAATTATGCTGGCTGCTTTGCCGAGGCAGCGGGAAGTGTAGACAGAGTCAATGGATGGGAGGCTGGTTTGCATGAAGGATTGGGCTACATTCACGACCTTTTGTAGTTCCTTGCGGTCTTGGGCAGAGCAGGAGCCATACCAAGCTGTGATACAACCAGAAAGAATGCTTTCTATGGTGCACTTGTAAAAGTTGGTGAGAGTCGTAACTGACATGCCGAATTTCCTTAGTCTTCTGAGAAAGTGGAGGCGTTGGCCTAGGACAGCTGGAGAAGCCCTTGCTCTTTTTTGAATAGTATCCCCTAATTGTAAATTTAGCACATTCAAAGGGAAGCCTAGATTGTACACTTGTGTCCCTGAGTGGTGTTACATCGATGAAATACAGCCTCCAACCTTCTGATTCCGAGACTGGAATGTAACCGACTGAGTCACATGCCTAGTTACAGGAACTAAACCCCTGATACAACTGAGCGCAAAGCCTGTGATACCATATTACCCATGAGATGATTCAATTCCATTGTTTCCTACACACACTAGTGAGCAATCCAAAAAACATTTAACAAAACAGAATTAAATATTTTATTACTGAATTACTCCAGCAACAGGGCTGTGATGAATTGAATTGCAAAGCAGTTACATCTTAATATTAAGATGATTAGATACTGTAGCAAGGATAAAAGTTTCTCAAACTGAGAAAAATATATCAGAACAAAGTTTAGTAAAATATTAATTTTCTCTGAATTAAATTTGTTAGATATGGCGTTATTGTTTTATATGAGGGATTAATAAAATCCAGAGATAGAACATCAGTAATGTGGGTGACACTAACACCTCTGACCTTACCAGAAAGTTTTGACATCATTCTGCATTCAACAGCATTCATACACACTCTTTTAATATCATCTGCATGCAAAAGCAATCATTTAGTCATCATTTGATATCAAATTATGATCAAATGGCATAATAGGTGATCCACTGACAAGAAATGAAACCATTCAAAGCTCAAACAACATTGTTTGTGATCACTTAGAACCATTAGTCCTAGGCCCAAACATTTTCAGCTGCTTCATCAATGACCTTCCTTCCATCATAAGTTCAGAAGTCGAGATGTTTACAGATGATGGCACAATGTTCACCACCATCTGTGACTCCTCAGATACTGAAGCGGTCCATGTCCAAATGCAGCAAGATCTGGCCAATATCCAGGCTTTGGCTAACAAGTGGCAAGTAACACAAGCCACACAAGTGCCAGGCAATGATCACCTCCAATGTGGGAGAATCTAACCATCACCCCTTGATATTCAATAGCATTACCACTGCTATACCTTCCACTATCAACATCCCGGGGGATACAATTAAGCAGAAAGTGAACTGGACCCAGCCATATAAATACTGTGGCTACAAGAATAGGTCAGAGGCTGGGAATCCTGTGGCAAGAAACTCACCTCTAAACTCCCCAAAGTCTATCCACCATCTACAAGGCACAAGTCAGGAGTGTGATGGAATACTCTCCACGTGCCTGGATGGGCGCAGCTCCAACAACACTCAAGAAGCTCAACACCATCCAGGACAAAGCAGCTCCGCTTGATTGCTACCCCGTTCACAAACATTCACTATCTCCACCACCAACAAATTGTGGCAGCAGGGTGTACCATCTACAAGATACCCTGCAGGAACCGGCCAGGGCTCCTTGAACAGTACCTTCCAAACCCATGATCATTACCACCTAGAAGGAAAAGAACAGGAGATGCTTGGGAACACCACCTCCTGGATGCTCCCCTCAAAGCCACACACCATCTTCATTGCAGCAGCTCACCATTGCCTTTTCAAGGGCAATTAGGGATGGGCAATAAATGCTGGCCTCGCCAGCGATGCCCCCATCCTGCAAAATGAAATTATTTAAAAATGCAGTGATCAGCAGCCATTCAAGTGACATCAAAAGTGATCATGGAACTCGATAATGGGGAAAACCTCTAAGTTCTGGTGATAAGGGTACAATTGATTAAGTTTTTTCCAAGTTCCAGTTGATGCAGCGCATGCATACAATGCATTAATAGTTTAACAGCGGGTCAGTACATGAATCAATGTTGAGATTATTGTAGTGTGGGTGGAAGGATCTGGAGGCAAAGTGCATTGGGATAATTTTCCAAATACAATTTCAACTGATCTTTGATGCACACATAGAGGCATTCATGATGCATTTTACATATTATTACCAGTCAACTTTCATCTTCAGTCTCCACCCTTCTCACCCACACTTCATTTGATACAATCTCTTCTCATGATTGGATGTGTTCTCATAATGAAAATCCATTCGAGGACCATGTTCATTGACTCATTTTTATTTAATTATTTGTGCAGAAAATTCAAGAATTACATAAATGACAATTTCAATGGAGATTTACACGATTGTTTTGATTTGTTCACAGATGAGGGCGTTGCTGACTAGGCCCAGCATTAATTGCCCATCCCTAGTTGCCTTTCAGAAGGTGGTGGTGAGCTGCCTTCCTGAACCGCTGCAGTCAAGGTGCACCCACTGTGCTGTGGTGAAATGTAAACCTGATCGTAATTGGCTGTTGAGAATAAGTGGACAGTGAAGAAAGTTTTCTCCAAATATAACGGGATCTTGATCAATTGGGCCAGTGGACTGACGAATGGCAGATGGAGTTTAATTTAGAGAAATACGAGGTGATGCATTTTGGTAGATTGAACCAGGGCAGGACTTACTCAGTTAATGGTAGGGCGTTGGGGAGAGTTACAGAACAAAGAGATCTAGGGGTACATGTTCATAGCTCCTTGAAAGTGGAGTCACTGGTGGACAGAGTGGTAAAGAAGGCATTCAGCATGCTTGGTTTCATCGGTGAGAACATTGAATACAGGAGTTGGAACGTCTTGTTGAAGTTGTACAAGACATTGGTAAGGCCACACTTGGAATACTGTATGCAATTCTGGTCACCCTATTATAGAAAGGATATTATTAAACTAGAAAGACTGCAGGAAAGATTTACTAGGATGCTACCGGGACTTGATAGATTGAGTTATAAGGAGAGGCTGGATAGACTGGGACTTTTTTCTCTGGAGCGTAGGAGGCTGAGGGGTGACCTTATAGAGGTCTATAAAATAATGAGGGGCACAAATCAGCCAGATAATCAATATCTTTTCCAAAGGTAGGGGAGTCTAAAACTAGAGGGCATAGGTTAAAGGTGAGAGGGGAAAGATACAAAAGTGTCCAGAGGGGAAATTCTTTCACACAGAGAGTGGTGAGTGTCTGGAACAAGCTGCCAGATGTAGTAGTAGAGGTGGGTATTTTGTCTTTTAAAAAGCATTTAGATAATTGCATGGGTATGATGGGTATAGAGAGATATGGGCCAAATGCGGGCAATTGGGACTAGCTTAGGGGTTTAAAAAAAAGGGCAGCATGGGCAAGTTGGGCCAAAGGGCCTGTTTCCATGCTGTTAACCTCTCTGGCTCTATGACTCTAATAACTTTGGTTTTATGCGAACAAATGCCTTTAAAATATTCCATATAACTAACACAGTAAAAAGATTTTAATATGATTTTAAACGGATTTTATTTTATTCCATTATTATTCATTAGGGTTGCCACCCATAGGGAGTTTTGCAAATTCCTCTGGGCTAACCTATACCAACAACAACCAAAGAGCTTATCGTATGAAAAACAGTTGAGGACTCTGGGTCTGTACTCATGGAATTTAGAAGGATGAGGGGGGATCTTATTGAAACTTACAGGATACTGCGATGTCTGGATAGAGTGGTTGTGGAGAGGATGTTTCCACTAGTCGGAAAAATTAGAACCAGAGGGCACAACCTCAGGCTAAAGGGACGATGCTTTAAAACAGAGATGAGGAGGAATTTCTTCAGCCACCCTGTGTGCAGTTCTCCACCAGTCAAGTGGGCCGGCCTGAGACTAGCAATGACAGTCAAGTGTTGAGGTTGAGGAAGTCGCGGGCAGGAGTCCAAATCTCTTTGGGTTGAGGTCAGGGGTACTGGACGGATTTGGGGGGTGTTTCCAGGCCAGCGGCATCACTCAGGCACAACTGGGAAGCTCTCCAAAGTTCAGCAGTGAGTAGACCCGAAACAGGGAGGGGACTGTGTGCGACTGGGAGGGAGAGTGGTGGGAGAGGGAGTGTTGGTCCAGGCACACAGATCCAAGCAGTTATCTTTCTCGGATGCCCAAGAACAGGGGTGGTCATGGAGGGGTCCGGGCCTGCTAACTATTAGGTAGTCCTCACTCCTGGCTGGGGAGGAAGGTCAGTGGCAGGGGTGTGGGAGAGAATTAGAGGCAGGGATATGAATTGCAGACAACTCTGCTGATCCCAGATGTTCTTCTCCAGACCATCCTTAATTTCTCCTCTGAGTTGGTCTCCTTGGTGCAGTAAGCACCTGCAGCAGTGGCAGTGGTGGAGGGAGCAGCAGAAACAGTAGCGGAGATGGCAGCAGTGGCAGAGGTGGTGAGGAGACATGATCAGAAGGAAGGGGTAATGTGCCAGGTGAAATGGAAGGGACGATGGAAGTTCTAGAGATAAAGTTTGAAAAAAAGGAAGGATTTGCTGTTTATTTTCTCATCATAAAATGAACAGAAATCCTCATGATCACTTTTGATGTCCAATGATCACATTTGATGCCTAATGATCGCTTTTGATTTTGAGTAATTGCTATCCCTGTGAATTTAACCAGTTGTGTTGGCTTTTGAACGCATTAATGACTCCTGAAGTAGGAAGATGTGGTGTTAAAAGATGGCTAACTGAACATTTTCAATGACAAATGTGCATTATTTTTGCAATCAGAACTCATTGCAATTTACCCCTTTTGCTGTCAAATGATATACTGATCACTCTGCATGCAGTTGAACACATAATCAGTGTTAAATTGTTCTGGTAGGGGAGTGAGAAGATTTTGAGCTCAAATATCTGAATGCAGTACTGAAGGATTGTTGAATTGTTGGAGGCCACATTGCAATTAGATTTTAAAACATCTGCCACCTCGTGGTGAACATAAAAGATCCTTTCCCATGGCACTTTTTGAAGAGGGGGCAGGGGAATTACCCCCAGTTTTCTGGCCAATATTTACCCCTTTATTAAGGTTGCACAAAAGCAGACTATTGGGTCATTATCATATTGCTGTTTGTGGGAGCTTGCTGTGTGTAGATTGGTTGCCACTTGTCCTACATTGCAGCAGTGACTACACTTCAAAAGAATGTAATTTGTTGTAAAGCATTTTGGGGCATTTTAAGATTATGAAGGGTGCTATAGAAATGCAAGTTGGGTTGTGGGAATTGGGAGTTGTGTCTCTCCTTGCCCCTGTAGCGAAGGAAGGGGGTAGTTTGATACAGAAAGCAAAGTCTATAATGTTTTCTTATGAGTGAGAAAAATAGAGAGAAGCGAGGGGAATTGCTATCGCAGTTGACTTGATTTATTGACAAAGGCTTTATCAAATACACACAGTTCTATTTACATTATCATGCTTGCAGAATTCCCTGTCATCCAATGTTTAGTTGGATCATTATGTTGGATTCCTAGTAAATGCAAATGGAACCCTGAACTGTCTCTAATTTCCCATTCCTATATTTAGCAAGAACTTTCATATCTGAAACTGTCATTGAATCACTAAGCATGAATCACATAGGAGGCCATTCTGCCCACTATAGATGTGCTGACTCTCTGAAAGAGCTGGTCCGTCCCCACTCCCGTGCTCGTTACCAATAGTCATGTAACTTTCTTTTCTTTTGATTTGTTCAACTCCCCCGTTCAAAGTTACTATTGAATCAGCCGGACATTCGTCATCCTCACAAGTCGCAACCTAAAATATTCTCATATTTTTTCTTTAGCCAATTATATTAAGTGTGCGTCCTCTGTTATCTTTTTCCCTGCCAGTGGAAACAATTTCTCCTTATTTACTCAATCAGCACCCCTCATGGTTTTAAACACCCTCTAAATCTTCTCTCAGCCTTTTTTGCTCTGAGGAGAAAAAGCCCAGTTTCTCCAGCCTCACCACATAACTGAAGCCCCTCATCTTCTGGAGTGGCACAGTGGTTAACACTGCTGCCTCACAGCACCAGGGACTCGGGCTTAATTCCCAGCTCAAGTCACCGTCTGTGTGGAGTTTGCACTTTCTCCCTATGTCTGTGTGAGTTTCCTCCGGGTGCTCCGGTTTCCTCCCACAGTCTGAAAGACGTGCTGGTTAGGTGCATTGACCCGAACAGGTGCCGGAGTGTGGCGACGAGGGGAATTTCACAGTAGCTTCATTGCAGTGTTAATGTAAGTCTTACTTGTGACTAATAAATAAACTTTGATTTACTTAACTGGTGAACCTTCTCTTCATCCTTTTCAGGGACCTTAACATCTTTCTTAATGTGGTGTGCCCAGAAATTACTACGGTTAATAGTCAACAATTTTATTGTTATCCTATTCTGCATGATGCAAGGTAAATTAAATTAATTTTGACCTTTTATCATCGAAGAATTCCTCTTTCTCCGGGTTGTCCGGCTGGAATTGATCAAACATTGAATGCCTTATCTCTCCGTTAATGTTCTTTGAAGGCATTGACCTAACATGCAATGGAATGTTCTAGCATTGAGACCTGGTCACTTAGCCCAATTTGATGAATTTCTACCTTTTCTGCATCACTGGACGATATTTGACACCCAGTGAAGTATTAATTAACCTGACATGCACAGAAGGAGAATAACTGAGCAGGGATTAATTTCCAGACCTTGCTGGAGGAGGGCATCTCACTCTGTTTTTTATTACCTTCCCGCTCGTTGTTGTGTGGTGTGACTTGCTGGGAGTGCAAATTGATGACAGTGGGAGCAACAGAATATCTGGGGCTTCACTGAACAATGGGTCCAGCAGTCTATCTCCTTACCAAATGAGAATGAAGGACTGAGAAAGAAACAGATTAACAATGGTGAAGGAAATCGGATAAATTAGAGACAGATCAGATACAGAAAGAGAAATAAAGAGAGGAAAAGAAAGATTTAGGGAGTGTCACAGACAGCATGGCAAGACAAAGAACAAGAGGTAGGACTTAAATAAAAGGCCATTTCTAGAATCTCAATGAAATTGAACAGTTTATATTGTTATAAAAATAGAAAATGCTAGAAACATTAAGTAGTTCTAGCAATACCTATCTTATGTCAGAAATTAAATTTAAAGTAAATTAAATTGTTTCTTTTCCATGCCGGAGGGGTTTCTGTTTATTGTACTAAATATTAACACATCCCAACAGATACTTACACTGTTAAGTTCCAGCCCTAACTTTCTGTGATGAGTTCAATGGACAATTAATGTGTAAATCCAGCAAGTTTTTAAAAGTACCAGGGAGGCTGAGAGCGAGATGTTGTTTTTGCAAAGCAAATGGAGGAATGGCTTAACAATAAATCAAGCAGCAGGTTCTGGAGGTTCTCAATTCACAGGGTGTCCTGGAACCCAGAACGCATTGATTGATTTGTGAACTAATAGTGTGTCATACTGTCAGTTTCCCAGCAAGCTTTGGCTAAATGTCTTGTATTTGTTTACAGAATGCGCCATTACATATTTAAACCCAAAGCATAAAAGTTAATCAAAACTCTTTTTCTTTATAATCGAACTCAGGCAAATAAATACATTGCCGGTTAATTGCCGCCTTTAAAATAATTATCATGTAAATATAAAAACAATATTAACACCAAATGGTTTCTGCTCTCACCTCTGTAAAGTGGCTGGAGATAGTTTTCTATGTTAAAGTTGCACTGTAAATACAGTTTGTCAATGTTTGATGTTCATAGGTATTTCCAATATTTAAGCAGCGCTATCGCTTAGATAAATGTTTTTTATAATCAAAGCTTGGAATTTGGAAGTGTGGTGAAGCTTTCACAACTTTCCATAGGCTAAAAAAAGGATTTCTCCAAAACAGGAAGGATTCTGCACTCAAAATAAATCCCTCAAGGATTAGCAAGATTTCAATTATGAAACTCATCTTCTTTGTCCAATTTATAAAGTATACGGCGTCCAATTTTAATTCAAGACAGAAGTGAATAGGATGGATTTTTTTTCAAGGATCTCTCAAAACTTGATATTGGGAATTAGATATGTTAATGTATCATCCTTTAAATAAAAGATTAATCTTTTTTAACATTATGTGCCCTTTCTTCTTTCCATAGAGGAAGTAAATCACTCAAACTGCTGCTGTTTTGGATATTGCAAGTGTTGAAATAGAGATAAACCCATTAATTCTGGATTGAAGGAAATGATCAGATGCCTCTTGCTGCGTTGAATCAGACATTCCATTCTTTAAGACAGGATAAATCTAAGCTGCCAGATAGGTTTCTGCAGGAGGTCTATTAATGGTGTTAAAGAATATAAAGTCAGGTGTAGCAGCTTCTCACCTGCTTCAGATTAGACTTCGCTCGTTGGCTTTGGGTTTCTGTGCAAACCGCCTTTGAGGTGAACCAGTGCAAGAATGATCATTTCAGTTCACACAGCTCTCTTTATTTCTGTGCTGTTCTCTGCAGAGTTCTCCGTTTCATCTGCCGTGGGGCAATTGGAAGAAATCAAAGTGCCACAGAATGACTTTAACCAAGAAATGTTGGCGAGTTTTGGTCTACCAGAGCAACTGAGGTCTTCCGGCTCAATCAAGCATCACCAAGGACTGCAGCTGGACAAAGTAAACCCAGCATTCTTGTTTATTACAGTGAATTCTCTCTTACAATATGTAACTGATTCTTTCATTTCCTAAAGAAAACTATTTTTTCGACCTTTAAATGTGTAATATAAATTGTTAAATTGATCATCAGTGAGAACTTTCAACAAGACCCTATATCTTGTGTGTGTGGGTGGGGCTCTGCACCTCCCTCTCTGCCTACGAGGAGTTTGATGGTGTTAATAAGGAAATTGCTTCCATTGACAGAAGAACCATTCGCCTATCACATCCCTGCTGACTTTTTGAAAGCTTGATCTAATTAATCCAACTGCCCAACTCTTTCCTGCAGGCTCTGTGAATTTCTTCTTATTAAATATTTATTGAAAGTGATTATTGATCACTATCCTTTCCGGCAGCATGTTCCAGATCAGGTCACTGTCTATGTGGAGTTTGCATGTTCTCCCTGTGTCTGCATGGGTTTCCTCCGGTTTCCTCCCACAGTCCAAAGATGTGCCGGTTAGGGGGAATTGACCATGCTAAATTCCCCCTTAGTGTCCTAGGATGCGTAGGTTAAAGGGATTAGCGGAGTAAATATGTGGGGTTACAGGGATAAGGCTTCGGTACAGACGCGATGGGCCGAATGGCCTCCTTCTGCACTGTAGAGTTTCTATGATTCTATGAGATCACAACAACTCACAGCAGAATTTTTATTTTCCTCATCTTCCCACAGTTCCTTTCCCATTTTTGTCTGCTGGTAACGGACCCTCCTGCAAACAGTTCTTCCTTATTTATTCTACCATGATCATTATAACCTTGAACACTGCTGTCAATCTGCCTCTTCACTCCCACTGCTAGGAGAACAATCCCAATTGTTCCAGCTTCCTCATATTACTGAAATACCTGTGATGAACCTTTACAGGCCTGAACCTTCCCATTCTCTCATTGTCATTAAAACTCTGCTTAAAACTAATTTATTTGACCAAACATTTAAGACCGGATTCTCAGACCTCACCCGTCGGCCACATTCTCCGTTCTCACTGGCAGGAGGGATGAACGGCCGGAGAATTCCAGCCTTAGTCGCCTATCATAATGTTTCCATCTTTGTCTTGATGTTCATTTCTGTCATTTTTATGCATCCATGAAGCAGCCTTGTTAAAGGTGCTATAAAAATGCAATTTACTGTTGGTGTTGTGAACTTCCATTCTCGTTTTCCTGTTTAGGATTTAGGTTTTAGGATGGACCCCAAAATTCTTCAACGTCCTTTCCTATCTGCTGGTCAGAGGTTATTCAAACTTCCCTTGACCTTGAATAAGCCAGTGAAAGAGCCACTGTACTTCTCCACCAAGAGGACTGACGCATCGCAAGAATCCAACCGGCTGAAACAGTTGGCGATGACAGACGCACATCGAGTCACTAATGGTGGAGAAAATGAGGCTGCGCTTCCTGTGGGCAGGAGGGATTTTGACAGTAAGTTGTTGGCATTTCGGAGTGGTTGTTGAATTGTGATCTGCAATTATAGTGGGGAGGGGGTGGTGGAAGAAGTGGCAAATTGTAGGATGGGCCATCTTATAGAGGTCTATAAAATAATGAGGGGCACAGATCAGCTAGATAGTCAATATCTTTTTCCAAAGGTAGGGAAGTCTCAAACTAGAGGCCATAGGTTTAAGGTGAGAAGGGAGAGATATAAAAGGGTCCAGAGGGGCAATGTTTTCCACACAGAGGGTGTTGAATGTCTGGAACAAGCTGCCAGAGGTAGTAGTAGAGGTGGGTACAATTTTGTCTTTTAAAAAGCATTGAGACAGATACATGGGTAAGATGGGTATAGGGGGATAAGGGCCAAATTGGAACTAGCTTAGGGGTTAAAAAGAAGGGGTGGCATGGACAAGTTGGGCCGAAGGGCATGTTTCCATGCTGTAAACTTCTATGACTCTGATATTTATTCAGCTGTGTGCATTTCATGCCTGTGAATTTTCTTACTTTATGCTATAACCCAGCTGTGGTCTGAGGATAAACTGATCAGTAGTTTTGCGTCTCACTGGAGTAATCAGTTCCAGAATGTCACTTTTCTAGACCAGACGCACTGCCCAAAACAATGAATCTCTGGAACTTACTCAGGCTTTACTGCTGTGCAGAACCATTTGCCAAAGCCAATTACATAATTTAATACATTTTTGGCACAAATGCCAGAAGGTGGCAAACTCAAAGACCGCGTGGTCAATGGGGCAATGCAGCACTGGAGGGAGTTCTGCACAGTCAGAGATGTCATTTCTTTTGGATGGGGCATTAAAATTTCTGAATCAGCTGTGTGCCACATCCCCACTCAGAATATAGCTGTTGGTAAAC
Source organism: Mustelus asterias (assembly GCF_964213995.1). Lineage (NCBI taxonomy): Eukaryota > Metazoa > Chordata > Chondrichthyes > Carcharhiniformes > Triakidae > Mustelus > Mustelus asterias. Next base: position 3,696,955 of record NC_135809.1, read on the forward strand.
TGGCTTCTACATTTGACTGCATAACAAGGTACCAAGCTACAGAATAAATTACTGATGAAATGTGTTGCGACACATCAGAGATAGGTGATGAAAGTGAGAGATGAGAGAACTTGCATTTACACAGCACTTTTCACACCCTCAAGGCATTCCCAAAGCAACTCGCATTACTATTGTTGTAACATAAAAAACATAGTGGCCAACTTTTGCACAGCAATGTCCCACAGACAATCAGTTTTATTCCAGTTGGCCAAGGGATAAATATTGGCCAGGACACCAGGCAGAACTCCCTGTTCTTTTTCAAAATAGCGCCATGGGATCTTTTATATCTCTTGCGTCCGAGAGGAATCTCATTTAATGTCATCTCCAGAAATGGAACAAAGGAATTGGAGGAAATTCAGCCCCTCAAGCTGCTTCTGTCATTCAATTTGATTATGACTGATCTGTATCTTAAATTCATCTACACATCCCATTATACCCAACAAAAATCTATAAATCTGGGTTTTCTTTGGTGAGGTGAGGTGGGGTGAGGTGGGGTGGGGTGGGGTGGGGTGGGGTGGGGGGAAGAAAAGGGGCAGAAGAGGGGGGGGGGGGAGAGAAGAGAGGGGGAGGACCCAGATTTCCACTCACCTTTGTGTGAAGAAATGTTCACTGACATCACCCCTGAACAGTCTACCTCTGATTTTAAGGTTACCCTTTCCTTCTGGATTTCCCCCATCAGGGGAAACAATTTTTCCCGATCAAACCCCTTTAGTCATATTGAAGAACAAAGAAAATTACAGCACAGGAACAGGCCCTTTGGCCTCCAAGCCTGCACTGACCATGTTGCCCGTCTGAACTAAAACCCCCTACCCTGCTGGGGACCATATCCCTCTATTCCCATCCTATTCATGTATTTGTCCAGACGCCCCTTAAAACTCACCATCACATCTGCTTCCACTACCTCCCCCGTCAGTGAGTTCCAGGCACCCACCACCCTCTGTGTAAAAAAATTGCCTCGTACATCTCCTTTAAACCTTGCCCCTCGCACCTTAAACCCATGCCCCCTAGTAATTGACTCTTACACCCTGGGAAGAATTTTGTAGACTTCTATCAGGTCGCCCCTCAACTTCTATCATTCCAGTGAGAACAAACACTTCAATTAGCTCCTCCTTTAATCTTCTAAATTCAAGGAAATACAAATGCAGTATTATGGCCTCAGAATTTAGCTCCTTTAGAGCTGGTATCATTCCCGTGAATCTAAATGTAGCAATACACGGGAGTAGCAACCTTGAGTTTTACCAAGGTGTCACAGCCTTAGCTCATTGAATACATTTATGCCGCGGAATCAGAAGAACTTGGATTCAAAACCATATCCACAAAAAGATACAGCACTATCTTCTCGAGACAGCACTATCTTATTGAGGGGGGTCAGAAAAGACTCATTCTGCATTTTAATTATATTTTAATTTCTCTACTGCAGTGCTACGATGTATGCTTGGACGAGTGTACCGACCCTGCTGGCAAAACTGACCACCTCCTTGCAGCCAATAGACTCTTGGTGAAACTTTAAACCCGGCATCTGATTAATGCCACTGTGTTTTCGTAGATGATTGAAACCGTGCATTTGGTCCGTCCTGTGATTTATTCTCCACAGCTTAAACTGTGAATTCTTTAATAACTTGTTCAAAGTTAATAACTATTTATTATTGAACTTGTGACAGTCACTGTATTAAAAAAAATTATTGAAGTACTGAACAGCTTGCGTGCGTAACAGCGAGAGCTTTGCATGTACTGTGCATTTTAAAAATAAATTCACACAAACTGGTTCTTCATAATCGGTGGGTTCAACATTTCAAACATGCATCTTGTCCAGTTTCAAAAGTAGAAAAATAATTTAAACCCGAAAGAAATTTGTGAGCTTTGATTGTCCAGGAATTAACTTATTCTTGGCCTTAGTTTTGACTCCTTTCAAGATCTTCCCTGTTTTCTTCTGTAACGTGACAGATTTCACATCAATACCTGCAGGTGGTTCATTCTCACAGTCCAGAGTGGGGTCCGATTCCACCCGTTTCCGCTTTGCCACCTTCCTGCTGCCTTTCTGATTCCCAATTCCGTCATTCCCAGCTGTCTGGAGAATTGTTGCTGTTCCTCGTTTGCCTGTGGATTCCTGCCCTGCGGCCTGGGCTGTTTGCCTGGAATTTCCTTGTTCAATAGGATGGTAAAGAGGGGAGAAACATAATTCAGACCATACCTGAGAAATTCCAAATTTAAATTATAACAAGGTTATTTTGGAATGTATATCATACTTTCTGAATCTAACTTCTTCAAAGGATCAAGGCACTTTCCCCCACCTCCCAAAATTGGGAGAAACCAGCCAGTGCGGTTCAGTATTTGACACACTGCCCCTCTGTTGCCCAACATTTCAATTTAGCCTTGCAAATGTTTCCTTTAAGTATATTCGTAATTCCCATTTTCTAAATTCAGAAATTCCAAATTTTAATAACTCTCCGCATTAAAATAATGTGTTTCATAGAATTCCAACAGTACAGAAGGAGGCCATTTGGCCCATCAAGCCTGCACCAGCAACAATCCCACCCTATCCTCGTAACCCCACATATTTACCCTGCTAACCCCCCCGCCTCTGAAACTAGGGTCAATTTACCATGACCAATCAACTAACCCGCACATCTTTGGACTGTGGGAGGAAACCGGAGCACCCGGAGGAAACCCACGCAGCCACAGGGAAAACGTGCAGATTTCGCACAGACAGTGACCCAAGCCGGGAATCGAACCCGGGTCCCTGATGTTGTGAGACAGCCGTGCTAACCCATCTCCTTCTCCCTGGTCCTTTTCCACTAAGCTCCTTCTAAGATGCTCTTTAAAATCCATCTCTTTGCCCTAGAATTGGGTCACCTGCCAACTATCTGCTTCTGTGACTCAGTCAGTTTTTTCCGGATAGTGCTGATGAAGCACTTTGGGATGTTTTACTCGGTTAAGGTGCTGAACAATACAAGTTGTTGTTGTCGTGTCCTCTGGTGACTGACCCTCCTGACAGTGGGAACAGTTTCTTAGCAACCATTCGGATTCCTGGACCTCCCAGGTTTGTGCTCCAGGACCACACCTGCAAAAGCATTTTCAGGGACTAATTACTCCTGTGTTAAAAAGCTTTTAGACTCCCCTACCTTTGGTAGGGGAGTTTAAAACTAGAGGGCACAGGTTTAAGGTGAGAGGGGAAAGATACAAAAGGATCCAGAGGGGAAATTTTTTCACACACATGGTGGTGAGTGTCTGGAACAAGCTGCCAGAGGTAGTAGTAGAGGCGGGTACAATTTTGTCTTTTAAAAAGCATTTAGACAGTTACATGGGTATGATGGGTATAGAGGGATATGGGCCAAATGCGGGCAATTGGAATTAGCTTAGAAGTTTAAAAAAAAGGGCGGCATGGACAAGTTGGGCCGAAGGGCCTGTTTCCATGCTGTAAACCTCTATGATTTTAAGCACTTCCTCGCATCAAGCCTCAACTGGCCTTTTACCGGCCTGTTTCCCATATCCCCTTGTATAACATTCATAGTTTAACCATTCCTATTTCTGGAATTCAGCTGGAGATGGTGAACTCTTGTCCACTGCCTTCAAGTTTGCAGAGTCTGACCCTTCCTCAAAGCACGAACAACTCTGCACCACTTTGACATTTCCCTATTGCTTGGGAAAATTAGACCAAGTACTACAAAAAAAACCCAAAAATGCTGTATATATGAAAGTTAGTCTAGCTCTTTTTTCTAGGGCGGCACAGTGGCACTGTGGTTAACACTGCTGTCTCAGTGCCAGATCCCAGGTTCGATTCCGGCCTCGGGTCACTGTGTGGAGTTTGCACGTTCTCCCTGTGTCTGCGTGGGTTTCCTCCGGGTGCTCCGGTTTCCTCCCACAGTCTAAAGATGTGTGGGTTAGGTTGAATGACCATGCTAAATTGCCCCTTAGTGTCAGGGGAACTAGCTAGGGTAAATGCGTGGGGTTATGGGGACAGGGCCCGGGTGGGATTGTGGTCGGTGCAGACTCAATGGGCCGAATGGCCTCCTTCGTGCTGTAGAGATTCTATATCTTTCATTGTACCATTTTGCACAGGAAGTGCTAGAAAGGATGATGGGAAGAAAGGTACAATTTCAGAATCCACTGTCCACTGGGAAGACCACTTGTATGAGCACAGTTTCAGGCCAAACAGCTCGATGCTGGAGTTATTTTCTGCTCTATGTGAGCCTCTCCGAACCCTACATCTAAATTCATCAACAAATCTTCTGTTTCTTTCTCCTGCACGTATTTATCCAGCTTTCCCTTTCTATATTATTCACCTCAACCAGTCTGTGATAGCGAGTTCCACATTCCCACCACTCTCTGGTTTAAAGAGGTTTTGCTTGCATTCTTGACTGGATTTCGTATCAAAAGGTAACAGGGTACAGCAACTCTAAAAAGTCAATCCAAGAGTCTTCTGGGGTCGGAAAGGCAAGTTACTGGTAGCAAGTAATGTTCCCTTTCAAAGTTCATTGTTGTGTGCAATCATTTTTTCCAATGTGCTTAAACTCTTTGCAAGGTATTTATCATGGAACAAGGCTTGTGTGATATCTTTCAGGCTACTGCACAAACTCGCACTTTGCACAAACATTAATAGTAAGCATGTAAACCTATTTATATTCCCTTTCATTTTGTATTCGACAGGAACATAGGAATTAGAAGCAGAAGTTGGCAAATTCAGCCCTTTGAGTCTGCTCTGTCATTCAATCAGATCATGGCTGATCTCTCCCTGGTCTCAAATCCACCTCCCACCTGTCCCCCATATTCTCTTATCCCTTTTTTAAAAATTAGAAATATATCTATCTTCCTCTTGAAACCATTCAACAATTCAGACTCCCCCGCGCTCTGGGGCAGCAAGTTCCACAAATTCACCACTCTCTGCGAGAAGTAGTTCCTCCTCATTTCAGTTTTAAATCTACCGCCTCTCACCCTATACCAATGGCCTCTTGTTCGAGATTGCCCCATAAGAGGAAACATTTGCTTTATCAATCACTTTTTAAAAATTACACAACTTCAGCGAGTACAAGCCCAAACTGTTTCATCTCATCAACCCCTTCATCCCCGGAATCAATCTAGTGAACCTCCTCTGAACTGCCTCCAATGCCACCACATCTTTCCTCAAATTAGGAGACCAAAACTGGACACAATACTCCAGATGTGGTCTCACCAACACCCTATACAATTGCAGCAACACTTCTCTACTTTTATACTCCTGTCCTTTTGCAATAAATGCTAACATCCTATTTGCCTTTTTTATTACATGCTGCACCTGCATACCAACTTTCTGCGATTCATGTACACAGACACCCAGATCCCTCTGCCCGGACATATTTTTAATCTGCTTTCCATTTAGGTAATAATTTGCCTATTTTTTCCACCAAGATGGATAACCTCACACTTATCCGCATTAAACTCCATCTGCCAAATTTTGGCCCATCCTCCAAGTCTATCGATATCCATCTGTGAAATCATTATATCCTCTTCATTGCCTGCTTTCCCACCTATTTTAGTGGCTTCCACAAATTGTTCTATGTTACACTCTGTCCCTGCTTGCAGATCATTTATATAGATTGTAAACAGTTGAGGTCCGAGGACTGACCCCTGCAGCACCCCGTTAGTTACATTTCGCCAGCCAGAGAAGGACCCATTTATCCCGACCCTCTGCTTTCTGTCAGTCAGCCAATCCTCAATCTAATCCAGTACGCTACCCCCAATTCCCTGCGATCTCATCTCTGGATCAGTCTTTTAAGTGGCACCTTGTCAAATCCCATTTCAAGGTTTCAATATTTACAATGAGGCGCTAATATTGGAATTCTAAAGCATGGAGATTTTATTGGTAAACTTCCCATAGTGCTGTCCGTGGGCAATTGGCTTTAGATATTCAAGTTGGTGACAAGAGAAACTCACTCTATAGAACCTCCTGGTGGCCATAGCTTGCAACTGCACTGTGACAGTCGGCATGGCAAAATTGAAAGGGAGGTGTTGACATAGCAACTTACAATGGTCAGTGATGACATGAAGAGGTGGCAACAGGAAGCAGGGTTTGTGGACAGGAAGTGTTCTATGTTATAAAAGGTTTCTAAGAAGAGATAGATTTGTCTTGATATTGCCTTTACCTTCAGTAGGTGCATCGTCACAGAAGATGGTTAGAGCTGGTTTAGGTGCAGGTTGCACGCAGGTTCGAGCGTGGCTCAGGCTGGGATAGTTGGGAGATTTGTTGTTTGCTTCAAAATCCGCTTTGTACGTACAAGAAAACTGTGACTTGATCAAAGTATGCTTCACCTGGAAAGAATGGGAATTGAAATAAAATCCCATGAGTGGAACTAAGCACATAATCCATGTGTTGCAACAAAACCTTAGTCACAAATATTTTTCAGATCAACAATGCAAATTAAATCCTGCAATTGTTTGGTGGCGAGACAAAAATTTATGGTTGGTGCTATTTTGCACCTAATTTATATTTTTGTAGGAAAATGTTTAATCAGCTTAAAATAAAATTAGTTCCAAGTCTAGCAAGGCCAATGTAAAACCACACCTGGAGGTCACCCTTGGAATGTGTGGTATTAGGCTTGAAATTTTTCAGAGCACTGCCAACCAAAGGCTTCTGCGTTGGTCCATGGTTACGGTTGGCAAGGTACTATAGTGATTTGCTTCATGGAGGCTGCTGACCAGAAAACTCTCCCATTCGTAGCAGCTCCCATTGTGGAGCGTTGGAAGGATTTCCAGGTTGATGCTCGACCTGTCTGGCCCTGTTAGGAATGCGCCTTCCTTGCCCATCAAGTCCTGGACTGGGACTTGAACTAAAGCTTTTGGCTCAGAGGAGGGGGTACCACCCACTTCTATATGAAGTATAGGCTTCATACTATAGGAATGATATTGAGAAGGTATAGTGCACAATTACTGGGATGCGTCTACAAGGACGTACAAACATATCGAAGGCTTTGTCTTTTAGAATAAGAGCAATTAAAGGAAGTGTTTTAAAGTTATTAACAGGATTAATAGAAGCATCTCGGTGAGGAAGGCAGATGACAATAGTTATCAGTCAGTATGGATACATCTACTTGAGCAGACAGATATGATATAGTTTCAAATTATATCCAGAAGGCTGCCCCTCCGACTGTGCAGCCCTCCCACAGCGCTGCCCCTGTGACCACGCAGCCCACCCACAACACCGCCTCTCCGACTGCGCAGCCCATCCTCCGTGCTGTCCGCCCGACTGTGCTGCACTCCCTCCGCACTGCCTCAGTTTTGCACCTCTGACAGACAAGCGTTCCCCCACCACTGTCCTTTGACTGTGCAGCGCTCCGAGAGCACTGCCCCTCCGACTGCATAGCCCACCCAAAGCGCTGCCTCTCCGACAGCAGCCCACCCTCAGGGCTGCCCCTCCCACTGTGCAGCGCTGCCTCAGCTCGGTGTTTCTCCTCTGACCATTCAGCGCTCCCTCGATGACAGCCCAGTATAAGTGCAATGGGCCTTGGCCCCACAGTCTCCTGAAACAAAGTGACAGACAAGATTGAGGAAGTCAAGGGGGAATAATCTATCACCAGTCAAATCTCAAAGGATATCATTGGTGACTGACCAATCATCGCACTGGTGATAATGCCTTAGTCACATTGGCAACACACAAAAAATTCAGCAACATAAAGCAAGAAGCATATCTAACCAAAATAAATCTTCCACAAAGAATGGTAGGATATAAACAAGGACTGATGATCAATAGGAGGAAAACTATGAAAATGCACTCTCTGTACACACATAAACCTTCCAGAAATGCTTCTATTTTCTCCCAAAATGAAAGTCAGTTGCATCAGTCAACCTGGAGATGAATTTCAGCAATTGCACACAGCAGCAGCTCACTGAACACAACAAAATTTAACGTCACCTTTGTCAAGCGTTCTTCCTGCATCTTTTCCTGAATGCGATGACGAAAGGGCTTTGGAGATAAGCCACTTGACTGCTTTGGAGAGCTAGAATTAAAACGATGTGAAAGGTTTAATTCCAAAAAGCTTAGCAAGGTTGTACTCGCTCAGGCTGTGTGGCCAGTCTACCATTGAGGTGCCAACCGCCAGCCGCACTGCAATTAACGCAGATAACTGGGTCGTTTCTGCAGAGAAGGGAATGGGGATGGAGGAAAGAAAGGGTCAAAAGGTGAAACTGTGACTGATGTATGCTGGTGTTATTACCCCTCCCCCACCTCAGTGTTGCCAAAACTGTGCAGTATTTTAGAGACAATCTCACAAATGTCATCATTGATGAAAACAAGTTCCTTTTTGTAATGTCTTTTAAAGTGGTGACTATCCCAAAGTGCCTCACACAAACATCAAACAAAGTTTAAAGAGCAGATATTAAGGCAGGTGACTAAACGTTTAGTCAAAGAGCTAAGTCTTAAGGAGTGTCTCAACAGGAGAATAGAGAGATGGAGAGGTTTAGGGTGAGAATTCCAAGAGTTTCAGACCAAGGCAGCTGAAGGCACGGCTGCCAACGGTGGAGCGAGGAAAGTGGGGGATGTGCAAGAGGCTGGAATTGGAGGAGCGCGAAGATCGAGGAGGGTTGTGGGGCTGGAGCTGGTCACAGAGCTGGGGGCAGGGGGGAGGGGGGCGAGATTGAAAACAAGGCAGGTCAGTGTGGTAAACCACTGTTAGCTTATTACCTGTATATGTGACATACCTGGACACATCCCTGCCGGCCCTACCCGAGACTCCTCCCCCCCCCCGGTCCAGGTATAAAGGAGACTGCTCCCCACCCCCCTGCCTCAGTCTGGACCAGTTCATCGGCATGGGTGTGCTCCAAGTCTTTTGCTAATAAAAGCCTATTTGTTCTTGCATACAAACTAGCCTTTGCTCGATTGATGGTGCATCAGTCAGCAAGCACAGGGGTGACGGGTGAGGAGGGTTTGGTGTAAGTTAGCTAATGGGCAGCAGAATTTTGGATAAGCTAAAGTTTACAGAGGGAGCAATGCAGCAAAAGTCAGCCCAGAGAGCATTGGAATAGTCAACCTGAGAGGTACCAAAGGGCATGGATAGCTTCAGCTGAGAGACTAGCACAAGGGAAGGGCTGAATGGCCTGTTGGTGTTTTCAGGAATGTCAGCGTTTACAGCACCAAGTATTTTCCTTGGCGCTTCCATTATTCTCAATGAAATAAATCAAGCAATGCCCTGACAGAGAGTTTGCAAAGGTAATTCTTATTTCACAAGTTATCCAATCCTGCTCCTTCCTCCTACCCTTTGATATTCCTCTCTCCCTTTCAATCAAAAATATTTTTACATTGAATTTTCTGCTACATACTTTGAATCAAATTACCTTCTGTACAAAGAAATAAAGTCAACCACACATTACTGTCGTTGCTAAGCTTCACCCATGGATATTTTAAGGGTAATTTGGCAAACTCATTTGGGAAATTGCTACACTGGGAGCATAGCTTCCTGTAACATGAGAAGGTATCTTGGCTCCAATTAATGAGTGTTCGAGATGGCTATATGTTATAGAAACATAGAAACTAGAAGCAGGAGAAGGCCATTCGGCCCTCTTCTATTCTTCATTAGACCATAAAACTTCGGCACAGTGGTTAGCACTGCTGCCTCACAGCGCCAGGGACCCGGGTTCAATTCCGGCCTCAGGTCACTGTCTGTGTGGAGTCTGCACATTCTCCCTGTGTCTGCGTGGGTTTCCTCTCACACTCAAAAGGTGTGTGGGTTAGTTGATTGGCCGTGCTAAATTGACCTAATACCAGGGGGATTAGCACAGTAAATGTGTGGAGTTATGGGAATAGGGCCTGGGTGGGATGTGGCCGGTACAGACTCGATGGGCTGAATGGCCTCCTTCTGTACTGCAGGGATTCTATGATGATTTTATGATAATTGTGGAACAGTTACCTCAGAGTCATGAAAGCTTTGGGATCAATTCCCACCCCATGAAGTGGAGTTGGATTTTACAGGGAGGGGGCCTTGCTCACTTTCCCGTTACAAAGGTAGCATACTGACCAAGAACCAGCCCACAGTGATAACACACTGCCAGCCCCCTAAACAAGCAAGACACAAGACTTGCTCCCTTTGGGGTCACGACAACCCGCCCTTGACAGCTGCCAGCCAATCTGATTGGCCGACAGCTCTGGCAGTCCCAGGACTCGGTAGCAGGCACTGCCCAGACTGCAGGCAATGGAGATGGCCATGGATTGCAAAGGCACCAGACCCAGGTGAGCCCAGTGTTTTTGGACAGGATGTGGGAGGGTGAGGGGAATAGGAGACCAGGCGGGATGGCACAAGGGGGTGGCTGGGGTATCTTGGGCGGTGCCACTGACGTGCACAGAGCATCCTCCAAAGGACAAGCTCACCTTACCTGTTACTGATTTTCAAAAAATTGCTAGTAGCCTGTCGATTTTGGCGCTTGCCCGCCTACCGGGTCACAAGGTATCAGTGCATTGCCTTGCTGCCTGGCATCAGTCGTAGCTGGCAAATGTGAAATGCAGCCCAGAAGCACGTACTCCAGGTTTTCTCTTTGGGTGGGGAAATGAGGGAGTGCTGCACAGTCAGAGGAAACAGATGAGACCAGGAACATGCCTGTTCTCCAGGTAGGTGTGAAAGATCCCATGGCACTAGTTTTATAATAGCAGGGAAGCTCTCTCTGGCATCTTGGTCAAGACGTCTCCCTCAACCAACACTAATTTTTTTTTATTCCTTCGTGGGACATGGGCGTCGCTGGGTTGCCAGCATTTATTGTCCATCCCTAGTTGCCAGAGGCAATTGAGAGTCAACCACATTGCCATGGCTCTGGAGTCGCATGTAGGCCAGACCAAGTAAGGACGGCGGATTTCCTTCCCTAAAGGACATTAGTGAACCAGATGGGTTTTTCCGACAATCGACAATGGTTTCATGGTCATCAGTAGATTTTTAATTCCAGATATTTTTTATTGAATTCAAATTCCACCATCTGCCGTGGCAGGATTCGAATCCGGGTCCCCAGAACATTAGTTGAGTTTCTGGATTAATAGTCTAGCAATGATACCACCAGGCCATCGCCTCCCCTATTAAACCAGAATATCTGGTCATTATCACGTTACTGTTTGTGGAAGCTGGCTGTGCACAGATTGGATCATGTGTTTCCGTGTTTTCTTCATAACAGTGATGATTCTTCAGAAACTGGCTGTAAAGTGCTTTGAGACACAACGTTCTTTCGTTATGAATGAAACTTTGACTGAAATATATTCCACTTTGTACCTGAACAGGGTCAGCATGCATGGCAGTCCGATCATCGTCGAATGTTGTTCATCTCCATAGAGTAGCTCAGCCTTACCTTTGCTGGGTGGCTGAGCTGCTTCTTCATCAAGTAGGGCTATGAAAGCTTTCACAGTGCTTCTGCCACCATACGCTGTGGCATGGTTGATAGCATAAACTTTGGGCTAAAGATTTTTTTAAAAGAAACAAAAAATAAGTTTTCATCGAAAGAAAGAACAAGACTAATGGCAAAATGAAACAACAGAACAACAGGTGATTCAGTCGATCCTAGAATAGATTCATAGAATTCCTCCAGTGCAGAAAGAGGCCATTTGGCCCATCGAGCCTGCACCGACTCTCCAAAAGAGCATCCCACCCAGGCCCTATCCCCATAACCCCACATATTTACCCTGCTAATCTCTCTAACACTAAGGAGCAATTTAGTATGACCAATCCACCTAACTCGCACATCTTTGGAGCATGGGAGGAAACCGGAGCACCCGGAGGAAACCCACACAGACATGGGGAGAATGTGCAAACTCCACACAAACGGTCCCCCGAGGCCGGAATTGAACCCGGGTCCCTGGTGCTGTGAGGCACCGTGCCACCCCTGTTTGTGTTGGCTCTTTGCTCAAGCTACTCTAATCAGTCCCACTCTCCCATCCCCACCACTCTTCACCCAGAGCCCTACAAACATTCCTTTTCAAGTATTTAATCCATTCTCTTTATTACTGAAACTGCTTTCATTGCCCCCTCAGACTGCACATCCCAGATCATCTCACCGAATTTAAAATAAAAAATTCTCCTCATCCCCCCCTCTGGCTCTCTCTGGATCCTATGATTTTTTCATGGCGCTTTCAACATTTGTTGATATCTACATTGAATTAGGACTTCAGCATGGCCAAGAACAGCCCACTCAGTAAATTAATTAAGAACAAATCACTCATAGGTGGCACAGTGGTTAGCACTGCTGCCTCACAGTGCCAGGGACCCGGGTTCAATTCCGACCTTGGGTGACTCCATGGCCACAGCAATGTGGTTGACACTCAACTGCCCTCCAAGGGCAACTAGGGATGGGTAATAAATGCTGGCCAACCAGCGACGCCCATGTCCCATGAATGAATAAAAAACATCCCGTCAGAGTTGCTTTGGGACTGGGGCTCCAGTTTAAACATAACCCCATCAATTCAACATTGTTATCGATCACTAACTTCACAGAATTACAACTGAAGCTGCAAAAACAAAACTAAAACAGGAATCAATCTGGAACACCCGGTACAGCTGAGGTTTGAAATTTAAATGTATTTGGTATAGTTAATAAGTGCATAAAGTTTTCAGTGGAATATCCTACGGAAAATTTGAAAGTCAATGATGCAACTTGTATCTAGAACAAGAGCTGTTACTAAGTGACTTGAAGGATCTTTTCAAGTCATTTGACTCATCTTTTGTTGCATGGTTAGGAAATACATTTATCCAAAAAGTCAGACTGTACTAATCAGGGGATTAACTCTAATCCCCGGGCTATATGGATCATATTTATGAAAAGGGAAGTGAGGATCTGAAGCGAAGCAGTGGGAGATTTGAATAGAAAGCATCATCACCCGCGAAGGGCTGATGCCCGTCGTAATTTCATCCGTGGACTTGTGCTGAGAGTTGACGACATTATTAATCCTCGCTGTGAGTTCTTGTGTGATCTCCTCGGCAGCCTGGCAGAATGGACTCTCGCTGCTTTGGCCTTTCAGCAGTCGCCTTTTGATGGTGGACAGGATCTGACTGCCTGCAACACTGAAAGCAAAGACAGTTAACCATCGGACGCTCTTCCACAGCATTCCTGGCCAGCCCCCCACATTCTGCCCTCCAGAAACCCGGACTCATCCGAACCTGCTGTCCCCCTTACTAACTCACACGAAGTGGCACAGTGTTTAGCACTGCTGCTTCACAGCACCAGGGACTGGGCTTCAATTCGAGCCTTGGGTCACTGTCTGTGTGGAGTTTACACATTCTCCCCGTGTCTGTGTGAGTTTCCTCCGGGTGCTCCGGTTTCCTCCCACAGTCCAAAGATGTGCGGGTTAGGTGTGATGCTAAATTGCTCCTCAGTGTCTAAAAATGTGTAGGTTGGAGGGATTGGCCATGGTAAACGCACAGGGTTTGTGGGGGGGGGGGGGGGAGGGAGGGAGGAATGATGTTCTTTTCGAGAGCTGGTGCATATTTCAATGGGCCAAATGGCCCCCTTCTGCGCTGTAGGGATTCTATGAAGTCTCCTTATGCACTATGACTGTGTGGCCAAATTCCCCAACATTTTAATTTTCAAGTTTGCTGATGACACCACCATAGTGGGTCAGGTCTCAAACAATGACGAGACAGAGTACAGGAAAGAGAAAGAATCTGGTGAACTGGTACAATGAAAATAATCTCGCCCTCAATGTTAACAAAATGAAGGAGATAGTCATCGACTTTAGGAAGTGTAAAGGAGAACATGCCCCTGTCTACATCAACGGGGACAAAGTAGAAATGCTCAAGTTTCTAGGTGTCCAGATCAGCAAAAACCTGTCCTGGTCCTCCCATGCGAACACTATAGTTAAGAAAGCCTACTGACGCCTCTACTTTCTCAGAAGACGAAGGAAATTTGGCATTTCAGCTACAACTCTCACCAACTTTTACAGATGTGCCATAGAAAGCATTCTTTCTGGTTGTATCACAGCTTGGTATGGGCTCCTGCTCTGCCCAAGACCACAAGAAACTACAAAAGGTTGTGAATGTAGCCCAATCCATCACGCAAACCAGCCTCCCGTCCATTGACTCTGTCTACACTTCCCGCTGCCTCGGAAAAGCAGCCAGCATAATTGATGACCCCACATACCCCGGACGTACTCTCTTCTACCTTCTTCCGTTGGGAAAAAGATACAAACGTCGGAGGACACGTACCACCTGACTCAAGAACAGCTTCTTCTCTGCTGCCATCAGACTCTTGAATGGACCTGCCTCGCATTAAGTTGATCTTTCTCTACACCCTGGCTATGACTGTAACACTACATTCTGCACACTTCCCTTTCCTTCTCTATGAATGGTATGCTTTGTCTGTATAGCGCACAAGAAACAATACTTTTCACTGTATACTAATACTTGTGACAATAATAAATCAAATCAAATCAAATCATTCACCAATCATCCTGGCTGCCCAGTTCCCAGTTAATAAGTGCCTTAAATTTAAAACTGAAATCCTGATTTTCAAATCACTCCCTCTTCACCCTTCCCTATCTCGATAATTTCGGTTAGTTCAACAACTCTCCCAAATCATTGTTTTGCCCCTCTGATGTGGAGATGCCAGCGTTGGACTGGTGTGGGCACAGTAAGAAGTCTCACAACACCAGGTTAAAATCCAACAGGTTTATTTGGTAGCTCAAACTTTCAGAGCGCTGCTCACCTGATGCAGGAGCAGCACTCCGAAAGCTCGTGCTACCAAATAAACCTGTTGGACTTTAACCTGGTGTTGTGAGACTTCTTATTAAGCCCCTCTGTTTTAATCTCTCCACCACTCTCCATCGACAGTAGCCTTGTGACAATGTTACTAGATTCACGATATGAAGATATCCACAGAATAACTGGATTATCATGAAAATACTACCTGGTTCACCAATGCCCAGTTAGGGAAGGAAAACTGCCATCCTTACCCGGTCTGGCCTACATGTAACTCCAAAACTACAGCAATGTAGTTGACTCTTACCTGACCTCTGAAATGGCCGAGTGAGACATTTTATTTTATCAAACCACTCAAGAAATTAAAACAAAAATCAGACCACCTGGCATCCACCTAGGTAATGGAAACAGCAAAGGCACAGCCTGCCCAGTTAACCCAGAGTTCTCCTCACCTCCATCTGGGGGCGTGTACCAAAATTGGGAGAGCTGTCTCACAGACTAGTCAAGCAGCAGCCTGACATAGTCATGCTTACGGAATCGAACCTTGCAGATAACGCCCCAGACACCACCAACATCATTCATGGCTATGTCCTGTCCTACCGGCAAGACAGACCCAGCAGAGGTGGTGGCAGCACAGTGGTATACAGTCAGGAGAGAGTTGCCCTGGGGGTCCTCAACATTGACTCTGGACCCCATGAAGTCTCATGGCATCAGGTCAAATATGGGCAAGGGAACCTCCTGCTGGTTACCACCTACTACCCTCCCTCACCTGATGAATCAATACTCCTCCATGTTGAAAACCACTTGGAGGAAGCACTGAGGGTGGCAAGGACGCTGAATGTACTCTGGGTGGGGACTTCAATCAACAGTAGCACAGCCGCATTGCTGAAGTCCGGTCTGGCTGAGTCCTCAAAGACATAGCCGGCAGACTGGGTGTGGGGTCGGTGGTGAGGGAACTGACCTGAGGGAAAAATCTACTTGATTTCACCCTCACCTATCCACCTGTCACTAATGTATCTGCCCATTGGTATTGGGCAGAGTGATCACACCCTCCTTGTGGAAATGAAGTCCCATCTTTGGGCTGAGGATACCCTCTGTCGTGTCGTGTGGCAGTAACACCATATTGAATGGATAGGTGCAGAACAGACCCAACATCTCCAGACTGGGCATCCATCAGGCGTTGTGGGCCATTAGCGCAACAGAATTGTACTCGACCACAATCAGCAACCTCATGGCCCAGTATATCCCCCACTCTACCATCCCCACCAAGCCAAGGGATGGACCCTGGTTCAATGGAGTGTGCAGGAGGGCATGCCAGGAGCAGCACCAGGCATACCTAAAAATGAGGTGTCAACCTGGTGAAGCTACAACACAGGACTACTTGCATGCCAAACAGCATGAACAGCAAGTAATAGACAGAGCTAAGCGATCCCATAACCAACAGATCCGATAAAATCTAGTCTTGCAACCCCCTTGAATGTTGAAGGTGAAGGGATTATGTGTTTGAGGATTTTGTCAGGATTTGCTGGGGTGGATAGAAACATAACATTTTCCATTGATAGCTAGAGGCCTAGGACAAAGAATCAGAGCAGGCCATTCAGGAGATGTTTAGAAACACTTGCACGCAAAGTGGTGTTGCCCTCCCACAGAACACAGATGTTAGCTTAATTAATAATTTAGAGTCTGAAACTGATAGATTTTTGTTACACGAGAATATAAAGGATATGGAGCCAAGGCTGATGGATGGAGTTCAGCCATGACCTCACTGAATAGCAGGGCAGGCCCAAGGGGCTGAACGGCCTCCCGTGTTCCAAAACTTGTGCTTTGATCATTCCTTTCTGGCTTCAGTTAAACTTACTCTCATTTCTATCATTTCCTTCCTTCACCAATCCTAATCTGCTGACACTGTTCTGAAACTGGCGATAGACGTAGAGAGAGAGCGAGAGAGAGAGACAGGAACACAGGGAGAGAGAGAGAGAGAGAGGCAGGCAGAGAGAGAGCAAAAGAGAGGCAGGCAGGCAGAGAGCAAGAGACGAGATGGGCTGAATGGCCTCCACTATGCTGTAACATTTCTATGGTTCTGTGGATTCAACTCCCAACTGAGCAATTTCAGAATTCAAATTCAGTTTTAAAAATCTGGAAAAGCAGTAAAATCAAAATGGTGAGGCCTGCTGTTGCCACGGTGACTGCTGTCAGATTGTAAACATCAAAACATTAAAAAATAGGAGGCCATTCGGCCCTTCGAGCCTGCTCCATCATTCATTTTGATCATAGCTGATCATCCAACTCATCGTCTGATCTGCCTTCCCTCCATACCCTTTGATCCCCTTCACCCCAAGAGCTATATCGAACTGCTCCTTGAAAACATTCAATGTTTTGGCCTCAACTACTTTATGTGATAGAGAATTCCACAGACTCACCACTCTGAGTGAAGAAATTTCTCCTCATCTCAGTCCTAAAAGGTTTACCCCGTATCTCAATCTGTGACCCCTGGTTCTGGACTCCTCCACTATCGGGAGCATCCTTCCTGCATCTACCCTGTCCAGTCCTGTTAGAATTTTATAGGTTTTTACACGATCCCCCCTCATTCCTTTGAACTCCAGTGAATATAATCTTAACCTAGTCAATCTCTCCTCATACTTCAGTTGTGCCATCCCCAGAATCAGCCTGGTAAACCTTCACTGCACTCCCGATAGAGCAAGAACATCCTTCCTCAAATAAGACCAAAACTGTACACAATATTCCAGGTGTGGCCTCACCAAGGCCCTATATAACTGCATCAAAACATCCCTGCTCCTGTACTCCAATTCTCTCACAATGAAGGCCAACGTACCATTTGCCTTCTTTACCACCTGCTGTACCTACATGCTTACCTTCAGTGACTGGTGTACAAGGATACCCAGGTCTCATTGCACACTCCCCTCTCCTAATTTATGGACATTCAGATTATAATCTGCCTTCCCGTTTTTGCTACCAAAGTGGATAACCTCACATTTATCCAAATTAAACTGCATCAACACCCAACCAATTCATGAATTTGGGGAACAAGCCGACCATCGTACCCAGGTTAGGTCTCCAAATTCACACCAAAATGGGTTGGCTTGATTGCCCTCCAAACTCCCCAGAAAGCCTCTCAATTATTGGAAGTTCACCACCAACACCACCTCCTCAGGGCAACAAGGGATAATTAGGGCATGAGTTCCAGACACGTCAGTCTGGAAAAATCGGCCCTTCAGCCCAATCTAAACCTAAGACTTTTGTGCTAAAATAGGCCACCTTAAACTCCCGTGAACGTCAGTCTTGTCTATGCAATACCCTGCTCAGGTCAGTAGCAAACAGGTTATCGGGTCATTATCACATGGCTGTCTGTGGGAGCTTGCTGTGCACTGATGTCTGCACAATGTTCAGCACCATTCACGACTCCTCAGATACTGAAGCAGTCCATGTCCAAATGTAATAAGATCTGGACAATATCCAAGCTTGGGCTGACAAGTGGCAAGTAACATTTGTGCCACACAAGTGCCAGGCAATGGCCATCTCCAACAAGAGAGAATCTAGCCATCACCCCTTAACGTTCAATGCCATTACCATTGCTGAATCTCCCACTATCAACACCCTGGGGTTATCATTGACCTGAAATGGAACTGGACTAGCTATATAAATACTGTGGCTACAAGAGCAGGTCAAAAGCTGGGAATTGCGTAGGAATGTGTGTGGGAATTCTGACTCCCCAAAGCCTGTCCACCATCTACAAGCCACAAGTCAGGAATGTGATGGAATACTCTCCATTTGCCTGGATGGGTGCAGCTCCAACAACACTCAAGAAGCTCGACACCATCCAGGACAAAGCAACCCACATGATTGCTACCCCTTCCACAAACATTCACGCCCTCCACCACTGACGAACAGTGGCAATTGTGTGTATCATCTACAAGATGCACTGCAGGAACTCACCAAGGTTCCTTACACAGCACCTTCCAAACCCATGACCCCTATCGTCAAGAAGGACAAGGGCAGCAGATATCTGGGAACACCACCACTTGTAAGTCATCCTGACTTGGAAATATATTGCCGTTGCTTCACAGTCGCTGGGTCAAAATCCTGGAATTCTCTCCCTAACAGCACTGTGGGTGTACCTACACCATAGAGAATGCAGCGGTTTACAAAGGCACCACTTTCTGACAAGTAACTGGGGATGGGCAATAAATGCTGGCCTAGCCAGCAATGTCCATATCCCATAGATGAATTAAAAAAAATTAAATTAGCTGCTACGTCACCTATATTATCACAGTGACAACACTTTCAAAGTATTCCATTTACTGTAAAGTGCATTGGGATCCAAGGGCCATGAAAGGGGCTATATAAATGCAAGCTTTTTTTGTAAGGTGCAAAGGAATAGTTTAAACAAGAGAGGCATCCACTGATTGGCAAATATAGATACAAAGTAAATAGATACTGACACACATCTGGTCATCATAATGTAGCCTATTTGTCGCAGAGAAAATTTTGATAAAAAGTTATAATTGTGCTTAACGGACAAGATATAATCCAAATAAAATACTGACTATTCATGCAATTATAAACCCCTTTCTTTCTATATAGGAAATCCTGAAATAGAGGTTAGATTGGGAAAGGACATTAAACTACTGGCTGATAGAGCTGGACTCTGACCTCATAACAGTGAAGATATTTGGCCAATTCTAAATTGTGTAATAATTGACAGATTATAAAAATAAACCAAATGCAAGGCTGGCTGACAGAATCTGCTGATGTCCCGCAGCGTTACTGGGAACTCAGGGCAATGTCACGGTTCTGATCGTTTAAAGAGAAATGCAGATATAACAAACAAGTTTGCCAAACTAAACAGTGTTGGTGAAGGTGGTGCAACCACTGGACCGTGAAGATGCCAGGTCTCAGCGCTCACCCCATCCCAGCTTCCCAGGTGCCTTTATTGGACACATGGCACTGGTCATTTGCCATTAGGGTCACTCAACAAGGTGTTGCTGATAAAAAATGGCACCTTTTACAATCTCAAACAGTGACAGAGAATCATAGAATCATAGAAACTCTACAGTGCAGAAAGAGGCCATTGGGCCCATCGAGTCTGCACTGACCACAATCCCACCAAAGGCCCTACCCCCATATCCCTACATATTTACCCGCTAATCCCTCTAACCTACGTATCTCTGGACACTAAGGGGCAATTTTAGCATGGCCAATCGACCTAACCCGCACATCTTTGGACTGTGGGAGGAAACCGGAGCACCCGGAGGAAACCCACGCGGACACGAGGAGAATGTGCAAACTCCACACAGACAGTGACCCAAGCCGGGAATCGAACCCAGGTCCCTGGAGCTGCGAAGCAGCAGTGCTAACCACTGTGCTACCGTGCTCTTTACAGCTTACAAATTATCCCTGAAGTGTAGACATTGCTGTAATGCCAATTTGAGCTCCCACAAACAGCCAATTAATAATATTGACTGTTATTCCTGTTCTTGTAGTGATTTTAGTTGAGGAATAAATATTAGGTAGGATCCCAGGGAGAATGCCCTTGCTGCTTCTGAACTGGGATGTAGTGGGATCCCTTACCTCCACTCAAGAGGATCAAAGAGATTAATGTCTGATCCTAAAGATGGTGTTAGAGCGCGGGGAGCACGCTCAGTGCTACCCTGTAGTGCCAGCCCCGATTCTGTGTTCAAGTGTCTGGAGTGGCACTTCAGCCAACAACCTTCTGACCAACAGGGGTCGGGGAGAGTGCACATTCAGTGGTACGCTTGCTGTCCCCACAGCAACCCCTGGTGGCAGTCTGAGCAGACCCATAGCTGGGGAGTGAGAATTCCCAAACGTAGGGGAGTCATTGCCTCACTTTCCAAGTTGAAAATGAATTAGATGCCCCCCTCCTGCCCCCCTTACATTGAAACTAAAGGAACAGAACCTCACCTTCCTTTAGGCATCTCACAGCCTTTCAGATTCAACATTAAATTGAATCATTTCAGATCCTCAGCTCTGCATCCATTTTTTTCAGACAGCAGCTTTTGTTAATGATTTTGCTGTTGCCATTTACACCTCGTCTAGACACAGTTTCTGGTTCTTTACTTCTTTGATATGCACCATCCTTTTTTGTCCTTTACTCTCTCCTGCCTTCCACTCTAGCACAGACCACACTCCCCTCCCTTCTCCACTGTCTCTGTACTTCTTCTTTCCCTGCCTTTTTTGATTTTGCACTTGATTCTCCTTCCTCGCCACTTCACACAAAGCTACCCATCAGGCAGGAGCAAAGCAGAAAACAGTCAAAACAATCAATAGCAGGAGGTGCACGTTCTCTGGCACGGAACATAATGGCCTTCCTGCACTTCCGTACCCACAATGCATTGGACGTGTTGCTGGAACGGTGGGAATTGCAACATCGCGATCCTGTTGTCAACTATAAGAGGGGTCACCTTGTAGCAGCGTGTCCTGGACACGGATGTAAACCGGGCAGTACGATGTCACAGTGATTGGCACTGCTGCCTCACAGGGCCAGGGGCTCGGGTTCGATTCCCAATTTGGGTCACTGTCTGTGTGGAGTTTGCACATTCTCCCCGTGTCGGCGTGGGTTTCCTCTGGGAGCTCCGGTTTCCTCCCACAGTCCAAAGATGTGCTGGTGGATTGGCCATGCTAAATTGTCCCTTAGTGTCAGGGGACTAGCTAGGGTAAATGCATGGGGTAATGGGGATAGAGCCTGGTGGGATTGTTGTCGGTGCAGACTCGATGGGCTGAATGGCCTCCTTCTGCACTGTAAGGTTCTATGCTTCTATGATTGTATAATATTTACTAGTTCTGAAAGAAGTTCTTGACTTAAAACATTGGGTGAGAAATTGGATAGCGCTGTTTATTTTTTAGGTGCAGAGGTTGTGATTTGTGACCTGTCCTTGCCCATTCAGGTTGTGGTTGATAACACAAAAACTGGGTGTCATCTGCAGCTGGTAGCATAAAGCCAAGTGGCATCCATGCTACACCTCCAAGTGACTGGCTGGCTCTGCACTTCGCTTGTGGTCTGGCAGCATGGTGTGCAGAACAGGCAGCCAACTCTTCAAGACAAGCTGTGCCTTCAAGGGAAATGACATCAAAATATTACTGCTCCAAAATATTACTACAATGTAAATTACAATGTAAACTGAGGCAGAGAGAGGCTGCCCATAGTGAGGGATGCAACACTGGAGGATCCGGGGTGCAGGTGGGCAGAAAGGGAAAAGTCAGTGTTCATTCCGGGTCCAGGACATGCTTGGGAGCTGGATTATCTTCTGTTACTCGACAGAAAGAGACACCCTTGTGTTTATTGTCTGCAATGAGGTGATTGTAATCCCCAAAATATACAATGTCAACAGGCATTATGAAACATGCCATCCCTCTCACAAGGCAAAATGCCCGGAAGGTTCTGCCTCACGTACTCGACAGCTTTCAAATCTGAAGGCAGCCACAGAGGTGGGCACTTAGACAAGCATTAAACAAAAGAGTGACGTGGGACTTTGGCTAACTTTTGCATTGCTTGGTTACTTGCAAAAAAAATGGAAATCCATTCTCAGATGGCGAATTAGTGAAAAAAAAGCACCATTGAATCATAAGACCATAAGACATAGGAGCAGAATTAGGCCACTCGGCCCATCGAGTCTGCTCCGCCATTCAATCATGGCTGATATTTTTCTCATCCCCATTCTCCTGTCTTTTCCCCATAACCCCTGATCCCCTTATTAATCAAGAACCTATCTATCTCTGTCTTAAAGACACTCAATGACCTGGCCTCCATAGCCTTCTGCGGCAAAGAGTTCCACAGATTCGCCACTCTCTGGCTGAAGAAATTCCTCCTCATCTCTGTTTTAAAGGATCGTCCCTTTAGCCTGAGGTTGTGCGCTCTGGTTCTAGTTTTTCCCACTAGTGGAAACATCCTCTCCATGTCCACTCTATCCAGGCCTCACAGTATCCTGCAAGTTTCAATAAGATCCCCCCTCACCCTTCTAAACTCCAACAAGTACAGACTCAGAGTCCTCAACCATTCCTCATACGACAAGCTCTTCATTCCAGGGATCATTCTTGTGAACCTCCTCTGGACCCTTTACAAGGCCAGCACATCCTTCCTTAGATACGGGGCCCAAAACTGCTCACAATACTCCAATTGGGGTCTGACCAGAGCCTTATACAGCCTCAGAAGTACATCCCTGCTCTTGTATTCTTGAATCGGCAGATGTTTATTTGTTTGGTTTAAACACCAAGAGGAAATGATCAAACGTCTGCCGCTCAGCAGCTGTACCGAGAGTCAGAGAACAAGAAGTTGCTGCTGATCTAGCAGAGCAGCTTTTCAGATCGGTACGATGGTGAGGCTATCAGTGTAGCGCTGGGTAAATGCAGAGATATTAACAACACTGCTCTGCTCCGCACATGGGTTTGTTGTGTTGACTGATCTGAATATGAGAAGAATTTTTAGATCTCTTGGGAATACATGGGCGAACACAGAGCTCACTATTTCAAGTCATTTACTAATTATTTTAAAGGGCATGCATTACCTTTGGAAGAAATTGTATCAGTTACAACAGATAGGAGCGTCTCCATGACAGGAATGCACCAGGGAGTTGGAGCTTTGTTGAAAGCTTGCATACCGAACATATTTGCTGTGCACTGCACAATACACCAAGTACTCTGCGCTAAACTTAACACAGAAGACAGACTGAAAGCTGGTACAGATTGTTAACTTTTTAATGGTTAATGCAAATGCCCAAAGCCCATTCATACAGCTCACCCACTAGCCTAAGTTGCCCACTCGACTAACGCTTTCAGAGGGCAGTTAAGATTCAACCACATTGCTGTGGGTCTGGAGTCACATGTAGGCCAGACCGGGTAAGGACGGCAGATTTCCTTCCCTAAAGGGACATTAGTGAACCAGATGGGTTTTTATGACAATCAAAATTGGCTTCAACGTTCACAATTACTGAGACTAACTTTTAATTCCTGAGTTACGACCATTTAGAAAGATGCGGATTAATCCGGGATAGTCAGCACGGATTCGTGAAGGGCAAGTCGTGCCTCACAAATTTGATAGAATTTTTTGAGGAGGTAACTAAGTGTGTTGATGAAGGTAGGGCAGTTGATGTCATATACATGGATTTTAGTAAGGCGTTTTATAAGGTCCCCCATGGTCGGCTTATGATGAAAGTGAGGAGGTGTGGGATAGAGGGAAAGTTGGCCAATTGGATAGGTAACTGGCTGTCTGATCGAAGACAGAGGGTGGTGGTGGATGGAAAATTTTCGGATTGGAGGCAGGTTGCTAGCGGAGTGCCACAGGGATCAGTGCTTGGTCCTCTGCTCTTTGTGATTTTTATTAATGACTTAGAGGAGGGGGCTGAAGGGTGGATCAGTAAATTTGCTGATGACACCAAGATTGGTGGAGTAGTGGATGAGGTGGAGGGCTGTTGTAGGCTGCAAAGAGACATAGATAGGATGCAAAGCTGGGCTGAAAAATGGCAAATGGATTTTAACCCTGATAAATGTGAGGTGATTCATTTTGGTAGGACTA
The DNA here is from genome assembly GCF_964213995.1 of Mustelus asterias. Lineage (NCBI taxonomy): Eukaryota > Metazoa > Chordata > Chondrichthyes > Carcharhiniformes > Triakidae > Mustelus > Mustelus asterias. Next base: position 3,721,171 of record NC_135809.1, read on the forward strand.
ATTTAAATGTGGATTACAGGGTCAAAGGTAGGGTTCTGAAGACTGTGGAGGAACAGAGAGATCTTGGGGTTCATATCCACAGATCTCTAAAGGTTGCCACTCAAGTGGATAGAGCTGTGAAGAAGGCCTATAATGTGTTAGCTTTTATTAACAGGGGGTTGGGGTTTAAGAGCCGTGGGGTTATGCTGCAACTGTACAGGACCTTGGTGAGACCACATTTGGAATATTGTGTGCAGTTCTGGTCACCTCACTATAAGAAGGATGTGGAAGCGCTGGAAAGAGTGCAGAGAAGATTTACCAGGATGCTGCCTGGTTTGGAGGGTAGGTCTTATGAGGAAAGGTTGAGGGAGCTAGGGCTGTTCTCTCTGGAGCGGAGGAGGCTGAGGGGAGACTTAATAGGGGTTTATAAAATGATGAAGGGGATAGATAGAGTGAACGTTCAAAGACTATTTCCTCGGGTGGATGGAGCTATTACAAGGGGGCATAACTATAGGGTTCGTGGTGGGAGATACAGGAAGGATATCAGAGGTAGGTTCTTTACGCAGAGAGTGGTTGGGGTGTGGAATGGACTGCCTGCAGTGATAGTGGAGTCAGACACTTTAGGAACATTTAAGCGGTTATTGGATAGGCACATGGAGCACACCAGGATGATAGGGAGTGGGACAGCTTGATCTTGGTTTCAGATAAAGCTCAGCACAACCTCGTGGGCCGAAGGGCCTGTTCTGTGCTGTACTGTTCTATGTTCTAAGAGTTTATTAATTGAATTCAAATTCCACTTGCTGCCCTGGTGAGATTTGAACTCAGAACATTAGCTTGTGCCCTGGATGACTGATCCACAAAAATCACAGAATCTTTATTGTGCAGGAGATCATTCAGCCCATCAAGTTTGCACTGGCTCTTTGAAAGAGCATTCTATTTAGAGCCACTTCATCCTCATAACCTTGTACATTATCTCCGTTCAGGAAGTGTGTTCCAGACTCCAAACAAAATCGTGCCCATCACTCTGCTGTTTAAAATAGAAGGCAGCAAACCAGAGAATTATAGATCAGGTGGCTTAACAATTTGTCCGCAACTGACGCAGGTCTGTAATGAAGGACAGATAGCTTGGTGAAGTTCAGCTGATTTGGATTGGTATTGGGTAGGTTAGGCCGGATGCAGCTGGCGGTGCAAAGGGCATGTCATTAGACACGATGGTGGTGTACTGCGACCCCACAGCCCTCTTGCCTCTGCCAGGATTATGCAGATACAAGATACATAAATTAAAGGATATCAAGTCCATCATGGAGGTACCTGCTGCCCTCATCTTCATGATTGCAAAAAGCAGAGGAAATCACAATAAGCATCAGAGCACCCAAATGATCCGGGTACAACTGCACTGAGAGTGTGAGGGTAAAGGTCAGGCAGCGAAGGTTAAGGTGGCTGAGGTCAAGGGTCACTCAGGTTATGCCATTGTCAGCAAAGCATTGAAGCTGATAACTAGTCTAGCATGCAATAAATGCAAGTTAGGCGCCGGGCCCTTTAAATAATGCCAGGGCAGGTTCACACTCATTGTTTATCAAGGGAACAATAGAGAATTTGACCAGATGCACATTGACCTAATTAGGAAACCTGGTGTCATACTGGCCAGCTGGGTAACATCAGGACAGGGACCAATTCAACATCCTCTGGAACACAAACGGAACACACCTGCACAGGCCCTACTTATCCAGCTATAGAAACATAGAATATTAGAGCACGAGGAGGCCATTCAGGTGGCAGTTTTTCAAGGAATGTCTGTCTAGAGTTCTACAGGACAACGTTCCGAGCAGACAGGGAGGAGTTGGTAGGTTAAAGGAACCGTGGTGCACGAAAGCTGTGCGGGACCTAATCGAGAAGAAAAGGAAAGCATACAAAAGGTTTAGCAAGCTTGGCGAAGATAGGGATCGAGATGAGTATACGGCTTGTAGAAAGGGACTAAAGAAGGAAATTAGGAGAGCCAGAAGGGGTCACGAGAAGGCCTTGGCAGGTAGGATTAAGGAAAACCCTAAGGCGTTCTATAAATATGTGAAGAGTAAAAGGATGAGACGAGAAGGAATAGGGCCTATAAAAGGTGAAGGCGGGAAAATCTGTACGGAACCAGTAGAAATGGCAGAGGTGCTTAATGAGTATTTTGCCTCGGTTTTCACAGAGGAGAAGGATCTGGGTGGATGTACTGCGGGTTTGCGGTGGACTGAAAAGATGGAGTATGTGGACTTTAACAAAGAGCTTGTGCTGGAATCTTTGAATGGCATCAAGATAGATAAGTCGCCGGGTCTGGATGGGATGTACCCCAGGTTACTGTGGGAGGCGAGGGAAGAGGTTGCAGAGCCTCTGGCAATGATCTTTGCGTCATCGGCGGAGACGGGGGAGTTGCCGGAGGATTGCGGATGTGGTTCCTATTTTCAAGAAGGGAAATAGGGATAGCCCAGGAAATTACCGACCGGTGAGTCTAACCTCAGTGGTTGGTAAGCTGATGGAGAAGATCCTGAGGGACAAGATTTATGAGCATTTGGAGAGGTTTAGTATGCTCAAGAATACTCAGCATGGCTTTGTCAAAGGCAGATCGTGCCTTACGAGCCTGGTGGAGTTCTTTGAAAATGTGACTAAACTCATTGACGAGGGGAAAGTGGTAGATGTGGTTTATATGGATTTTAGCAAGGCGTTTGATAAGGTCCCCCATGCAAGGCTTCTAGAAAAAGTGAGAGGGCATGGGATCCAAGGGGCTGCTGCCCGGTGGATCCAGAACTGGCTTGCCCAAAGGAGGCAGAGAGTGGGTATAGATGGGCCTTTTTCTAAATGGAGGTCGGTCACCAGTGGTGTGCCCCAGGGATCTGTTCTGGGACCCTTGCTGTTTGTCATTTTCATAAATGACCTGGATGAGGAAGTGGAGGGATGGGTTGGTAAGTTTGCCGACGACACGAAGGTTGGTGGGGTTGTGGATAGTCTGGAGGGATGTCAGAAGTTACAGAGGGACATAGATAGGATGCAAGACTGGACGGAAAAGTGGCAGATGGACTTCAACCCAGATAAATGCGTAGTGGTCCATTTTGGCAGGTCAAATGGGACGAAGGAGTACAATATAAAGGGAAAGACTCTTAGTACTGTAGAGGATCAGAAGGACCTTGGGGTCCGGGTCCATAGGACTCTAAAATCGGCCCCGCAGGTGGAGGAGGTGGTTAAGAAGGCGTATGGTGTGCTGGCCTTTATCAATCGAGGGATTGAGTTTAGGAGTCCGGGGATAATGATGCAGCTATATAAGACCTCGTCAGACCCCACTTGGAGTACTGTGCTCAGTTCGGGTCGCCTCATTACAGGAAGGATGTGGAAAAGATTGAAAGGGTGCAGAGGAGATTTACAAGGATGTTGCCTGGATTGAGTGGCATGCCTTATGAGGATAGGCTGAGGGAGCTCGGTCTTTTCTCCTTGGAAAGACGTAGGATGAGAGGAGACCTAATAGAGGTATATAAGATGTTGAGAGGCATAGATCGGGTGGACTCTCAGAGGCTTTTTCCCAGGGTGGAAATGGCTGCTACGAGAGGACACAGGTTTAAGGTGCTGTGGGGTTGGTACAGGGGAAATGTGAGGGGGAAGTTTTTCACACAGAGGGTGGTGGGCGAGTGGAATCGGCTGCAGTCAGTGGTGGTGGAGGCAAACTCAATAGGGTCCTTTAAGAGACTCCTGGATGAGTACATGGGACTTAATAGGATGGAGGGTTATAGGTAGGCCTAAAAGGTAGGGATCTGTTCGGCACAACTTGTGGGGCCTAAGGGCCTGTTTTGTGCTGTAGTTTTTCTATGTTTCTATTTAGCCCTTTGAGCCTGATCCACCATTCATTAGGATCATGGCCCATCATCCAACCCAATAGCCTCCCTCCCTATCCTTTGATCCCCTTCACCTCAAGTGCCAAGTCTAACTCCTTGAAAACATACAATGTTTGGGTCTCAACTGCTTTCTGTGGAAGTGAATTCCACAGACTGACCACTTTCTGGGTGAAGAAATCTCTCCTCATCTCGGTCTTAAACAGTCTACCTTGTGTACTCAAAACTATGACCCCTGGTTCTAGACAACCCCACCATCAGGAATTTCCTTCCTGCATCTACCCTGTCCAGTCCTGCTAGAATATTATAGCTTTCTATGAGATCTCAACTTATTCTTTTGAACTCCAGTGAATACAATCCTAAACAACTCAATCTCTCCTCATACGCTGAGTGACAGATGCAGGATTGCAGACGGCTGGACGGGGCTGATAGGGAAACCTGCACAAGGTAGACACTCTGCAGCAGGCAATTCCACACCCGTTAACTCTCCCACTCTCCACAAATTCTGCCTGACCTAAGCAAACCTGTGCTTTTAAAAAAAATTCTGATTTGCAGCGCTTAGCTTTTGTAAAAAGATATTTCCCTGTCTATCAACTCCTCCGTTCCGAACACTGATCCACTGTAGCCCAGATAGTCTTGTTTAAAAAGCTGGGGTCCAGTGAGTGCGCAGGTCACAGCCAAGTGTGTGGCTGTTCTGGCAGACTGCAGGCCAACATACAGCTGTGCTCCACTGTAACAGCTGGTGAGAATTGGCCCTCCCTAGGATTCAGTCAGATGTACATACACTAATTATATGGCATGAATATAAAAAAGGGCAACAGAATAGAGCTACATAATAGAGACCGTGTAAAGAACACCACTTCATGTAACTCAAATAGTTTCAATTATTTGCGTGTTAGCTGTGTGTGATGCAATCATGATACAGTTGACTGATTAAACACATGGAGTTTTATGATTTTTAGGGACTGGATGGAGGTGGATTAAATTCAACAGCTGCTCGATGCTCATTCCAAGAATGAGAGAAGACTTGATTTTTCCAGTCAACGCAAACTCAGCATTTTTCATTTTGGCATTCAGCGTATAAAATCTGACAAGCCATTTTGTCTCTCCCTCTGTTTCAAGTTTATTTTCCAGTTAAGCCTTGCTTAACCAGTAAATCAATTTCTATTTGATTTTAAAAAATGTACTTTGCTTTCAGTTAGAATCACAGGACGCGATCTTACCGGCTGTTCATGCCATGCTCCCGCCGCTGAGAGGTCAGGGAATTTGGCACCCAGCCAAATCTCCGTTCATTGCAGGGAGATGGGAAAATCCCGCTGGCGTGAACGGCCGTAACATCCCGGCCTTACAGCGCGGAAGGAGGCCATTTAGCCCATCACGCCTACATTGACCCTTTGAAAGAAGTGCAAGTGACAATTTTTGACCTTCCCGACATTGAGCACTTCACGTTCCAGCTTCCTCTCAGCAAAATGTCCCATGTGTGGAAAATCTACATTCTTATTTTGTACAAGGTGATGTAAAAATCAAATCATTTACTTTATAAAGAAACTCATTTTCTTTCTGACTCGGCTGTACTCCGTTAAACTGTTTGTAGGCCTGAATTTAATTAGACAGCAGGGTAAGCATTTCCTTTGTGTCTCTTGAGCCAGAGCAATTGGTTTGCTCTGCTGCACAGCTTTCACTGTGGCACTGACCTTTCAGTCTCCCACCTGCAACCCAAGCCAGGGGGAGACCCATGCTGCCTCTTTTTCAGAAAGCCTCTCGAACCACGTATCCATCAGGCAGTGCCGAGGACAGCAGTGAGCCTTCCCCTGGAATCAAGACCTGCAGAAGCCTTGCCCACTGAGAGCTGCTGGCCAATCAGAAGGCCTCAATTGGTGGCGGGGTAGGGAGATCGACCGTGGGGCCCTCGTGCCCAGAACATAATCCCTGGCAGAGGCAAGAGGGCAGTGGGGTCCCAGTACACATCCTTCGCATTCTCCAATCAAGCCACCTGAGAGCAGTAGAATCTGCCCCATTTTATTTTTGCTTCAAGAACAGCGAATGTCACAAAAGTTCAGCAGGTCTGGCAGCATCCAGGAGAGAAAGCAGAGCTTCGACAGCCAGCATAATCAAGGACCCCACGCACCCTGGACATTCTCTCTTCCACCTTCTTCCGTTGGGAAAAAGATACAAAAGTCTGACATCACTTACCACCTGACTCCAGAACAGTTTCTTCCCTGCTGCTGTCAGACTTTTAAATGGACTTACCTTGCATTAAGTTGATCTTTCTCTACACCCTAGCTATGACTGTAACACTACATTCTGCACTCTCTCGTTTCCTTCTCTATGAATGGTATGCTTTGTCTATATAGCGTGCAAGAAACAATACTCTTCACTGTGTCCCCAATACATGTGACAGTAATGAATCAAATCAGAGCTAAGTTTTTGAGTCTTTTTGTCTCTTCCTCAGAACTGAGGTGAGTGAGACTGTGTTGGATATTAACGTGTAGCTGAGAAATTGCAACAAAAAAATAGCAAACGTAGCTAACGTGTCCGGTTGCGCACATTGCAGCCCTTGGGACTCGACATCCCCAGTTCAGCAGCTTTAGATTACAACCTTTCTCTTCCATCCTAAACCGAGTTTAAAAAAATATCCCATATGCGCATTACCCCCAACGCCCCCCCCCCACCCCCCATCACAAGCGCGCACATACGCCCTTCTGTCTTGTTCCTAAAGTTGCTACAGTTTGTTGCAATCTCTCTCAGCTCCAACACATTCCCCATCCCTTCAATTCTGACGAATAGCCAAAGGACTCGAAAGGTGAACTCTGCTTTTTCTCCTTACAGATGCTGCCAGACCTGCTGAGATTTTCCAGCATCCTCTGTTCCTATTCCACATTCCGGTATCCGTAGTATTCTGCTCATGTTTGTTATTGTCCATTTAATTAGTGAAAAATTAAAGTAATTTTGTAACAATGTGTTTTGACACAGACTGTTACTGTTTATTCACAATATGAAGCTTTAGATTGTATTTCTAAAGCAGAGATTGAAATAAACCATGCAATTTTATACCTTCATCCTTGGGACATGGCAACGCTGGCGAGGCAGCATTTATTGCCACCCCAAAGTTGCCCAGAGGCATGAGGGGTCAACCACAGAGTGGGACTGGAGTCACCTGTAGAACAGGTACGGCGGCACGGTAGCACCGTGGTTAGCACTGCTGCTTCACAGCGCCAGGGACCTGAGTTCGATTCCCAGCTTGGGTCATTGTCTGTATGGAGTTTGCACGTTCTCCCTGTGTCTGCGTGGGTTTCCTCCGGGTGCTCCGGTTTCCTCCCACAGTCTGAAAGGCGTGCTGGTTAGGTGCATTGACCCAAAAAGGCACCGGAGTGTGGCGACTGGGGAAATTTCACAGTAACTTCATTGCAGTGTTAATGTAAGCCTTGTTTAAACTTTCCCTTTAACCTTCTCTGTTTCTCCTATCTCTCCAATCCTGGCACCATTCAAATAACTCATCACTGATCCCTTCCAAGACTTTGTCCTTCCTAAAGTGCGGTCCAGAATTGGATACAATGCTCCAATCATGTGCACTCGGCAGGTGGACAATGGGAGAGTTATAGGAGAGTTATAATATGTCAGCTGTTGAACATTCGTACAAGCTTTCTGTTTCCAGTTGTGATGGTGAATCTGAAATATGAACCAATCACTTTTGTGCAGATGTTGATGAACGTTCTGGGCAGCTCTTGACATTTTCTGTTTTCATTTTGCACTCAGCTAGTGGCTAAGGGACTGGACTAGAAACCCACAGGCTGGGAGTTCAAATCCAACCATGGCAACTCCTGAGTTCAAAATTTCTGATCATTTCTGGATTGCCGGCAGTACAAAATACACAACTGGTTCATTAGAATATAGAACATTACAGCACAATACAGGCCATTTGGCCCTCGATGTTGCGCCGACCAGTGAAACCAATCTAAAGCCCATCTAACCTACACTATTCCAATATCATCCATATATTTATCCAATGACCATTGGTGAAGGGAAGCTGCCAACATCACCTTTTTTAAAAAGTTTATTTATTAGTCACAAGTAGGTTTACATTCACACTGCAATGAAGTTACTGTGAAATTGCCCTAGTCGCCACACTGCGGCGCCTGTTCAGAAGGAGAATTTAGCATGGCCAATGCGCCTAACCAGCACATCTTTGGACTGTGGGAGGAAACTGGAGCACCCGGAGGAAGCCCACGCAGTCATGGGGAGAACCTGCAGACTCCACACAGACAGTGACCCAAGCCAGGAATCGAACCCAGGTCCCTAGTGCTGAGAGGCAGCAGTACTGACCACTGTGCCACCCCAAACCTACTGCATCTGGTATGCCCAGGCGGTTTCCCATCCAAGTACTAACCAGGCCCAAGTCTGCTTAGCTTCCGAGATCAGACAAGATCGGGCATTTTCAGATTAGTATGGCCGTAGGCAGAGGTGCAATAGATTCAAAATCGTGAGGTTATTTTCTGTTTCTAATGACAGAAGGGTCAGTGACCAGAGGGCAGAGATATTACAAAGATAACTGACAAAAGAGACAGGTGCAAGATGAGGAGAATTTTTTCTTAACAAAAGCACACAGCAACTTCTGATGATCTGGAACGCGCTGCTGGTGGAAGCAGATTCAATGGTTATATTCAGAAATACTTGAAGGAGAGAAAATTTGCACAACTATGGGGACAAGTTTAGGCAAGTTGCATATCTCTATCATAGAGCCAGCACGGGAACAATGGGCTGAATGGCCTCTTTCTATGCTGTAAGATTTTATGACGTCAATGTTGTAGCAAATAAAAAGGCTGTTTGTGCTGCATGAAATTTACTCCCCGTGACATGTTGGTTAAAAATACAACTTGTCTCATTCTATTCATGAGGTGCTAAGAGAAGCTTGATTACCTGGAGTCCAAAGTTTCTCCCATTATTTCTTGCAACTTATCGATGAAATGCACAAAGTCTAGAAGTCCTTTGACGTGTGGCATCAGTGGATCGTTATCTGAAGGTGCATAACCTTTCCCTCCAAGTTCAAAACACCGAATAAAGGATGTTGCAGCCTTAGCGAGGGGGAGGGAGGGGGGGGGGGGGGGGAAACAAAGACACTGTTAGATTGCATACCAAAGAGACAAGTATCAACATAAGCTGCTGTTCTCTTAGTGAAACAGTGCAAGCACAAGGCAATGAACAACCTTTGACAATCTCTTGACACAGCTCACACGCTTGGCAATGACAATGATCAAGGACTGGTTCTGGGGTGTAGTTTCAGTCACAGAGGCACTAATTTTTAAAAATTCTTTCAGGGAATGTGACTAGGCCGGCATTTATTGCCCATTCCTAATTGCCCGTGAGAAGGTGGTAGCGAGTTGGCTTCTTGAATTTCTGCAGTCCATATGGTGTGGGTACACCCACAGTGCTGTTAAGGAGGGAGTTCCAGGATTTTGGCCAGGTGAGATTGAAGGAATGGTGATGTATTTCCAATGTGGAGATGCTGGCGTTGGACTGGGGTAAGCACAGTAAGAAGTCTCACAACACCAGGTTAAAGTCCAACAGGTTTATTTGGTAGCAAATACCATAAGCTTTCGGAGCGCTGCCCCTTCGTCAGATGAAGTGGTTATCCACGAAGTGGATATCCACTCCATCTGACGAAGGAGCTGTGCTCCGAAAGCTTATGGTATTTGCTACCAAATAAACCTGTTGGACTTTAACCTGGTGTTGTGAGACTTCTTAATGTATTTCCTGGCCAGGATGGTGTGTGGCTTGGAGGGGAACTTGCAAGTGGTGATGTTCCCATGCATCTGCTGCCCTTGTCCCTCTAGATGACAGAGGTCATGGGTTTTAAAGGTTCTGTCTCAGGAGCCTTGGTGAGTTGCTACAGTGCATTGTGTAGATGAGACACACTGCTGTCATTGCATGTTGGTGGTGGAGGGAGTGGATGTTGAAAGTGATGGAGCCAATCAAGCAGCTGCTTTCCCTGGATGGTGTCAAGCTCCTCGAGTGTTGTTGGAGCTGCACTCATTCAGGCAAGTGTAGAGTATTCCATCACACTCCTGGCTTGGGCCTTCTGGATGATGGACAGGCTTTGGGGTGTCAGGAGGCGAGTAACTTGCTGCAGTATTCCCAGCCTCTGACCTGCTCCTGTAGCCACAGTATTTATATGGATAGTCCAATTCAGTTCCTGATCGATGGAACCCCCCAGGATGTTGATAGTGGAAGATTCAGCGATGATAATGTCATTGAATGTACAGGATTGATGGTTAGAACAAAGAACAAAGGAAATTACAGCACAGGAACAGGCCCTTTGGCCCTCCAAGCCTGCACCAACCATGCTGCCTGACTGAACTAAAACCCCCTACCCTTCCGGGGACCATATCCCTCCATTCCCATCCTATTCAAGAATTTGTCAAGACACCCCTTAAAAGTCACAGTTAGGTCCTCTCTTGTTGGAGATAGTCATTGCCTGGTTCGAGTGTTTCTTGCCACATCAGCCCAAGCCTGGATATTGTCCGGGTCTTGCTGTATTTGTAAATGGACTGCTTCCAAGTAAGGATAGCAACACAAACTTGCATTCATATATTGCCTTTAACATATCGCCTCCGTAAAACATCGTAAGACACTTCATAGGAGGATACATCAACAAAATTGGACACAAAGACAGAGAACAGTCCAGCACAGCTAACAGTCTCGAGGTATCAAAGGCTGACGATGGAGAAGATTCAGAGCCGAATCCCTCCATAGCTGTTAACGTTACCACAGTAGATAGACAGCACTGTCGCAGCTGTTTAGTTAGAAACATAAGTAAGATATTGTAGATTTTTTCACTAAGATATTACAAAGTGAACAAAATGTGACAAATTATGTGACAAATAATAGTTTTGTTCAGCAGATAATGGCAACAAGCTGAACAAAAGTTGCATTTACATAGTGCCTTTCACAACTTCAGAATGTACAATGCGCTTTACAGCCAATGAAGCACTTTTGTTGTAACTATAGAATGATAGCACACTGTAGCACAGGGGAGGCCATTCAGCCCACTGTCCTTGTGCCAGCTCTTTGAAAGAGCTATCTAATTACCCCCCTATCTCCTGCACTTTCCCCAAGCTCCTGTAATGTTTTTTCCCTTTTCAAAATTACCACTGAATTTGTTTCCAGCGTGTTACAGGACACAACACATTGCAGTGATAGAAAAACCTCATGACTCCTCTGGTCCTTTTGCTCGTTACCATAAATCTGTGTCCTCTGGTTCCCAACCCTCCTGCCAGTGGAAACAGTTTCTCTTTATTTAATTTATCTAAACCTCCACTTAACCTGTGCACCAATCCGTACTCAGCAAGCTTAAATAAGCATCACTGGAGTAAATGACCAGATACTCTTGTTTAAGTGATGTTGGGTTAGAAATAAGTATTGGTGGAAGGCAGCCAGGATAACTCCCCTGTTCGTGGACTGGTGTCATGTGATCTTTTACTTCCACCCGAGAGGGCAGATGGGGCCTTGATTTCAACTTTGCATCCAAAGGATGACACCTCTGACAGTGCAGCACTCTGGCAGTACTGCACTGGGAGTGTCAGCATGTGCTCGAGTCTCTGGAGTAGGATTTGGTCCCCGGTTGCTCTGACTCCGAGATGAGAGTGCTCGCACTGAGTCACAATTGAAGTGGAGATACAATTGAAAATTTCTCCTGGGAAACATGTCAATGATTATTGTTTTCTTTTAAACCCTTTGAAAAAAGTACACATAAAAAATGATACTAATACTCAAGGATTGGCCGGTTAATGGACTCTCCATCACACCTGCGCCCACCGACCTAAAAACAACTCACAGATCGGCAACATTGTGATTTTAAAATTCTCATCGTTGTCCTCAATTCCCTCCCCCTTCCTACCTCTGTAGCCTTCTCCATTCCTCCAACTGGGGAGGCAATGGCCTAGTGGTATTATCGCTAGACTATTAATCCAGAAACTCAGCTAATGTTCTGGGGACCCAGGTTCAAATACTGCCACGGCAGCTGGTGGAATTTGAATTCAATAAACAATATCTAGAATTAAGAATCTACTGATGACCATGAAACCATTGTTGATTGTCGGAAAAACCCACCCGGATCACGAATGTCCTTTAGGGAAGGAAATCTGCCATCCTTACCTGGTCTGGCTTACATGTGACTCCAGAGCCACAGCAATGTGGTTGACTCTCAACTGCCCTTGGGCAACTAGAGATGGGCAATAAATGCTGGCCAGCCAGCGACGCCCATGTCTCACGAATGAATAAAACAAAACTCTCTGACATCCCTTCATCCAGAAGTGGAGAATGTATCTTCAGCTGCCTCAGTCCTAATCCAGGGAATTCCCTTTCATTGAGGGGAAAATTGAACCCGGCACCAGCTTCCATGTCATGGGGGGGGAAAGATCTGCGTGTGCCACCGCACCGGAGGGGACACAGCATCGGCTGGTTTGTCAACCGAGCAGTTTGACAATTTGTTTTGGTTCCGTCATATGTTGTATCTCTTCAAACTTTTCCGCTGTAAACCAAACTTTTGGTCACCTTCCCTACTCTCTCCAGATGGCCTCTTTGTGCTGGAAAGTGTCTGCCAATTTTGATCTGATTATTCTTGGGAAGGGCCTTGGGATATTTTACTCCGTTAAAGGCATATATAAATGTGAATTATTATTCATCAAGCACATGTTAACTTAAATAAGATTAAAAGCATTGTCTTAGGTTGTTTTGTTTTACCAGGTACAGTGATGTTTGCTTGCTGCAAGCTGTGTGCCTCAGATCAGTGAAGGCAGTTCTTCCAAGACCTCGCTCAGGGATATTGATGATACATGCCAGAGCAAGATCGCTCTTCGAGTTCACCAGTAAGTTCAAATAATCACAAAGGAGCTTCCTCAGGGCCGGTGCCAACTGCAGCAGGAATATAACACAGCAGTACAAAAACGTTAACAACAGTTACACAACCAGACAACTTACTTTGTCTTCAGCTACCACTGAGTGCCAAAATATACTTCCCAAGATGTTATAAATCTAAAGGAACATCAGAATTGTTTCTTAAACTTGGAGACTGAAAATATCTGCTTTTAAAAGGTTGATACTCTTGTGTTGTGTCAGCTGTGGCTCAGTGGGTAGCACTCTCTCCTGAGTCTAAATGTTCTGAGTTCAAGTTCCAATCGGAGACTTCAGCACAAAACCTAGGCTGACACTCCCAGTGCAGCATGGTGGAGCTAACGTAGTGTAAGAACAAAGGCATTGGAACAGATCAAAAAGTATCAAGTGAAAGACATAGCAAACAGAGTGGGGAAGAAAAAAGACACCCCCAATAGGTGTTCACATTCACTTTATACTTGTGCAAGAAATTCTACGTTAAATGTTGAAGAGGCCAGATCTAAAGTTACAGCAACAAAGCTGCATGTAACATTTAAGATAGTTTATCATTAACATTCAGTGTTATTTGCAAGAGTCTGTTTGAACTGAAAATATTTAAAAAAAACTTGCCATGAGAGCGAGGAGGAACTCAAGGACTGTCAGCAGTCCTCCCAATCACCTACAATCAATACCCTTTAATCTCTGCTCGAAAACTTTTCAATTTATGAAGATTAAACCAACTGGAGTGGTTCACCATTTTTTTAAAAAGAAAAACCATTATTATTGGGCTCAATCTTTAATGTAACATTTCTGCCCTGAACTCTCCTTCTCAGACATAGCATTCAGTTGCTATGAATTACCTTCACTATTTTCAGAACCTTTACTCAGCCGACTGAAATCTGCCCATTTATTTGTCAGGAACAGAGGGGCAAAAAACAAGCACATTCAGCCACTCAAGTGTTATGTTCCAGAAAACTCGTTAGTGAGGATAGACCTGGAGCCTATCTTTATGCTTATTCATGGGTTTGCACATTACATGCATACACCTCCTAACCCACCAACATAAGTTCTGTTCTGTGGGGCACAAGTAAATCCGCAGTTAATGTTCAGCACCTGCAAACAATTAAACACAATTTCCATACAATTGATATCAAGCTTGTTCCACCATAGCGGTTAGCACTGCTACTTCACAGCACCAGGGACCCGGGTTCAATTCTGACCTCGGATCACTGTCTGTGCAGAGATTGCACGTTCTCCCCATGTCTGCATGGGTTTCCTCTGGGTGCTCCGGTTTCCTCCCACAGTCTGAAAGGCGCACAGGTTAGGTTGGTTGGCCATGGTAAATTGCCCCTTAGTGTCAGGGGAATAGCAGGGTAAATATGTGGAGTTACGAGGATAGGGCCTGGGTGGGATTGTTGTCAGTGCAGACTCAATGGGCCGAATGGCCTCCTTCTGCACTGTAGGAATTCTGTGATTGCAGTATAATTTTCAAATGTCAGCCTCAGTTAGTGTTTCTAATTGTGGGGATAGTGCTACCAACCGAGCCATGCAGATACTCAGGAGTCTGCCTCATTCCCACAACTGCGACGCAACTCCATGTTCACAAGGTGGCCACTAACTTTAAATTAAGTGTCAATGTTTGTTTTAGCATCACCTTAGAAATGACTAGACGATTCTCATTGGCTGGAGAAGTGGGAACTGGAGTCAAGGAATCTTCTAACATTTTCGAAGTGCCCAAAAGGAAATCCAACAGTTCCACCTGAAAGAATTTGCAATTATTTACTTTAGCAACACATCAACAATACATTGCATCAGATAAAACAGAACGGTGTAGCACAGAAGGAGACTGTTCGGCATATCGTGTCTGGGCCAGCTCCCTGAAAGAGCTATCCAACTGGTCCCATACCCAATAACCGTACAATCATTTCCCCTTCAAGTATTTATCCGGTTCTCTCTTGAAAGTCATTGTTGAATCTATTTCCTTGCCATTCCAAATCATAACAACTTGCCACATTAAAAGAAAATAATTCTAATCTCCACGTGCCCCCTCCCCCAGTTCTTTCACTAATTATCAGAAATTGGTGTCCTCTGGTTGCCATTGGAAACAGTTTCATCCTATTAACTATCGTCAGTGTTATCTGCTTCAAATATTCTATGTGGCAGCAAGTTCCGCTTTCATGTCACTCACTGTCCAAAGATATTTCTCCTCAATTCTTCATTAGCAGATTTTCAGTGGCATTGCTCAATTATTTTGCATAGATATAAGTGCACTATCACGCCACAAATTAAAACATGCTACCGTGCAAAGGGACCTGGGGGTCCTTGTGCATGAGACGCAAAAGCCCAGTCTGCAGGTACAACAGGTGATCAAGAAGGCAAATGGGATGTTGGCCTATATTGCGAGGGGGATAGAATATAAAAGCAGGGATGACTTGATGCACCTGTACAGGGCATTGGTGAGGCCGCAGCTGGAATACTGTGTGCAGTATTGGGACCCTTATATGAGGAAGGATATATTGGCATTGGAGGGAGTGCAGAGAAGGTTCACCAGGTTGATACCGGAGATGAGGGGTTTGGATTATGAGGAGAGGCTGAGGAGATTGGGTTTGTACTCGTTGGAGTTTAGAAGGATGAGGGGGGATCTTATGGAGACTTATAAGATAATGCGGGGGCTGGATAGGGTGGAGGCGGAGAGATTCTTTCCACTTAGTAAGGAAGATAAAACTAGAGGACACAGCCTCAAAATAAAGGGGGGTCGGTTTAAGACAGAGTTGAGGAGGAACTTCTTCTCCCAGAGGGTGGTGAATCTCTGGAATTCTCTGCCCACTGAGGTGGTGGAGGCTACCTCGCTGAATATGTTTAAAGCGCGGATGGATGGATTCCTGATCGGTAAGGGAATTAAGGGTTATGGGGATCAGGCGGGTAAGTGGTACTGATCCACGTCAGATCAGCCATGATCTTATTGAATGGCGGGGCAGGCTCGAGGGGCTAGATGGCCTACTCCTGCTCCTATTTCTTATGTTCTTATCACACTTTGATGTTAACGTTATTAAGGCCACAGGGCCCAATTGCTGTTAAGCAAGTACAGCCTTGGATCAATCAGTGTTCCATTGTTGCAGAGTCAGACAGCAGTGCAGATGTAAAAATGCTCATCATTTCAGACTGCAGTTCATGGATAAATGGAATGAGTGAAGGGAGGGAAAGCAGAGACACACAGGCAGACTGGGAGAGACAGGCCAGGATTTTACATTAATAACTACCAGTACTCTCCATTACTGAGTAAATCAGATAGCAACAACTGGAGTATGCACACTTCCAGTTAAAAGCAAAAACCGGGAAATTGTGACCTGGGTACCTCTTCACGATACAGTACCTCACCAATGCACTCAGCATTGAAGGAATTGCAATGACATGAAGTTGGGGAAGCACGGTACCACAGTGGTTAGCACTGCTGCTTCACAGCTCCAAGGACCTGGGTTCGATTCCCGGCTTGGGTCACTGTCTGTGTGGAGTTTGCACATTCTCCTCGTGTCTGCGTGGGTTTCCTCCGGGTGCTCCGGTTTCCTCCCACAGTCCAAAGATGTGCGGGTTAGGTTGATTGGCCATGCTAAAATTGTCCCTTAGTGTCCTGAGATGCGTAGGTTAGAGGGATTAGTGGGTAAATATGTAGGGATATGGGGGTAGGGCCTGGGTGGGATTGTGGTCGGTGCAGACTCGATGGGCCGAATGGCCTCTTTCTGTGCTGTAGGGTTTCTATGATTCATTTCTATGATTATCCACTAAACACACTAGAAGCAAATAGGTCTGTGCACTCAGATACAAGTGAATTTTAACATTGTGATAAGTCATAATTATGACCAAATATCATCTCCAGTCCTGAAAATTAACTTTACAATTGTGGAGTCTCGAGCCTTCAGAACTCAGAGGAGTTTTTTGTTTCAGAAATTAACACACTTTCTTTACTTTTTATGTCTGTTCCTTGATGTTGGTTGACGGTTAATATTAAACAGGACAATTGCCCTCACTGGAATGAGGGGTTAAATTGAGGATCCAACCACCCTCATAGGTGCCCATAAGACAATAAGGAATAGGAACAGGAGGAGACCATTCAGCCTTTTGAGCCTACTCTGCCATTTAACAAGATCATGGCTGATCTAACACTCACTAAGTTCACTTTCCTGCTTTCTCTCCTTAATTCCCCAACTGATTAAAAACCTATCGATCTCAGCCTAGGTAATGTTCAAGGACTCAACCTCCACAGCTTCCTGGGGCAAAGAATTCCAAAGATTCACCACAGTCTGAGATAAGAAATTCTTCCTCAAATCCATCTTAAAGGAGCATCCCATTATTCTGCGACTATGCCCTCTTTCCCACACTCTCCCATGAGTGGAAATATCCTCCCAACATTTATCCTGTCTACCCCCCTAAAAATATTTTATGTTTGAATCATAACACTTCTCATTCCTCTGAACTCCAAGGAGTACAAACCCAACTTGTTCAATCTTTCCTCATATGGCAGTCCCTCCATACCCAGCCGGGATCATCCTAGTGAGCCTCCTCTGTACTGCCTCCAATGATAATATATCTTTCCTTAAATGAGGGGACCAAAACTGTCTACGTATTCTAAATGTGGTCTCACTAGTTCCTTGTACAGTTACAGCAATGGTATGTTTTGCCTCCTTCCCTTTTGGAACAACATTAGCAGTTTTTCAATCCTTTGGTGCAGTGGGTGCGGATGCGAAAGGTCCCATGGAATGATATTTGATTTGATTTATTATTGTCACATGTATTAGCATGCAGTGAAAAATATTGTTTCTTGTGCGCTATACAGACAAAGCATACCGTTCATAGGGAAGGAAGGGAGAGAGTGCAGAATGTAGTGTTACAGTCATAGCTAGGGTGTAGAGAAAGAACAACTTAGTGCGAGGTATTGAAGAAAAGGGAGTTTTCCTTGGTGTGGTGGCCAATTTTTATCCCTAAACCAACAAAGAAACATCCATAATTTACATAGAATTCAAAACAGAGAAACAGGCCATTTGGCCAGTGTTTATGTTCCACACAAGCCTCCTCCCAACTTGCTGCAAATCAATCGATAAGCATAGCCTTTAGTTTATTTTTTTTCCTTTTATACTTATCTATCTATCCCTTCGATCTCACCTTGGATAATATTGCTGCAGGATCACATTCAGGTTGTAACTTGGCACAAATCTTGTACACATCTATCAGGTCCACAGAGTTACTCTGGCTCAGAAAGTCTTGATATGTTTTTTGGATTTTGTTATATTCTTCTGGCACCTCTTCAAATTCGCTCAGCAACTCCAGCTTCTCTTGCACTAAGTGTTTCCATGACAGGAGCAGTTCACTTAAGGCTATGTTGAATTCTCCGTAGGACTGAGGATTAAATTCAAAACAGCATTCAACCCAAAATCCCATCCAGCCATTAGAAACAGAAAGAAAATGATTCAAAGAAAGTTATAAATTGCAAAAGCATTTCAGAAACAGTTATGGTTCAATTCCAATCAAGGCATGAGTCAAGTTTATTATTAAATTAGGAATTGCATGTGGCTCCCATTAACATGTTCTTAACTGTGAACTCTGACTCAATGGGTAGCACCCTTGTCTGTGAATCAGAGGGTTGTGTGTTCAGGTTCCCCTAAAGAGACTTGGTCACATAATCCAGGCTGATGCTCTACTTGGCACTGAGAGAGTTCTGCACAGCAACGATGTCATCCTTTGGATGAGATGCTAATTTGAGGCTACTCCTACCCTCGCAACCCCTCAGAGTTATTTGAAAAAGATATGGCATTCTCCCCAGTGTCCTAGCTAATATTTATCTCTGAACATACTTTGTTAAAAAAAAAATCTGAATATTTTCACATTGCATCTGTGTGATCTTGCTGCGGTCAAATTGGCTGCATCTTGTCCTACATTACAACAGTGGTGACACTTCTAAAGGTATTTAGTTGGTTGTAAAGTTGTCTGGCACACCATTGGGTTGTGAAGGGCTCTATATAAATGAACGGTCTTCCTTTAAATGTGACCTAGACATGGATAAAAGGAGGGGGCCAAAGGGAGCAACAAGTTGAATTCTGTAGCTACATCTACAGAACACAAGTCAGAGGGTGTCATGCTAAAAGTGTGCAGCCTCCTCTGGGCAAATAACACCAGTGAAAATGCTTGCCAGTTTCGTCCAATGATACACATGAGCCACAAGGCTGACCCCTGGTCTCAAATGTCTGAGTTATGAAGAAAGATAAGGGAAGTTACACTTTTCAGCTTTGTAAAGAACGGAGAGGCATTCAGAGATAATTATACAGTATAGAATTCTGGAACAGTACAGTACTGCTGGTGGCCATTTGGCCCATCGTGCCTGTGCCAGCTCTTCAAAAGAGATAATCAGTTAGTCCCACTTCCCAGCTTTTCCCTAATAACCATGCAATGTTTTCCTATTCCAATAGATATCCAATTTTCCTTTGAAAGATTGCATAACTGAAGTCCCTCAGCCCTGATACAATTCTGGTAATTCGCCCTCATGGCTGTTCCAAGGCTTTGACATCCTTTTTTCTGAATTCTGTTATGATTAAGAATGCACCAGGTTCAAAGGCAACTTTCAAAACAGAATTCACTTTATGCAAAGGAAACAGTTACAGATTATGGGTTTACAATCCACCTGGCCCCAAAATCCTTTACCCCTTAATCACCCACTTTATCAAATATTGGTCCAATTCTCTTAACTTTTCCTATACTATCTGCCTTTCTCAGCAATCCACACATATTGTCAAATCCATGCCAACCTCAAACAATTACTCATGGGATACAGAAGAGGTGATTTGATTGAGAATTTTAGGACTTTGAAAGGAGCTGATAGGGTAGATAGACATTTTTTTTTTTACACAAGGTGGAGAGTCTAGGATAGAACCATAGAGTCCCTCCAGTGAAGAAGGAGGCCATTCAGCCCATCAAGTTTGCACTAACTCTCCAAAAGATCACCTTACCAGGACCATCCCGCCCTATCTCCATAAATCTGTGCATTTACCATGGCCGATCCACCTAACCTACACACCTTAGACATTAAGGGACAATTTAGCCAGAAAATCAAAATTATGCGATTCAGAAGAGAAGTTGGTGTACACTACTTCATGCAGAAGGTGGGTGGGAAGTGTGATCCCAAACCAGAGGTGGAAGCATGAAACTGGATAAGAACCCTTGTCTTGATAGTTTATTGACAAAATGCAGCATTACACATGTCCTTTCCCCTCACCGACCAACACCTCGTACCCCAGCAGTCCCTTCTTTCTACTCTTGAATAAACCAATGAAACAAAAATAAATAAATTAACAAATTAACCAATCAAATTGACAGTCATATATACGGTCAGTCCCATACCGACAATACTAATTAACAGCCCTTTAAAGGACAAGTGTCTCTTGATAACTCTTTTGGGCAAAAATAAATAAGTAAATAAACAATTAACTGAAGAACCAACCTTTAAAGGGGCATGTCCCTTTTATATACACTTAATTGTAAACCAAAAATCAAAATCAGAAAGAAGAAAGATAGGCGATGTTAACCCCTGTAACTAAACCAAAACTGCAAAGGAAATTTAACTCACCCAAAACGTAATTCCTGAGGGGTGATGATGCACCCCAGCCCCCGTGGAGCTCATTGGTCACGCCCCCTCTCTCAAGCCAGCTGCCTGTGAATGTAGCTGTGGTAGAGGGACGGATAGTTGGATGGGACGATTCCTTCGACCACCCGCTGCCTGGGCACCTTGGCCAAGTTAAGGAGCAGGCTTACGAGGAGGTAGATCCTTTTTTATATGCACTCGAGATACTGAATGGATCAATACCCTCCATCTATTTATCCTTAACATTGAGTTTTCCCCATAAAAAAAAGCAGATGCCAACTCAATTAATACTTTCAAATTTGAGAGCAACACACTTTTGCTAAACATGTTTCATAGAATCCCTACAGTGCAGGAGGCCATTTGGCCCATCAAGCCTGCACTGACCACAATCCCACCCAGCCTCTATTCCCGTAACCCCTCATATTTACCCTGCTAGTCCTCCTGACACTAGGATTAATTAAGCTTGGCCAATTCACCTAACCAGCACATCTTTGGAGTGTGGGAGGAAACCAGAGCACCCGGAGGAAACCCACGCAAACACGGGGAGAATGTGCAAACTCCACACAGACTGTGACCCAAGGCCAGAATTGAACCTGGGTCCCTGGCTAACCACTGTGCCACCCGTGCTGCCCCGTGTTTATAGAAGGATATGGAGCCAAGCTGACTGGATGGAGTTAGCAAGCAGATGACCACAGTGAGTGGCAGGAGAGGCTCGAGGGGCTGAATGGCCTCCCTCTGTTCTTGTGTTGTCCAAGTTTGATTCCACTGATGATACCAACTTACCTCTTTGTTTATCTCAGCCATAGAAAGCTGCAAAACAATAAGCATGTTGTCTGCGCCACAAATAGTGGTCCTTTCATGCTCGGGTGATTGGCACCATCCTTTCCGGAATCTTCTGATCAACGCGAGTACCCTCTGCTGAAGAGAATCCATGTCCCTGAGTGACAATGAATAGACACCATAATAAGTGAAATAAACATCTACAAATTCAAGTAGTGAAGACATTGAGGTGAAGAATGAATGTTGTGGCCAAAAGGCCTGTTTCTGAGCTGTAATTTTCTATGGTTCTATAAGTGCAGGTCAGTGGGACTAGGCATAAAATGGTTCAGCACAGACAAGAAGGGCCAAAAGGCCTGTTTCTGAGCTGTAATTTTCTATGGTTCTATGTAGCAGCTGTATCTCAGAGATTCTATGATGGGATGCATCAATCATTCTTCACTCAGAATCTTTTGGTTCTTTGTGGAATTCGATTCTTTTCTGGAATGGATTTGTTGATCCATCAGCAAATTAAAAAGAGGCCGAGCCTGTCTTTAACCAATAGGAAGCTTGCACAAGACCCCCATCATCCACCAAGGAAACAACAACTTGTATTTATATAGCATCCTTAATGCAATAATCTTAATTAGACAATTACAGAGAGTCACCTAGTCAGGATCAATACACTTCTCTCATTAATCAGAAAGGCAGATTTCAGATGGTGGCATTGTGGTAATGGCTAAGGCACTGGGGGGACAAGCATTCAAATCCCACCACGGCAGCTGGTGGAATTTAAATCCAGTTAACCGATGGGCTTTTGCGACAATTGAAAGCTTGTCTCAATAATAATGACGATGAAACTATCATCTATTGTCGTAACACCTCATCTGGTTCACTAATGTCCTTTAGGGAAGGAAATCTGCCCCTACCTGGTCTGGCCTACTGGTGACACCAGACTCACAGCAATCTGGTTGACTCCGAACTGCCCTCTGAAATGGTCGATCAAGCCACTCAGTTCAAGGGGCAGTTAGGGATGGGCAACTGGTCTTGCCAACAATGCCCACATCCCATAAAAGAATAAAGAACAAAAGATTAGCAAAAACTGAGAATTTGATGTTACATGTAGGCCATCTGAACTCCCAATTCTCCAGATCATACAATCATAGAATCCTTACAGTGCAGGAGGAGGCCAGTTGGCCCACTAACCACAATCACACCCAGGACATAACCCCATGCATTTATCCTAGCTAGTCCCCCTGACACAAGGGGCAATTTAGCATGGCCAATCCGCCTCACCTGCACATTTTTGGACTGCGGGAGGAAACTGAAGCATCCAAAAGAAACTCACGCAGATACGGGGAAAATGTGGAAACTCCACACAGACAGTGACCCAAGCCAGGAATCCAACCCAGGCCCCTGACACTGTGAGGCAGCAGTGCTAACCACTGTACCACCCTCTCTGAGGGCACACTAAAAGTGCAACAGGAATATTACTGGCAGATCGCCCATGGTGCTGAGTTAGAGAATCCACTGATTTTTTAAAAAATCAACAAAATGTGACTGGGGAAGAATTACAGGAAACAAGTGTGACACTTACACCAAGTTATTTTGAATAAGACATGAAACATTTGATACAATATAGAACTGAGGGAGACCATTTGGCCCATCATGCATGTGCCAGCTCTTTTGAAGGGGCGATCCAATTAATCTGACATGACTGCAGATGTTTCCTTTCAAAATACATATCCCCAAATGCTCTTTGAACATTGCATTGAATCAGCAGTCATTATGCAATGAGCTAGAAATCTAGAGGACTTCATTAATGATCCAGAGACATGACTTCAAATTCCACTACAGCAGCCGGGGAAGAATTTAAATCCAGTTAATTAAATAAATCTGCAACAAAAAGCTGGTCTCAATAATGGTAATCATGAAATTATTGGATTATCATGAAAATAGTCATCAAGTCCACTTTATGTCCTTAAGGAAAGGAAATGCCTTCCTGATCCGGCTTGGTGTTCTCAGACTCACTGTGCGGTCAACTCTTAATTGCCCTTTCAAAATGGCCTCACGAGCTACTGGGTTAAAAGCAGTTAGAGATTGGCATTAAATATTGGTTATGCCAACAATGACCACATCCTATATATGAAATATCTTCTATCCCTCCTCTAAGGTCTTTACATTCAAAACTTGGGGTCATAAATATAAGACAATCTCTAATAAACACAAGAAAGAATTCAAGAGAAACTTCTTTACCAAGATAATGGTAATCACGTGACCATAGAAATCATAGAAACCCTACAGTACAGAAAGAGGCCATTTGGCCCATCGAATCTGCACCGACTACAATCCCACCCAGGCCCTACCCCCATATCCCTACATATTTTACCCACTAATCCCTCTAACCTACACATCTTAGGACACTAAGGGGAAATTTAAGCATGGCCAATCCACCTAACCCGCACATCTTTGGATGTGGGAGGAAACCGGAGCACCCGGAGGAAACCCACGCAGACACGAGGAGAATGTGCAAACTCCACACAGACAGTGACCTAAGCCGGGAATCGAACCCACGTCCCTGGAGCTGTGAAGCAGCAGTGCTAACCACTGTGCTACCGTGCCGCCCCATTTGAAGCAAATAGCAGACATTTAAAGGGAACCTGGATGAGTGCGAGGAAGGATAGATTCAAAGGGTTAAAGAGAGCTAGGAGGAGACTCGTGTGGAGCATAAATGGAGAAGTGGGACTGAAAGGGCTGTTTCTGTGCTGGGAATTCTGCGTGAAATGTAGTGTCCAAAATTAAACAGTACCCCAGCTAAGGCCTGGTTTTGAAATACTGTTGTTTTGTGTTTCTCTCTACCACAGTTCAGGATAAATTGGCTATTGCTACAGATGTGACTTGACACATTAATGCAGATTACATTGTGCATCAGATACAAGTCGGAAGAAACATAACTAGGACACATGCACGTACGCGCAGACAATCTTACTACAAAACAGTGCAAATAGCCTCTGCTTGTCAGTAATCACAGCTACCTGGTGTGTTCAATGAGTAGCGAGCCAATTCTGGGGTTTTTTGTTCGGACTTAGCCAGGTCCCCCTTTCATTCAGTCAATGCCAGATTCCTTCTTTAAGTACACAAATCACATTTACTGAACTCAATGAAAGAACTAAACCATGTCTGGCACCAGGAATCTATTTTCCTTCCAGAATCAAGACTTAACTTCCACCTAGCTCAGAAGTCGGTCCAGCATTACGCAATGCCACATTTCTAACCCTGAATCAGAACAACTAACGCATTGGGTTGCCCATTGGTGCCACTGTTTGTTTTGTGTAAGGTACAAGATGTTATGCAAAATGGTTCGAAACTCTCACTTGTTTTCCCATTATATTAGATTGTCATTCTGGACTAACCCAAGCCCTAATCTGTCCGGTCATGGCAGGGCTAGTTCAGGTACCTGTTTTACACCTTGCCCAATTTTAACTCTCCATTGACTTGGGAGTGTAAGATCTGGCAGGTTGCAAAATGAGCATCTGATTAGAATCTGCTCGGAAGGTTAGGTTCAAAATCAGGCCATTCATTTCTCGAGTCTTGCTGAAAAGGGAGACATATTTTGTCAAAGCTTTTCATCTTGTATTCATCAGGACAATTCGCAAGAATACCAATGTCAGGAGAAACATCAAATTTATACTGTATGAGAAGAGAGTGCTGATTGGTTGAAAAGTGGACTCTCGTCGGTAGAGGCCTTGTCGTGGTGAATGCACCAGTTGACGGTAACTGACAGTTAACTGCCAAACATTCACATCTGCTATGCCAATTTGTGATTGGGCTGTCACTTGTACAAAGTTCTTGCCCAGAAGAAATATGCATGGTTTAGCGGTGCTCGACAGTGAGAGGTTATGTTCATTCACTCACTGCAAATCTCAGGAGCCTGCTGCATAAACCCATAATTCTCACTGGTACACTGGAAGATTAAGAAAAATTGCAAGATTGCTCCAAACGCTGAGAAAACCCCTGCAACTGGGGTGGGGCAGAAATGTGGGATGGTAATAAAGATTGCAATTTTATATTTGTAGGTGATGTGTAAAGGCCAACATTTGTTTCCCATCCTTAGTTCACCTGAACCACTGGAGTCTATACAGTTATCACAATGGCATTAGGAAATGAATTGCCAGTGACAATAAAGCAATGGCAGAAATGCCCAAGATGGAATGGTACGCGACTTAGAAATGTGAGAAAAATAAGGAAAGAATAGAAGCACAGTTAATGTAGGGAGGAGTTATACAATAAATGACAGAGTCATCAGGAGTACAGAAACACAGAGGGACCTAGGTGTGCAAGTCCACAAATCCTTGAAGGTGGCAACACAGGTGGAGAAGGTGGTGAAGAAGGCATATGGTATGCTTGCCTTTATAGGACGGGGTATAGAGTATAAAAGCTGGAGTCTGATGATGCAGCTGTATAGAACGCTGGTTAGGCCACATTTGGAGTACTGCGTCCAGTTCTGGTCACCGCACTACCAGAAGGACGTGGAGGCATTGGAGAGAGTGCAGAGAAGGTTTACCAGGATGTTGCCTGGTATGGAGGGTCTTAGCTATGAGGAGAGATTGGGTAAACTGGGGTTGTTCTCCCTGGAAAGACGGAGAATGAGGGGAGATCTAATAGAGGTGTACAAGATTATGAAGGGGATAGATAGGGTGAACGGTGGGAAGCTTTTTCCAAGATCAGAAGTGACGTTCACGAGGGGTCACGGGCTCAAGGTGAGAGGGGCGAAGTATAACTCAGATATTAGAGGGATGTTTTTTACACAGAGGGTGGTGGGGGCCTGGAATGCGCTGCCAAGTAGGGTGGTGGAGGCAGGCACGCTGACATCGTTTAAGACTTACCTGGATAGTCACATGAGCAGCCTGGGAATGGAGGGATACAAACGATTGGTCTAGTTGGACCAAGGAGCGGCACAGGCTTGGAGGGCCGAAGGGCCTGTTTCCTGTGCTGTACTGTTCTTTGTATTCAACTTCCCGAAACACCATGAAGGCTCTAAGGACAGTGTGGGACTGGAGTCATGTCTGGGCCAGTCCAGGTAATGACAGTAAGTTCCATTCCCCAAGAGGCATGAGTGAATCATTTAGGTTTTCATGGTTGTTTCCCTGGTGTCAGGCCATAAATTGCCAGATTTATCAAATTTAATTTTCCAATTTACCATGTTGGGAATTTGAAATTCTGATTTTGCTAGTTCAGTAAGTCGAATTATGAGATTACTATATCCAGTGAGGCACTGTGTATTGCTGACAACCAAAAGTTTCACACTTAGAAATTAGTCATTGTTGACAGTTCCAAACATAACAATTAGACATTAAACTGTTTGTGCATCTTGACTTAGGGACATAGGACTTAGGAGCAGGAGTAGGCCATTCAGCCCTTCAAGCCTGCTCTGCCTTTCAGTATGATGGCGGACCTGGCTGTGGTCTCCACTCCACTTTCCTGTCTCTCTCTCTCTCTCCTCTCCCCCCCCCCCCCCCCCCCAATCCCCTTGTCTATTGAAAATCTGTCCAACTCTGCCTTGAATTAATTCAATGACCTATCCTCCACTGCCCTCTGGGGAAGAGAATTCCGCAAACTAATGACCCTTTGAGAGAAAATAATTCTACTCATCTCAGTCTTAACTGCAGACCTCATCTTTTAAACTGCATCTCATGGTTTACGCCTTACCCACAAGTGGAAAATCCTCCTGGCACCCACCCTGTCAAAGCCCCTCAGAATCTTGTATGTTTCAATAAGATCAGAATATATTAATAATCATACTTATTAACAGTAAAATAAGATGTAACACTCCCCATTCGATTATGATTTTAGTTTGTTAGCTATTTAAGGAACTACCTAAGAGTGTGAAATAGATCCAATCATAACTTTCAAAGGGGAATTGGATTATAGATCACCACTGATGCACAGTAGTAGCAGTATGTATTATCTCCAAGATGTATTGCAGTAACTGACCAAGGTTCCTTTGACAGCACCTTCCAAACCTACAACCTCTTCCATCTAGATGGACAAAGGCAGCCGATGCACAGGGGAAAAAAAACACCTGCAAGTTCCCCTCCAAGCCACACACCATCCTGACTCAGAAATATATCGCAATTCCTTTGCTGGATCAAAATCCTGGAATTCTCATATTGTGGGAGTACCTATCCCACATGGACTGCAGCAGTTCAAGTTAGTTCACCACCACTTTCTCAACGGTAATTAGGGATGGGCAATAAATGTTGGTCAGTATTGGGACCTTTGCTTTTCCTGATATGATCTAGATCTTGGTGTGCAGGGGACAATTTACTGTGAAAAGAACAATATAGAATTTCAAAAGGACATAGACAAATAAGTTCAGAGTGTGGAGAAGTGATGCATTTTGGCAGGAAAAACATGGAGACACCATATAAAATAAGGAGTATAATACCTAAGGGTGTGCAGGAGCAGAGGGAGCTGGGTGTATATGTGCATAGATCACTGAAGGTGGCAGGTCAGATGGAGAGAGCAGTTAATAAAGCATACAGTATCCTGGGTTTTATTAATAAGGGCAGAGTACAAGAGCAAGGAGGTTATGGTGAATTAATACAAGATATTAGTTAGATCCTAGCTAGAGTATTGTGTATAGTTCAGGGTACCACACTACGGGAAGTATGTGAAAGCATTGGAGAGAGTGCAGAAGAGGTTTACAAGAATGGTTTCAAAGGTGAGAATCTTTAGTTATGAGGCTAGATTGGAGAGATTGGAACTGCTCTCCTTGTAGACAAGGCGGCTAAGAGGAGATTTGATAGAGGTGTTCAAAATCACAAGAGGGCTGGACAGAGAAGATAGGTTATTTATTCGTGTCACAAGTAGGCTTACATTAACACTACTGTGAAAATCCCCTAGCCGCCACACACCGGCGTCTGTTTGGGTACACAGAGGGAGAATTTAGCATGGCCAATGTACCTAACCAGCACATCTTTCGGACTGTGGGAGGAAACTGAGGCACCCAGACAAAACCCTCGCCGACATGGGGAGAACATGCAGACTCTGCACAGACAGTAACCCAAGCCAGGAATTGAACCCAGGTCCCTGGCACTGTGAGGCAGCAGTGCTAACCACTATTACCGTTTGGCCTGTGTATGGAGAGTAATTGTTCTCCTTCGTAAAATAATCAAGAATGAGAGGGGGCAGATTTGAAATAATTTGCAAAAGTAGTAAATGTGATGTGAAAAAACACTTTTTCACACAGCAAGTGGTTGCTTCTGGAAAGCGCTGCCAGGAAGTGTGGTGGAGGCAGGTTCAATCGAGGCATTCAAGAGGGCATTAGATGATTATTATAGAAACAAAAGTGCAACGGTATGGGGAAAAGGCAGGGGAATAGCACTCAGTCACGGTGCTCATTAGGGGAGCCAGTGTAGACATGATGGGCCAAATGGTCTCCATCTACACCTTAACAATTCTATTAGCTTGCCAGCAATGTTCACATCCTATAAAAGAATGGTGGGGGTGGGGGGTGGGGGGGGGGAGGGGTGTAGAGAGAGAGAGAGCCTGAAAAGATAACATTTTCAGGACTTGGGAATAGAGCAGGGAGAGTGGAATTAATTGATAAATCTTTCAGAGAGCTAGCATTAGCCAAATGGCCTCCTTCTGAGATGTACGATTCTGTAACAGCATTTGATTGCAAAGCTGTAATGTTCAAAAACGGTATTGACACTCCCACTGACCCCTGACAACTGCTTACACGTTTGCCTGGGAAGACTTGTAATTATCAACAGATTGCCAGGGGATCTCTGCCTGTCCTAAACAATAGGCTGGACGAGAACAGGCGCAGAACAGTAAATTAAACCTGAAGGACTCCTCTGGATTGGCCAACGGTTCCGGGAGCAGAATTTCAAACTCTGAACAACGGTGAACAGGATAGAAAGTGTAGAGAATCGCAGCCACACCGAACTCACTTCATTACAACTTCTTCAGGTTACTGGTAAAAAGCTACAAAGCGTACCCCAGCTTTCCTCCTCGGTTAATAAGCCTCCCAGAATCGGCAATTTAAAAAATAATCATGGGCGTTCAGAAGACAGGCTGAAAACACATATGGGGCGGGGAAATCACAAATATCCAGAGGAAAGCACGAGCGTTTGGTTGTTTCAGTAAAAGAGGCATCAAACCAAAGCTCATTTTATTCAAATTGCTTGCAACTTAGACTTGCGGTGGAAATGGGGCGAGAGGTCAGTGAGGAAACAAACTCACCAACTGTCAGTGGTGTACAAACTGCTTCCAAACTCCACTGTCACCACCTAGAATCCCAAATATCCCCCTATTTAAAGTTAATACTGACCATGCACACTACTTTAATACCCCCCTTCCCCCCGGGGTCCTGAGGCTATCCTGGGGCACAGGAAGATCCCATCCATACCTGGGTAACTCCAGCTGTCTCTGGATGGTTTAAAAGTCCCGGGGCTGCGGGAACCAATCAGAGCGGCCGCGCGACAATGTTGCACTTTCCACTCGGAAGGGAAGCGGCCGCGGCCAATCAACGGGCAGCGCGAGTGTCTGAAGGTTCCATCGCGGGAATCCCTGGGTTGTATCCAATCTGAACGTTCCACCGGGGATTCCCCTGCGCCGGGACCCGGCACACACAGAGATGCTGGTGAACGAGGGGGCGGCGCGGTGTGCCAGCCACTCGGTACCGAGCGAGGAGACGGTGCACGTGGTGGAGTTTAACCCTTTCGACAGCAGCGGCGCCGGCAGCCTGCTCGCCTACGGCGGGGACAACTACATCGTGGTGGGGAGCTGCCGCTTCCAGGTGGGCTGACTGGGACCCCCCCTTCCCCAAACCTCAGGTGTCACAAGGGAAAAGGGGTGCACCTGCATTACTGTAATTAAGTCGGGCAATGCAGCAGCCATTATTTGTGCACAGCAAGATCCCACAACGTTATTTTTCAGTTTAAAGTTTATTGATTAGTGTCACAAGTAGGCTTACATTAACACTGCAATGAAGTTACTGTGAAAATTTCCTAGTTACCACACTCTGGTGCCTGTTTGGGCACTATAGAATCCCGATAGTACAGAAGGAGCCATTCGGCCCATCGAGCCTGCACCAACAACAATCCCACCCCATCCCCCCAAAACTATGGTCAATTTAGCATAGCCAATCAACCTAACCAGCACATCTTTAGACTGTGGGAGGAAACCGGAGAACCCAGAGGAAACCCACGCCGACACGGGGAGAACGTGCAGACTGCACACAGACAGTGACCCAAGCCGGGATGATTAAATAAAAAGCTTGCATTTATGCAGTGCCTCTTGCCACTCCAGGATGTCCCAAACCACTTTTTTTTATAGCCAACGAAATACTGATTTTTTTTTAACCAAATAACTGCAGATGCTGGAATCTGAAACAAAAACAGAAAATGCTGGAAAATCTTAGCAGGTCTGTCAACATCTGTGGAGAGAGAATAACTGACGTTTCGAGTCTGGGTGACCCTTCATTCTGTTCTCCCTCCACAGATGCTCTGATGTGGAGATGCCGGTGTTGGACTGGGGTAAGCACAATAAGAAGTCTCACAACACCAGGTTAAAGTCCAACAGGTTTATTTGGAATCACCAGCTTTCGGAGCGCTGCTCCTTCCTCAGGTGAGTCAACTCACTCACTCACCTGATGAAGGAGCAGTGTTCCGAAAGCTCGTGATCCCAAATAACCCTGTTGGACTTTAACCTGGTGTTGTGAGACTTCTTACCGTGTCCACAGATGCTGTCAGACCTGCTGAGATTTTCTGGTTTGTGTGTGTACGTTTTTTGAAGTGTGGCCATTAGTTGGGAAATAGGACAGGCGAGGGTACACAGAACGATCCCACATTAAGAGAGAGATATAATTACCTCTCTGCAGCCTTACACAAAATCAGGATGCGTCAAAGTTCTTTACTGCTGATTAAATCCTTTTTTGAAGTGTGGTCACTGATGTTGGAAATGAGTCGGCCAATTTCCTGATAGCAGGATATCTCAAACTAAAGGGGAATAATGACCAGTTAATCTGTTTGTGATGTGCAGCTCTGACGAAGGGTCATCCAGACTCGAAACGTTGGCTCTATTCTCTCCCCACAGATACTGTCAGACCGGCTGAGATTTTTCAGCATTTTCTGTTTTTGGATCTGTTTGTGCTTTTGGGTGAGGGATAAAGATTCTGCTCTTCTTCCAAATAATAGGTGTGGGATCTTTTCCATCCCTGACACTGCGATTGCAGTCTCGGCTTAATGTCTCATTTGAAAAACGGCACTGCTGTCAGTGTCGCACTCCCTCAGCCATCCTGAATTACACACTCAGGTCTGCGGAATGGGATTCAAACCCAGCGCCTTCAGACTGGAGGCCAGAGTGCTACTCACACAGGGAATTGTTTGTGAATATTATGAATCTCTCTCTCTCTCTCTTCTGTGATAATATCTTTAAGGAGGAAGATGCAGAAATTAAAGGAATGGAATACAAGACCCTCCAGACTTTTCATCGAGGTATACGGGTGGATTCGATTGCTTGGAGCCCAGAAACTAAGGTGGACTCACTGACACAACTGATCCGGTAAGAGAGAACATTCCAATTTGTTCAAGGAATGTAGCTATCATTGGCAAGGCTGGCATTTTACCGCGACTACACTGGCGGCCCTCGAGAGGGAGCATGTGGTGTTCTTGGGCACCATCGAGACCTGTTGGACCCGCAGGGACTGGAGTGCGTTATTAACCCCTTTAATCACCTTTTCATTTGATCTTTTAAGTTTTGTTTCTGCTTTGTTTTTGTTTCAGACGGTTCCACTTTAAGGGGTTGTCCGTCTTGCTTTGTTCCTCAATTTATTCAATTTAGTTTAATTTGTTTAACCAAAAGATTGGCAAGGCTGGCATTGATTGCCTTTGAGAAAGAGGTAATGATGGCATGCCTGTTTCCTGACCTCCTGTAGTCTGGATGGCAATTCTTTGTAGCAGGTTTAACACAACTGAGTGTCTCGGTAAACCACTCCGAGGGCAGTTAATAGTCAGCCGTGTTAGTGTGGATCTAGAATCAAATACGAACAAGGAGCAGGCGTAGGCCATTCAGCCCCTCAATCCATTTAAAAAGATCTTGGCGGATCTGATTGTAACCTTAAACTGCATCCCATCTACTCCCCTCCTTGCTTACCAAGAATCTATTCACCTCCGCCTTAAAATAGTCAGACCACCACCTTTTCAGGAAGAGAGTTCCAAAGACTCATGACCTTCAGAAAAAGTTTAATCACTGTTCCATTTTAAATGGGTGACCACTTATTTTTAAACAGTGACTCTTAATTCAAGATTCTCCCACAAGGGGAAACATCCTCTCCACATCCCCCCTGCCGAGACCCCCCAGAATTTTAAATATTGAAATCAAGTCACCTCTTGCCCATCTAAACTCCAGCAAATACAAGCCTAGCCTGTGCAAACTTTACTCGTAAGATACCATTCCAGGTATTAGTAAACGATCTTGCTTGGAGAGCTGGTGCAGACACGATGGGCCAAATAGCCTCTTTCTGCACTGTAACAATTGTGTGTGGAATAGGAAAACACTACATTATTTAAATGGAGAAAGATTGGTACAGAGGGATCCGGGTGTCCATAAATAGATGAATCACAAAAAGCTAGTGTGGAGGTCCAGCAAGTGATTAGGAAGTCACATAGAATGTTGGTGTTTATTATGAATGAATAATGGAATATTAATGCATGGAAGTTTTGTTAACATTATACAGGGCATTGGTGAGACCATATCTGAAGCTCGGTGTACATTTCTGGTCTCCTTACTTGAAGGATATAATTGCTTTAGATGCAATACAGAGAAGGTTCACTCAACTGATTCATGGGATGAAGGGGTTATCCTATGAGGAAAGGTTGGACAGGTTGGGCCTGTATCCATTGGAGTTTAGAAGAATGAGGGATCATATTGAAACATAAAACATCCTGAGGACAATTGACAGTCTGGATGCTGAACGGGTTTTTGGGGGAGTCTAGAACTTGCAGGTACTCTTTGAAAGTAAAGGATCTGCTGTTTAAGACAAAGATAGAGAGAAATGTGTTCCGAGGGTCATTGATCTGGAGAATCCTCTTTCCCAGATAGTAGTGGAAACTGGGTCATTGCATATTTTTAAGGCTTAGTTAGATAAATTCTTCTTTGACAAGAGGAAGGAAAGTGGAGTTGAGGGCGTAATCAGATGAGCCATGACCTTATCAAATTGCAGAGTAGGCTTGAGGGGCCGAATGAGGGAAGATCTTGTAGAAACATATAAGATTATGAAGGAAAAGGTAAGATAGGAGCAGGGAGGTTGTTTCACTGGCAGATGAAACTAGAATTAGGGGGAATGGCCTCAAAATAAGGGGAAGCAGATTTAGGACTGAGTTCAGGAGGAACTTCTTCACCCAAAGGGTTGTGAATCTATGTAATTTCCCGCCCAGTGAAGCAGTTAAGGCTACCTCCTTGAATGTTTTTAAGGCAAGGATAGATAAATCTTTGAACAGTAAAGAAACTAAGGGTTATGCTAAGTGGAGCTGAGTCCACGAAAAGATCAACCATGATCTTATTGAATGGCGGAGCAAGCTCGAGGGGCCAAATGGCCTACTCCTGCTCCTAATTCTTATGTTCTTATGGCTTACTCTTCTGAGTTCAAATGTTTATATAAAGTCAGGACATCCCAGAGTGCTTTACAGCCACTGAAGTACTTTTTGAAAAGTTGTCAGCCAATTTACACACAGCAAGATCCCACAAACACCAATGACAAGAGTTTTTTTTTAAGTGATGTTGATTGAGGGAATAAATATTGACCAAGGAGAACTTCCCTGTTCCTCTTCAAGTTTGTCCTGTGGAATCTCTTAAGTCCACTAAGATGGCTGGTAGGGCACTGGTGTAGCAGCACTTCTAACAGCGCAGCACTCCTTCAGTAATGCACAGGAATCCTGGATTTTGTGCTCAAATCTTTGTGGCAGGACTTGATTCTTTAATTTTCAGACTCGGGGACGAAACAATTGAACATGAAACATGTTTTTACAGGGTTATTAGGAGAGGCTGTGGTGTGGGATAAACATGCACAGCTCTTTGAGAGAGCAGACGCACACATGAGGGGTTGAATGGTTTCATTCTGTGCTGTATGAGATTCAAATCTGCCTTTTACACTTGCCCATTGTTTGTGAGTAGTTATAGAGCATCAAGTTTCACTGTAATTCACCCTGTCTTCAGGCACATTCACTTTACAAACCATTAAATAATCCCAAGCATTTGATGATTGCTGTTTTCCAGTGGTGAATAATTGCTCATCTTGAATTAACTTGTGAAAGTTGGCTAAGATCGAGTGTCAGATCCAGCCCAAGATGGGGTGAATGCCTCATCTTGTCAGCTTGGATCTTGTTTGTCTCTCTTGTGGGGACCTTGAATTGGATTCAATTGGAATTTGATTTTTGGAGCAAGTAGGTCTGCCTGGTCCACTCTGCATATTGCCTTTGTAACTTTTAAGATTGAAGTAAAAAATAAAGTTTTAAAATTCCCATTCGGTGAAACGCCAGATACCAGAGGACAGTTTGCAGTGACAGCTTTAATGAGTCTTCCTCAGAATTTGATTTGATTTATTATTGGAAGAGCCTTGGCTGTTTAGCAATGACAGATCTCTTCATTGTGACTGAGTGGATATCACTGTGGCCTTTGAGTCAGAAGGTTGTGGGTTTAAGCCCCACTATAAGGACTTGGTTATAAAGCACCCAGAGACGTCCTGAAGCTGTGAAAGGCGCTGTTTAGGTGTAATGTTGTTCGCTCTTTTTTAGATTGACAAACCCAGTAAAGCGAAACTCTGACATAGGGTCATCCAGACTCGAAACGTTTGCTCTGTCTCTCTCTCTCTCTCCACAGATGCTGTCAGACCTGCTGAGATTTTCCAGCATTTTCTGTTTTTGTGTTGAAGGATAAACTGTACCTGATTTTGATGTGGTTTATTTTTCAGTTTAATTAGCAATGCATTGTGCTGGTCTTTTCCATTTATATCTTTTGATGTTTGCAGGTTTTGTGCAGCAGATGCTGACAGGAAGTTGAGATTGCTCACATCTGATCTGAAGGAAAACACCAGTTGGCAGGTACATCTTCCAGTCTAACTTCAGAAAAATCAGCTATTGGCGGTGTACCGCATTGGTGATGAGCAGAGTTGTAAAAGGTGCTATAGAAATGCACGCTCTGTCTTGTTAATCTAAAAGAATGAGCAAAGTTGTATTTAAATAGCATCCTTCACCCCAAAGTTCTTTACAACTAGTGAAGTGTAATCACTGTATTAATAATAACAAAGAACAGCACAGGAACAGGCCCTTCGGCCCACCAAGCCTGCATCGATCATGTTGTCCTATCTAGACCAACTGCCTGTATCCCTCTATTCCCCGCCTGTTCATGTGTTTATCCAGATACATCTTAAATGTCACGAACGTATCTACCTCAATCACCTCACTTGGCAGTGCGTTCCAGGCCCCCACCACCCTCTGTGTAAAAAACACTTTCCCCCGCACATCTCCACTGAACCTTTCCCCCCCCTTACCTTGAACTTGTGCCCCCTTGTAATTGTCATTTCTGCCCTGGGAAAAAGCTTCCAACTGTTCACCTTATCCATACCTCTCATAATTTTATAAACTTCTATGAGGTCACCTTTCAGTCTCCATCTTTCCAGGAAGAACAATCCCAGTTTATTCAATCTCTCCCCATAGCTAATACCCTCCATACCAGGCAACATCCTGGTAAACCTTTTCTGTACTCCCTCCAAAGCCACCACGTCCTTCTGGCAGTGTGGCGACCAGAATTGGACGCTAATCCAAATGTGGCCGACCAACGTTTTATAACATAATTTGCCAACTTTTATACTTGATGCCCCGGCCGATGAAGACAAGCATGTCATATGCTTTCTTCACCACCTTTTCCACCTGTGCTGCCACTTTTAAGGATGTGTGGACCTGTGCTCCCAGATCTCTCTGTGTGTCTCTGCCCCTGATGGTTCTGCCATTTATTTTATAGCTCCCACCTGAATTGGATCTATCAAAATGCATCACCTTGCATTTGTCTGGATTAAATTCCATCTGCCATTTCTCCGCCCAATGTTCCAGCCTATCTTTATCGTGCTGTATTATGTAGGAAGTGTGACAGGAAGTGTGAGCTAGATCTCAGTCAGTAATGTGATATTGATTATTGTGATCTGGATTGAGAATAGAACATTAGCCTGGCCAAACTTTTGAGCTAAGCTTGCCTCCTGCCTTGAGCCTCTGGCTAAATTTACACCACATTGGCTAAAAGGAAACAAGTCTCCATTGGTCAGAAGAAATAGGAGTAGGCCATTCAATAACAAGATGGGTATAGAGGGATATGGGCCAAATGCAGGCAACTGGGACTAGCTTAGGGGTTTAAAAAAAAGGGCGGCATGGACAAGTTGGGCCGAAGGGCCTGTTTCCATGCTGTAAACCTCCATGACTTTATGCAGATCGGTTTTGTAAGTGGGCAAAAAATTGACGGACGGA
The DNA here is from genome assembly GCF_964213995.1 of Mustelus asterias. NCBI lineage: Eukaryota > Metazoa > Chordata > Chondrichthyes > Carcharhiniformes > Triakidae > Mustelus > Mustelus asterias. The sequence continues at coordinate 3,757,782 of NC_135809.1, forward strand.
GTGTAATGTGGGAAAATGTGAACCCATCCACTTTGGCGGGAATAGAAAAGCAGTATATTATTTAAATGCTGAACAAGACTGCAGTACAGGGAATCTGGATGTCTTGGTATTAGATTCACATTGTGGGCTTAACTCCACTTTTCTGCCTACCTTCCATTACCTGGACTTCCTGGTCAATCAAAAATCTCTCTAACTTTGTCTCAATGACCCAGTCTCCACTGCTCTCTGGGGAAAAGAATTCCAAAGATTAATCTTTGAGAGAAGAAATTTCTCCTTATCTCCATCTTAAAAAGAGATCCTCTTATTTTAAGCTTTACTCACAATTCTAGATTTCTCCACGAGGAGAGTTACCCTCTCGGCATCTTCCGTCTCTGAATCTTGAATGTTTAAGTAAGATCACCTCTCATTTTTCTAAACTCTAATGAGTATCAGCCCAAGCTCCTCAACCTTTCCTCGTAAGGCAATCCCCTTCATCCCAGGAATCAGCCTAGTGAACCTCTCTGAACTGCTTCCAGTGCAAGTATATCCTTAAGTAAGGAGACCAAAAATGTACACAGTACTCCAGGTGTGGTCTCACCAGTGTCCTGTAGAGTTGTAGCAAAACTTCTCTACTTTTATACTCCATCCTCCTTGCAATAAAGGCCCACTTTCTGTTTGCCTCCTAATCAGTTGCTGTACCTGACTTTTTGTGAGTCTAATACCAAGACATCCAGATTCCCTGTACTGCAGTCTTGTTCAGCATTTAAATAATATACTGCTTTTCTATTCCCGCCAAAGTGGATGGGTTCACATTTTCCCACATTACACTCCGTCCGTCAAATTTTTGCCCACTTACAAAACCGACCTACATAAGTCATAGAGGTTTACAGCATTGAAACAGGCCCTTTGGCCCAACTTGTCCATGCCGCCCTTTTGTTTTAAACCCCTAAGCTCGTCCCAGTTGCCTGCATTTGGCTCATATCCCTCTATACCCATCTTACCCGTGTAACTGTCTTTTAAACGCCTTTTAAAAGAAAAATTGTACCCACCTCTACTACTGCCTCTGGCAGCTTGTTCCAGACACTCACCACCCTCTGTGAAAAAATTGCCCCTCTGGACACTTTTGTATCTCTCCCCTCTCTCTTTAAACCTATGCCCTCTAGTTTTAGACTCCCCTACCTTTGGGAAAAGATATTGACTATCTAGCTGATTTGTGCCCCTCATTATTTTATAGACCTCCTTAAGATCGCCCCCTCAGCCTCCTATGCTCCAGAGAAAAAAGTCCCAGTCTATCCAGCCTCTCCTTATAACTCAATCCATCAAGTCCCGGTAGCATCCTAGTAAATCTCTTCTGCACTCTACATCTGTTTTGCAGACTCTTCCCATCCTCTTCACAACTTGATTTCCATCTCCTTTTGGACTGCAGCCCCATCTGTCCTCTAAGGTGGGTATAAAGATCCCAGGGTTGTAGATGATGAAGAACAGGGGGTTGGGGGATTCTCCCTGGTTCCTGGTCAATATCTGTCTTTCTGGCAACGTCACCAAGTCAAATTAACTGGTCATTATCACATTGCTGATTTTTGGGATCTTTCTCTGCATATTGAATCCCCAATACCACAACAGTGACTACACTTCAGAAAGCAAAGTATGTCGGGGAACCTAAGGATGTGAAGAGTGTTCGTTCTCTCTTTAAGAGAAATTCCCTGGTGGTTCAACCTTGAACTATACAGAATGGAAATGTCCTGGGCATAACCTTCTCATCCATGTAGATAGCAGATCTCATCTGAGGAGCAGGAAGGGTCTCTGATCCATCAAGGTGTCCTGGGGTGACTCTGTTCCATTAGCTGTGTGCATGTTGGGTCAGTACAGCTCTGCAATGCCCCCTTTGTGTTGATTCTCTGTCAGACCTGCAATGGAATAAAGATTCCCTAAGTTAGAGGAACCGTGTCTCAGCCAGTGCGTTAAGGAGAGAAAAAACAGGAGTTGGAACAAAGAATACAAGTGAACATAAATTACTGACCAAACCTGCTGGATATACTCTATAAAGTTAGCAACTTTGTTGTAATGTTTTGTATATTGCAGAATCTGATAGCACAGGTAGGGACCACTCTGTGTGTTGTGTCTGTACTGGTTCTTTGACCACACCTGTGAACAGTTTTTGGTCCCCTTATCTAAGGAAAGGTACACTGGCATTGGAGGCAATGCAGTGAAGGTTCACTAGGTTGATCCCAGATATGGAGGGATTTTCTTATGAGGAGAGGCTGAGTAGGTTGGGCCTGAATTCATTGGAGTTTGGAAGAATGAGAGGTGACCTTATTGAGACATATTGGGTTCAACAGGGTCGATGCTGAGAGTTGTTTCCCCCTGTGGGAGAGTCTAGGACCAGAGGGCGGAATCTCAGAGTGAGGGGGTCACCCATTGAAGACAGAGATGAGGAAGAATTTCTGCTGAGTGAATCTGTGGAATTCTTTACCGCTGAGGGCTGTAGGTTAAGTATGTTCAAGGCTGAGTCAGACAGATTTTTAATCAGTAAGGAAATCAAGGGTTGTGGCGATAAGACGGGCAAGTGAAGTTGAGGATTATCACATCAGATCAGCCATGATCTCATTGAATGGTGGAGCAGACTCGATGGGCCGAATGGCCTGCCCCTGCTCTATGTCTTATGGTCCAATGCAAATAGCCATCTTTTTACTCCTACTCTGCTCTTTTCCATTGTCATTTGAGGTATTTATCCAATACCCTTTGAAAAGTTATTATTGTAACTGCTTCCACTGCTCTTCCAGATCACCACAACTTAGAATTAAAAATAATTTCACTTCATCCCCAACTGCCCTTGGCCATCTTGTCAATTATCTTAAATTTGTTTTCTCTGGTTACTGACCTTCCTGCCCGTCGCACTCTCCACCTTCCCTGTGGGGGAAAATCCCAGTTTCTCCTATCTCTTCACACAACCCGATGTCTCTCATCCCAGGTACTATTTTAGTCCATCTGTTCTGTGCTCTCCCCAGGCCATGATATCCTCCTCCCTAAGGTGTAGTAATCTTCACCCCAACATGACAAGAGTGCAAGTAATCAGTTACAAGCTGTGTGTTTTAATCGTGGACTACCTGTGTGTCACTCAGTGGCAGCAACAAGGTTTTGTAATGCCTTTTGCAATGCTTCTCCACCACACTCGTGTTGTGCTGGACTTAAATGAACTGTCTACTTTAGTTAGTTCCAAGTACTGAAATATTAATGAAATGTGACATCAACCAGCTGAGTTTGAAATAAGGCCATTGTTCAAATTTAGATTTCCACTGAAGTGTCCTGATTTATTATTCCATGTAGGTAATAGAAGGTCACACTGATTACATCAACGATCTAGTATTTGACCCCAACACTGGGAAACAGATTGCAAGCGTTAGTGACGATCACACATGTCGGTAGGTGCAGTACTTATTATCGACTTATATTTTTAGCTTTAGGCTGTAAACTTTATTGGCCAGAAATAAACTCTTGTGTGGGATGGGGGGGGGAAATGCTTTGTCTCTGTTACAGTTAATGTGAGGGAAAAAATTGGTCAACTCTGCCTTTTGTCCATTGATTTTCTTTATTGTTGCCAGATTAAATAAACTCTTGCCAAGACAAACTCTGATGCTTTTATTTCTTGACGTACTGAACTGGCAGAGATGATATTGGATGGTGCTGTTTTGGGCACCCAGAGACACGGTTGCCACTACTTAGCAAAGCCCTTGCCTACTATTGCCAGTTTGGAAGATGCAGGTTGCAGTGTGTTAAGGATGTCCTTTATTTCAGGCAGAAGTAGCTGTGATTGCTCAATAGATGACATTTTTAAAAAATCATCCTTAATCTGCTTTTTGGATGCAAGACTCTGTCTGCCCCCTCAAGTGGATGTCAAAGATCCCATGGTGCTTCCTTCAAAGAGGAGCAGGGAATTCTACCCAGCTTCCCTGTTCTATTCATCTCTCAACCATGAAGACCACAGGGGATCATCAATAGATCTCCCCGTGGGTAACAAGCTCCCTTATTGAGTGAGCAAAGGTTTGCCCAAGAGGAGCAGTCAGCAGGGGTTTCAAACCTGTTACTCTCCTAAACTGTTGTTGTGGGTCCCGAGGTGAGACCTGACTGTGAGCTGCGGGCACAGCCCTTTCCTTTGGTTCACAAGAGGGTTGGTGACGGAAACCTGGCGTTCGGCTGAATTCCTACATTGGCGATGAGATTTTTTTTTTTCTCCATCTTTTCCCTTTGGACAACCTCTGTATGCCAAGAATCTTCTCCGGTAGGAAAAAGCCATTGTGCCTCTTTTTCAGGAAACTCGAACCCTATGACACCAGACTGGGCAAATTATACAGAGTGCATATGTTACTTCTTCCATATTAACAACATCAAAGGAGATGGAAAAGAAAAAGTGATATTGTTGACAGTATGTGGAGCCCCAACTTTCAGAGAGAGAGATACTTTTCCAGGTGGCCGAAGTACCGTATTTAGGCTACTGAGCAAATGGCAAGGGTTTACATCCAGTAGAGGATAAGATAAAGGCCAACAAGGAAGCAGGAACACCACAAAGTTAAAATACTTCCTGATACTAGTCAATTATTATGAAAAATTTTATCCTGAATTTTGCTTCCATTCTGGCCCCCTTGCATGCCCTGCCACAAAAATACCAGAGAAAGTCTTGGGAAGCTCCGCAGGCAGGGACATTTTCTAAAGTTAAGTTTCAGTTACTTTCATCTCACTTACTGACCCATTTTGACCCAAAGAAAGAGCTTATAATAACTTGCGATGCTTCCCTGTACGGTGCGGTGCTGGAAGGACAGGACAGAAAAGTCCACCACGAATGGCTTCAGGACCCCTTTGGATGCAGAGCAATGATATTCCCAAATTGAGATGGAAGTATTTGGTGTGAAGGAATTCCATCAATAGGTCTGGTTGACGGATTTTATAATTACTGACCACAAACCCTTATTGGTCCTATTCACAATGGACAAGCCAATTCCCCCCATCACCTCCATTCAGGCACAACACTGGGCCTTGTTATTGGCCACCGAAGAATATCTTCTGGAACACTGCCCAGATAGCTAATGTGGACGCACTGCGTCACCTCCCGTCACCTACAGGCCTGGTTCCTCTACTAGCATTGGAAGAAATTGTATGACTCTGAACCTTTTGGAGAAGTTGCCAGTGTCAGCAAGGCAGAATAAAGCCTGGAACCTCCTCCAGCCCTGCAGCCTCCAAAATCTGCCAATTCTGCTCCTCCTGGAACATCTCCCATTTTAAACACTCCTCCAATGGTGGCCTTGACTTCAGCTACGTAGACCCTCTGGCAATCCCACTTAAAACCTCTCCCACCTCTCTCTCCAGTTGAATACACTCCTTAGGACCTGCTTCTTTGACCAAGCTTTCGTCACCTGACCAAACCACAATGTGGCTCTGTCAAATTTTGTTATAAAATATCCTGTGATGCTCCTTGATGCAATTTCTTGTGTGAAAGCCACTGTATAAGTATAAGTTGTTGAGGGGTGACTCAAGAACTCATCTGTACTCACATGGGTGTAAAATATTATGTAGCCTGATTATTGAAGAAGGCCAGTGGAGTTCTCCCTGGTGTTTTGGCCAATATTTATTCCTCTGTCAACATTGCTGAAATAGACTGTCTAGTCATTATCATATTGCTGTTTGTGGGAGCTTGCTGTGCATATATTTGGCTGCTACATTCTCTCTTCCAATTTCTCCTTCTGTGTGGACTGCTGTCAAACCCCAGACTCAAATCAAACTACAAATAGTTCTTTATTTTAATAAATATGAATCCATCTGTTTGGGTGGGTGGGAAGGATCCCATGGAACCATTTGGAGAAGAGTAGGGAGTTCTCCCGATATCCTGGCCAAGCGCCTTCCTTTCATCCGACACCACCAAGGACAGTGCAATTGGCCGGTCATCTGGTTTGCTGCTTGTGGAATCTTGCTGTGCGTCTAATTGGCTGCCGAGCTTTTTAGCACAATGGCAACTGGAACTTCCAAGAACAAATTTTCCGGATGGGAAGTATCTTAGGAATCTCCCGGGGATGTTCAGGTGATATATAATTCTGACCTCCCTCTTCCTCTGCTTTTGTGGCAGCTGCCTCGAATATATTTAGCCTTTATCTGACCTGTTTGTGTGTGCGTGTATATATCCATATATCTCTGTAGCCAGCTTAACTTGGCACCAGTTTATGATGGCTTTCGGTCCAATATACTAACCTTAAACTATCAGCAGCCATCATCTAATCCTGAGGTAATCCTTTTCATTCCTTTTGCTGGCTCTCAAAAAAAACAATGAAAAACCTTTGCTTCTCCAAGGAGATGTGAGTGGGCGACGAAGACAAGAGTTCATTGTGTGGGAGTTGTTGAATATTTGGAGACTGCTGGATTTGCCTACGTTTTGTGAAATTCTGGTGCACTTGCATTGTGATTTTTGACTGATTATTCTCGCCAGTCTGCCCTCTTTGTGAGGGAACTGCAGGTGGAGACTGCGGTTTTTTGTTTCGTTGCCACTTCATTTGTATGCCAATAGCTGAAACCAATATTTTGCATATTCAAGGAATGCTTCTTGATTCCAAGAAACATGTTTTTTTTTCCCCAAGTTTTCCATATAATTTTCCACAGTTGTACGGGATGGTGAAATCACGCACAAGTAAATGACACATCTGAATTTATGTTTTATAGTTTTGGTCCATATTCATTCAGCTGGCTTTAGTTGTCCAGATAATCTTGTGGAAGGTGTGATTATAATTCATCTGCTTGTCCGTTTATGTTTCATTCTTCCAGTTGTGTTTGAACAAGACCCATTGCACAGTTTATTCTCATCCACTTGGGACATGTATTGTGTTCAGCCATGGCTCAGTGGGCAGCGCTCTCACCTCTAGACAAGAAAGTTGACTGTTCAAGTTCCACTCCAGAGATCGGAGCGAATAAACTTGACTGACTCTCCCAGTGCAGCACTGAGGGAGTGCTGCATTGTCAGAGGGGCCCGTCTTTTGGAGGAGACATTAAATCAAGGCCCCCTTGACCTTTTAAGGTGGATGTAAAGGATCCTATTCCTTATTTGAATAAACGCAGACAAGGTATTGCTGGTATTCTAGCCATAAATCCCTCGACCAGCATTGTTAAAACAGATTATTTAGCAAGATTCCACATGAGTTAATGACTATGTGAAAATTGCCTGCTGTATTTCCTACATTACAGTAAGAAGTCTCACAACACCAGGTTAAAGTCCAACAGGTTTATTTGGTAGCAAATACCATAAGCTTTCGGAGCACAGCTCCTTCGTCAGATGGAGTGGATATCTGTTCTCAAACAGTGCAAACAGACACAGAAATCAAATTACAGAATACTGATTAGAATGCAAATCTCTACAGCCAGCCAGGTCTTAACTGTACAGACAATGTGGGTGGAGGGAGCATTCGACACAGGTTAAAGAGATGTGTATTGTCTCCAGACAGAACAGCTAGTGAAATTCTGCAAGTCCAGGAGGCAAGCTGTGGGGGTTATTGATAATGTGACATAAATCCAACATCCCGGTTTAGGCCGTCCTCATGTGTGCGGAACTTGGCTATCAGTTTCTGCTCAGCGACTCTGCGCTGTCGTGTGTCGTGAAGGCCGCCTTGGAGAACGCTTACCTGAAGATCCAAGGCTGAATGCCCGTGACTGCTGAAGTGCTCCCCCACAGGAAGAGAACAGTCTTGCTTTCCTACATTACAACAGTGACTGGGATTTAATTTTTAAAAAACTTCATTGACTGTAAAGTATTTTATGTTGTCCTGATGTTGTGAAAAGCACTAGAGAAATATAAGTTGGGGTCTTTTATCATTATGTTTTTTAAGTCTATTTATTAGTGTCACAAGTAGGCTGACATTAACAGTGCAATGAAGTTACTGTGAAAATCCCCAAGTCGCCAAACTCCGGCACCTGTTCATGTACACTGAGCGAAAAGTTTACATGGCCAGTGCATCTAACTAGGGCTGTGGGAGGAAACCGGAGCGCCCGGAGGAAACCCACACAGACATGGGGAGAACGTGGAAACTCCACATAGACAGTGACCTAAGGTTGGAATCGAACCCAGGTCCCTGGCGCTGTGAGGCAGCAAGGCTAACCACTGTGCCACCGTGTCACCCCATGCGGTGTTGGCATACATGTATGTTCGTAAGACCATACAATATAGGAGCAGATTTAGCCCATTCGGCCCATCGAGTCTGCTCTGCCATTCAATCATAACTGATATGTTTCTCAACCCCATTCTCCCGCCTTTTCCCCGTAACCTTTGATTCCCTTACCAATCAAGAACCTATATATTTCTGTCTTAAATATATCCAATGACCTGGCCTCCACAACCCTGTGTGGCAATGAATTCCACAGATTCACCACCCTCTGGTTGAGAGACATACACATACACACCCCCCTCCCCCTCTTCATAACAACTGATGTATAATACACAAAGAAGCTCCAATTTGGAAAGTTTAAAAACTGAACCTATATTGTTGAAGGTTGTACATTATTAACCTGAATAACGTTGTGAATGGTCACACTGGACAATTTTAATCTTTGCCCATCATGTGTTTAGACTTTAGGATTCTACTCTTATGGGTAGGCATTCCCACTTTCTATTTAATTCCCTCCTCTGTTCCAACTTAGTTTTGCATCGTACAGGTTGTGGGTACCTTCCCAATCCCAATTCTTCTCTCAGCCACACAATGGTGTCTCAGCAAAATTCTTCCCCTCAGCCTCGGGGATTGTACCTTTGTCCTGGAGGCTGAATTTTTTGTTGGGACTTTACAGAACGAATGAAACTTCGGCACATGTGATAATGTAGAACAGGAGCAGTGGCCAAAGAATGATGTGTTGAATGAGGAAAACTTACCTGTCCTTCCCTCCTTTTCCAAGTCCTATCTTTGCTAAGCAGATCACAAACATCTGAAATAGAAGCAGGAATTGCTCACATGGCCCCCAAAGCCTGCCCTATCCTTCGCTACAATCGTGGCTTCTCCCTCAGCTCCCCTTTCCTGCCCACTCACTATAAAACCTTAGCTTCTTTAAAATCCAAAAATCTGCAGACTTCAGTCTGAACATACTCGAGCACTTAAAGTCCTTATAATTGCACAGTAGCATTGCTTGAAAAAGAAATACATGCTGTCAAAGTTTTTCATTTTGTACTGATCAGGTCAGATTCACAAAAATACCAAATCTAAAGGGAACAATTTATAATACACGAGAAGAGGGTGCTGATTGGTTAGAGGCATTGCCACAAAGAATGCATGAGGAACAGAGGGTGGTGAGTGTCTGGAACAAGCTGCCAGATGCAGTAGTAGAGGCGGGTACAATTTTGTCTTTTAAAAAGCGTTTAGATAGTTACGTGAGTAAGATGGCTATCGAGGGATATGGGCCAAACACAGGCAATTGGGACTAGCTTAGTCGTTTAAAAAAAAAAGGTCGGCTTTGACAAGTTGGGCCAAAGGGCCTGTTTCCATGCTGTAAACCTCTATGACTCTATAACAGTTAACCTGGGGGACAGCAATTCCCTGTTTCATTCCTCACAGCAATGCCTTGATCAATCAGAGCCTGATTTGAATTTAAATAAAAGCTTGGTGATTAACTGTTTCCTGATGCATCCTCCGTACCAACTCCCAATCTGCTCTGCCCAAGACTACAAGGAACTACAAAAGGTCGTGAATGAAGCCCAATCCATCACGCAAACCAGCCTCCCATCCATTGACTCTGTCTACACTTCCCGCTGCCTCGGCAAAGCAGCCAGCATAATTAAGGACCCCACGCACCCCAGACATTCTCTCTTCCACCTTCTTCATTCGGGAAAAAGATACAAAAGTCTGAGGTCACGTACCAACCGACTCAAGAACAGCTTCTTCCCTGCTGCTGTCAAACTTTTGAATGGACTTACCTCGCATTAAGTTGATCTTTCTCTACATCCTAGCTATGACTGTAACACTATATTCTGCACTCTCTCGTTTCCTTCTCTATGAACGGTATGCTTTGTATAGCGTGCGAGAAACAATACTTTTCACTATGTTAATACATGTGACAATAATAAATCAAATCAAATCAAAATTAATCAGAGTCCTCTTGCCAGCCAATTAACACCCTCTTCTCATGCAGTGCAAATTGTTCCTTTGAGATTTGGTATTCTTGTGAATTTATCCTGATGAATGCAAAATGAAAAGCTCTGACAGCGTCTCTTTTGTTCAGCAGTCAGTTGCTCCCATAGATAGAGAATTCCAAAGATTCACAACCCTCTGAGCGAAGAAATTTCTCCTCGTGTCATTCCGAAATGCTGAGACTATGCTTCCGTGTATATTCCATATGACTCTACTCAATCTAATTATTTATCGAATGGAACTTGCTTAATAACTGATCAGCTGGGTTTTTTTCTACACATCTGTTTAATTTCTTGATTATTACATATTGAAATATTTTTCTAACTACTGGGAATGTAACAAGAAGTATGGCATTTGATCCATCAACTGTGCGTTGCAAGTTTGTTAGCTCTTTTTCATCTTAACTGCCCAGCTTTAATTCAAATTGCTGGCTTTCTACATATTCTGGAATATATTTCTGTCCAGACAACTGACAAGTTCCCTACGGCCCCCAAACAGTCCATTTAAGTCTGGCCAACGCTTTGTTGGAGAGTTGACAAGAATGTTAAATGCACAAAGAAAGGTTCTTTGGAAGTCCTTCCCTCAGCACCCTTGTCTTAACTCCTCCTCTTCAATATACTTTAACCCTGTTCTGATCATCTCCTACTCTCCATATCAGCCTGCTCTTTACCCAATCTGCAGTACATGCTGTTTGATGTTGCTTTATACCTTAAGCAAGTTTTGAAGAAGACATATTTACTCGAGTTGTCTTTAACCAATTCCACCAAATGCAGAGTAATTGCTAATTCATTAATGTTTGTGGGATCTTGCCATGCTACTCCATGAGTCACTTTGGACTCATTCACTTCATTCCAGGGGAAGAGGTAACGGGGTTTATAAGCACACCTTTGTATGTGGCATCTTAAGTGGATTGATTAGCCATTATTAAGAATTATGTGTCTTATTCTGAAATATATTGCAGTATCTGGGACCTTGATGGAAATCAAAAGACATCGTTTCTCCTTCATTCGCCAGGAATGAGTTTGTGTTGGCATCCCGAGGAGATGTACAAGGTTAGCTTGAAAGGTTTTTAGTCGTCATATTTCCGCTTACTGCCTTCAGATATAAAGAGAAAGCGTTAAAATACTGCAGAAAATTGGAAACATTGGGAGCACCAACTCATTGGAACACTGATGTGTAACACATTGGAATGCCAATACATCAGAATGTATCATTGGAAATAGGAGCTGAAGAAAGCCAGTTAGCCTGTTGAGTTTGCTGCACTGTTCAATAATGAATAGGATCTATCACAACTCCACCTCCCTGCATCCAAAGATCATAGAAACCCTACAGTGCAGAAGGAGGCCATTCGGCCCATCGAGTCTGCACCGACCACAATCCCACCCCACATATTTACCCGCTAATCCCTCTAACCTATGCATCCCAGGACTCTAAGGGGCAATTTTTAACCTGGCCAATCAACCTAACCCGCACATCTTTGGACTGTGGGAGGAAACCGGAGCACCCGGAGGAAACCCACGCAGACACGAGGAGAATGTGCAAACTCCACACAGACAGTGACCCGAGCCGGGAATCGAACCCGGGACCCTGGAGCTGTGAAGCAGCAGTGCTAACCACTGTGCTACCGTGCCGCCCCACTGACACTTTTTATAGATTTTTATAGATAAAAACTTTTTATAGATAAAAACTTTTTATAGATTTCAATGAGATCCACTTTCATTCTTCTGAACTCCAGGGAATGTAGGCCTAGTTTACTCAATCTCTCCTCAGCTAGGAACTGGACTGGGGAACCTTCACTGCAATCCATGAGGATCTATATGTCTGTCTTGAATATACTCAAATTACTGACCATCCAGAACCCTCTGAGGTAGAGAATTCCAAAAAAATCCCAACTCTTGAGGAAATCTCTCCTCATCTCAGCCCTAAATAGCTGATCCCTTATCCCGTGACTATGATCCTCTGTTCCAGATTCCCTAGCATCTATCTACGCTGGCAATCCCCTTCAAACTTTTTATAGATTTCAATGAGATCCACTTTCATTCTTCTGAACTCCAGGGAATGTAGGCCTAGTTTACTCAATCTCTCCTCAGCTAGGAACTGGACTGGGGAACCTTCACTGCAATCCATGAGGACAAGTATATGTTTCCTTGGATAAGGAGACAAAAACTGCACAGTACTCGAGAGGTTGTCTCAACAATGCCCTGAATCATTGCAGTTAGACTTCCTCTTAATCCATTTGTAACAAAGTTAACATACTATTTGCCTTTATTTATTTAGAGGATAGGGCGTTGCTGGCTCGGCCAGTATTTATTCTGCTGCCTCTGTACACCTGTGTATTTTAAAGGTGGTGGAGAATAATAGAATCCCTACGCTGCAGAAGGAGGCCATTCGGCCCATTGAGTCTGCACCAACTCTTCAAATGAAAAGGAATAGTCTCCACTTACCTGTAGGAGAGCAGCTCCATGAACACCATCCCCCAGGTCAAAGCAGCCTGCTTGATTGGCACCCCATCCACTTTCACTTGCTCCAACACAGACACACAGTAGCAGCAGCAGTGTGTACCATCTACAGCAACTCGCCAAGGCTCCTTTGACAGCACCTTCCAGACCTGTGACCTCCAGCAGCTTGTAGGACAAAGGCAGCAAATGCATAGGAACACCACCACCTGCAAATTCTCATCTGGGGCACACACCATCCTGACTCGGTACTTTATCACCATCCATCTGCCCCTGGCTGTTCAGTTGCTCCCATTAACACATTCTGCCACCATTGGCACTCTTCATCCCTCAATTAACATTCCCCTTTGTCTTATGTCCATGACAAATTTGTCAATATTGCCTTTGCCCTGACCTATCCCTGTTCCTCTGTTCTGCCTCATCTCCTCCACCCACTTTCCAACTCTATAATTCGGTACATTTCTACCTTGCTTCAGTTCTGTAGAAGGGTCATACAGTGCAGAAGAGGCCTTTTGGTCCATCAAATCTCCACTGACGCATTTGAAATACCTGACCTCCCACCTAATCCCATTTACCAGCACTTGTTATGACGTGTCAAGTGCTCATCCAGGTACTTTTTAAAGGATGTGAGGCATCCCGCCTCCACCACCCTCCCAGGCAGTGCATTCCAGACCCTCACCACCCTCTGGGTAAAAAGGTTTTTCCTCACATCATCCCTAAACCTCCTGCCCCTCACCTTGAACCTGTGTCCCCTCGTGACTGACCATTCAACTAAGGGGAACAGCTGCTCCTTATCCACTCTGTCCATGCCCCTCATAATCTTGTACACCTCGATCAGGCCGCCCCTCAGTTTTCTCTGCTCCAACAAAAACCTAAGCCTACCCAACCTCTCTTCATCACTTAAATATTCCATCCCAGGCAGCATCCTGGTGAATCTCCTCTGCATCGTCTCCAGTGCAATCACATCCTTCCTATAATGTGGTGAGCAGAACTGCACACAGTGCTCCAGCTGTGGCTTCACCAAAGTTCTGTACAACTCCAACATGACTTCCCTGCTTTTGTAATCTAAGTCTCAATTGATAAAGGCAAGTGTCCCATTTGCCCTTTTCACCACCCTACTAACATGCCATTCCGTCTTCAGAAATCATATGGACTCGAAACATTAACTCATGTTTCCCCTCCGCAGCTGCTGCCGGACCGGCTGAGTTTATCCAGCATTTTCTGATTTTATTTCAGATTTTCAGCATGTGCTGTGTTTAGTTTAATTTGAAAGTGCTGGCACGCTCTTAGTGAATCTGTAGATTGGTGATGAGCAGCTGACTGTTTGCTTTTGTCTTTGCAGCTGATGGTGGCAGAGAAGAATGGAATCATTCGCTTTTATGACCTGGTTACTCTGCAGGCAATCCTGTCTCTGGACTGTGGCCAGATGCCACTGCTGTCGGCAGACTGGTGTCTGGGCAACACTATCAAAGTCGGTGCGGTTGCAGGGAATGATTGGCTGATCTGGGATATCACACGCTCCAGGTATTCTGCTAGAGGTTTCGGGAAGGCAGAGGGAGGGACAATGGGAATTGACCGAAGAACTCTTTGCCCCGATACTTGAAATATTCACTGGCGAATTGACATTGTACATTTAGCTTTGCAAAACAGAAGGGAATTGTGAAGAGTCAAGGAGTTTAATCTAGTTGGGAATGGGATTAAACGTTATCCGTGTTATAGTGTGTATGTGTATATATTTATGTTTCTGTGTGTCTATATATTTTACCAGTAAGAAGTCTGACAATACCAGGTTAAAGTCCAACAGGTTTAAGTTTATTTATTAGTCACAAGTAGGCTTACATTAACACTGCAATGAAGTTACTGTGAAAATCCCCTAGTCGCCACACTCCGGCACCTGTTCAGGTACACTGAGGGAGAATTTAGCATGGCCAACACACCTAACTTGCACATCTTTGGACTGTGGGAGGAAACCGGAGCACCCATTGGAAACCCACACAGACACTGGGAGAACGTGCAAACTCCACACAGACAGTGACCCAAGCCGGGAATCGAACCCGGGTCTCTGGCGTTGTGAGGCAGCAGTGCTAACTACTGTGACAACGTGCCGCCCCCGTTTATTTGGAATCACGATCTTTCGGAGCACTGCTCCTTCACCAGGTGAGTGAACACCCACCTGAGGAAGGAGCAGTGCTCCGAAAGCTCATGATTCCAAATAAACATGTTGGACTTTAACCTGGCGTTGTTAAAACTCTTACTGTGCCCACCCCAGTCCAATGCTGGCATCTCCACATCATATATTTTTTCATATGTATTTGTCTTTAGATCAGAGAAGTTAACGGGCGGGGTTCTCCGGCTGCACTCACCCCAAAACCAGAGAATCCCGCCCGAGGTCAAGGGACCTTTGCATGGTCTGCCCCACCCCCCCCCCCCCCCCCCCCCCGCCCCCGCTCGCTATGATTCCTGTGGCGGATGGGACAAGAGAATTCTCCCCGTTATATTAAACCTGGATTGATCCTTCATTCAACCACATTTGGAGTACCGCAAACAATTCTAATTTCCTTAAGATTTACTAGAATGACACAGGAAGTGAGAGAGTATAACCAGTGGAAAGACGATAGGCTGTGGTGAGGCAGATGCAAAGAGGCTGCAGAAGGATATCGACTGATTGGGTGACAGAGCTCGGACATGGCAGATGTGTGAAGTTATCGACTTTGAAAGGAAAAATAAAAAAGCAGAATTTGTTTTGCATCTAGACTGAGAGACGTGGGTGTCCTTGTACATTTTTTAAACATTTATTTATTTTTTATTGCATTTAAATTCCATCTGCTGTGGTGGGATTCAAACACTGGTCCACAGAGCTTTACTCTGCGTCTCTGAATTACTGGTCCAGCAACAATACACTGTGCCACTGCCAAAGTTAGCATTTAGGTATGGCAAATAATTAGGAAGACAAATGATATGTTTGGTTTTGTTAACAAGTATAAGAATAAATAAGTATTTATACAATTGTACAGGACATTTGTAAGGCACGGCATTTGACAAGATGTCGCACCAAAGACTGCTACATAAGATAAAGGTGTACGGTGTTACGGGTAATGTATTAGCATGGATAGAGGATTGGTTAACTAACAGAAATTAAAGAGTGGGGGTAAATGGGTGTTTTTCTGCTTGGCGACCAGTGACTAGTGCTGTGCCTCAGGGATCAGTGTTGGGACCGCAATTGTTTACGATTTACACAGATAATTTTAATTGGGGACCAAGTGTAGTGTGTCAAAATTCGCAGACGACACTAAGATGAGTGGCAGGGCAAGTGTGCAGAGGATGCTGAAAGTCTGCAAAGGGATATAGATAGTCTAAGCGAGTGGGCGAAGGTCTGGCAGATGGAGTACAATGTTGGTAAATGTGAGGTCATCCATTTTGGTAGGAATAACAGCAAAATGGACTATTATTTAAATGGTAGAAAATTTGCTGCATGCTGCTGTGCAGAGGGACCTGGGTGTCCTTTGTGCAGGAACCAAAGAGTTGGTTTGCAGGTGCAGCAGGTAATTAAGAAGGCAAATGGAATTTTGTCCTTTATTGTTAGAGGGATGGAGTTTAAAAACAGCAAGGTTATGTTGCAGCTGTATAAGGTGCTGGTGAGGCCACACCTGGAGTACTGTGTACAGTTTTGGTCTCCTTACTTGAGAAAGGATATACTGGCACTGGAGGGAGTGCAGAGGAGATTCACTAGGTTGATTCCGGAGTTGAGAGGGTTGGCTTATGAGGAGAGACTGAGTAGACTGGGGCTATACTCACTGGAATTCAGAAGAATGAGGGGAGATCTTATAGAAACATATAAGATTATGAAGGGAATAGATAAGATAGAAGCAGGAAAGTTGTTTCCACTGGCGGGTGAAACCAGAACTAGGGGGCATAAGCTCAAAATATGGGGAAGCAGATTTAGGACTGAGTTGAAGAGGAACTTCTTCACACGAAGGGTTGTGAATCTGTGGAATTCCCTGCCCAGTGAAGCAGTTGAGACTACCTCATTGAATGTTTTTAAGGGAAGGATAGATACATTTTTGAACAGTAAAGGAATTAAGGATTATGGAGAGCGGGTGGATAAGTGGAGCTGAGTCCACGAAAAGATTAGCCATGATCTTATTGAATGGTGGAACAGGCTCGAGGAGCCAGATGGCCTACTCCTGCTCCTAGCTCTTATGTTTATCTGGTGTACATAAGAACTCAGAGTAGGAGTAGGCCATTCAGCCCCTCGAGCCTGCTTCACCATTCAATACGATCATGGCTGATCTCATCTCAGTCTCAACTCCACTTTCCTGCCTGTTCACCATAGCCCTCCAAGCCCATTACTAATTAAAAATCTGTCTATCTCCTCAAATTTACTCAATGTCCCGACATCCACCACACCCTTTGAGAGAAGTAATTTCAACTCATTTTCATTTAAAATCTTTTTTATATTCACGTGTGCAACACGGGTGTCGCTGGCTGGCCAGCATTTATTGCCCATCCCTAGTTGCCCTTATTCAGAGGGCAGTTGAGAGTCAACCGCATTGCTGTGGTTCTGGAGTCACATATAGGTCTGACCCGGTAAGGACGGCAGATTTCCTTCCCTAAAGGACATTATTGAACCAGATGGTTTTTTCCGACAATCGACAATGGTTTCATGGTCATCTGTAGATTTTAATTCCAGCAAATCTGTCACCCCGATCCTAAAACAATCACCTCTTGTTCTAGATTTCCCTACAAGAGGAAACATCCTCTCCACGTCTACTTTGTCAATCCCCTTTATCATTGTGTGCTCCTCAGTTGTGCAGGTTTGGTGGCCTTATCTAAGAAAGGACATATTCTACCCAGCATGAGTGCAACAAAGGCTCACTAGATTGGTTCCCGAGATGTGAGGATTGTCAGATGACGAGTGATTGAGTAGACGAGGCCTATACTCTGTTTCTCTCTCCACAGATGACGCCAAAATGCTGAGCAGAACCTGCATTTTCAGTTCCTATTTAAGATTTCTGACACCCACAGTATTTTGCTCTTGTCTTAGGTTCTTATTTTATGTCTTGTAGTTACCCCCAAGAGAAGCGACCGTCCCACTTGGATGGAGCACGACGAATCCGGTAACTCAGAATTTATTGACGGATGTGATCACAGTTCCTTTTGTTAGAGAAATAGAGGGTATCCCCCCCACAACGATATCCACAGTGGTTAAAATTTACCCTTTACCAAACTAATTCCCACCATTATTTGGGGTGGCGGGGCGGGGGGCGGAGGGGTGCATGAAGCAAACGGCCATGGGTGTGGTGCTGGAGTTGTGTAAAGATCTGACATTTTCTCCAGTTTGGCGCTCTTCAGCTTCAAACTATGGAACTAAGTGGCTGGGGTGTAACATGTTAAATGCATCAAGCAGATTAGGGTTAATTGAGAGATTTCACTGGGTTAATTATTGGAAGGATTGGGTGGGGGGCGGCGAATCAAATTGTGCCGCACCATTCAGCCTATCATTCCTGTGCGTGATCTTTTGAAAGAGCGATCCAATTAATCGCACTCCTCTGCTGTTTTCCCATGGCCTTGCCATTTTCAGATCTTTGTTGGACAGTCTTTATTTACTCAATCTAATTTATTCTACTTCTGGTTATCTAGATGGTCAAAAGCCAATGAAAATCTTTTTGCAACAACTGGTTACCCAGGCAAGATGAACAGCCAGTTGCTCGTTCATCATTTGGGTCATCCCCAGGTAAGGTACAAATAAGCACTGGCTCTGTTTGTCAGTAATTGTTAATCAATTAAAAAGAACTTGTCGCTCTTTCGAACATCTCTAAATGTTTTGCAGTGAATTAAGTGTAGTCACTGTTATAGGACCTCTCGGGGGCGACATGGTGACACAGTGGTTAGCGCTGCTGCCTCACAGCACCAGGGGCACGGGTTCGATTCCTGGCTTGGGTCACTGTCTGTGTGGAGTTTGCACATTCTCCCCGTGTCTGTGTGGGTTTCCTCCGGGTGCTCCGGTTTCCTTCCGCAGTCCAAGGATGTGTGAGTTAGGTGAATTGGTCATGCTAAATTCTCCCTCGGTGTACTCGAACAGGCACCAGAGTGTGGCGACTGGGGGATTTTCACAGTAACTTCATTGCAGTGTTAATGTAAGCCTACTTGTGACACAAATAAATAAACTTTAAACTTTTAAATAAACTTAAATAAAGTTTAAACTTTTAACTAATGTGCTGGTTATGGTTGGCCATGCTAAATTCTCCCTCAGTGTACCCGAACAGGTGCCAGAATGTGGCAACTAGGGGATTTTCACAGTACCTTCATTGCTGTGTTAATGTAAGCCTAGTTGTGACTAATAAATAAACTTTAATTTTATAATAACTAGACAATCAGTTATTAGGTGGGAACTGAAGAATACATTTTGGCCAGATCGCTGGGGAAAAACTGCCCTACTTTTCTTTGAAATAGCACTACAGGATCTTCTATATTCATCTTCGTAATGTCATATCCGAAAGACAGCACCTCCAACAGTGCAGCAGTCTCAATGCTAGCGTTGGAATCAACAGCTTGGATTATGGGCTTATGACCCTGGAGTGCAACATGAATGCAGTCTCCTGACTTGAGACGAGAGAGAGAGAGAGAGTGGCATTGAGCCACGGGGACACTCAGTTTGGGTGTCAACTTGTATCAACTGCACACTGTCACGCCTGACAGATTTCCCTCAACCCTTGAATAATGTTATTGCCTCGCAATGGCAATGGAAAGGTGGCCGTGGAGGGCAGGTTCATGTGGTAGAAGAAATGTTTACAGGCAAAGGGTTGCTATTGAGTGTGGAATACATAACCTCAAGTGACTGCTAAAACCATGGAGTTCAATAAAAATATTTTACAGAAACTCTAAGCAACATTATGAATCCACGGAATCCTAGAATTATAGAACCCCCACAGTGCAGAAAGAGGCCACTCGGCCCATTGAGTCTGCACCCAAAGCACCTCACCCATGCCCTCCCCTCCACCCTAACCCCATAACCCTACACATATTTAACATGGCTAATTCACCTAACCTACACATTTTTGTACACTAAGGGGCAATTTAGCATGGCCTATACACCTGACCTGCACATTTTTGGAGTGTGGGAGGAAGCCGGGGCAACCGGAGGAAACCCACGCAGACACGGGGAGAATGTGCAAATTCCACACAAACAGTCACTCAAGGCAGGAATTGAACCTGGGTCCCTGGCGCTGTGGGGCAGCAGTGCTAACCACTGTGCCACCGTGCCCTGCCCACTTGATTAATCTCTCAAATAAAAACATGGTTAGAACATAGAACATAGAACAGTACAGCACCGAACAGGCCCTTCGGCCCACGATGTTGTGCCGACCTTCATCTGAAACCAAGATCAAGCTATCCCACTCCCTACCATCCTGGTGTGCTCCATGTGCCTATCCAATAACCGCTTAAATGTTCCTAAAGTGTCTGACTCCACTATCACTGCAGGCAGTCCATTCCACACCCCAACCACTCTCTGCGTGAAGAACCTACCTCTGATATCCTTCCTATATCTCCCACCATGAACCCTATAGTTATGCCCCCTTGTAATAGCTCCATCCACCCGAGGAAATAGTCTTTGAACGTTCACTCGATCTATCCCCTTCATCATTTTATAAACCTCTATTAAGTCTCCCCTCAATCTCCTCCGCTCCAGAGAGAACAGCCCCAGCTCCCTCAACCTTTCCTCATAAGACCGACACTCCAAACCAGGCAGCATCCTGGTAAATCTCCTCTGCACTCTTTCCAGCGCTTCCACATCCTTCTTATAGTGAGGTGACCAGAACTGCACGCAATATTCCAAATGCGGTCTCACCAAGGTCCTGTACAGTTGCAGCATAACCCCACGGCTCTTAAACTCCAACCCCCTGTTAATAAAAGCTAACACACTATATGCCTTCTTCACAGCTCTATCCACTTGAGTGGCAACCTTTAGAGATCTGTGGATATGGACCCCAAGATCTCTCTGTTCCTCCACAGTCTTCAGAACCCTACCTTTGACCCTGTAATCCACATTTAAATTAGTCCTACCAAAATGAATCACCTCACATTTATCAGGGTTAAACTAGGTTTCTCATCGCTATTGTAAATGCTTTCAGAATACGACAAAAGCTGTGGGCCCTGACAATATTCTGGCAGTAGTGCTCCAGATCTTGCTGCACCCCTAGCCAAGCTGTTCCAGTACAGCTACAACATTGGCATCTACGCAGCAATATGGCAAATTGCCCAGGTATGTCCTGTAAACAGGAAACAGGACAAATCCAACTCGGCCAATTACTGCCACATCAGTCTACACTTGATCATTAGTAAAGTGATGGAAGGGTCATTAGCAGCACTGACTCAGCAAAAGCCTGCTCACTGACGCTCAGTTTGGGTTCTGCCAGGGCCACTCAGCTCCTGACCTCATTACACCCTTAGTTCAAACATGGACAAAACAAGTTGAACTCCAGAGGTGAGGTGACAGTGATTGGGCGGCACAGTGGTTAGCACAGCTGCCTCACAACGCCCGAGACCCGGGTTCATTTCCGACCTTGGGTGACTGTGTGGAGTTTGTACAGAGTTTGCACTTTCTCCCTGTGTCTGCGTGGGTTTCCTTCAGGTGCTCTGGTTTCCTCCCACACTCCAAAGATATTCAGGTTAGGTGGATTGACCATGCTAAATTGCCCCTTACTGCTCAGGGATGTGTAGGTTAAGTGAGTTAGGTATGAAAATTGTGCGGGATTGCGACCCCTTCCACAAACATTCACTCCCTGCACCACCAACAAACCATGGCAGCAGTGTGTATCGTCTATAAGATGCACTGCAGGAACTCACCCAGGTTCCTTAGGCAGCACCTTCCAAGTCCATGATTGCTACCATCTAGAAGGACAGCACCATCTGGAGGTCCCCCTCCTGACCATCCTGACTTGGAAATATATCGCCGTTCCTTCACTGTTGCTGGGTCAAAATCCTGGAACTCCCTCCCTAACAGCACTGTGGGTGTACCTACGCCTTGTGGACTGTTGTGGTTCAAGAAGGCAGCTCACCACCATCTTCTCGAGGACAATTAGGGATAGGCAATAAATGCTGGCCCAGCCAGCGACATTCACATCCCATTCATGATTTTTTTAAAATCCCCTTTTTTCTCTACTGCACACCTACACACAAACACACCCATATCAATACACGTCAGCACAAGCACAGTTTATGCACCCACACACCTTTCAGGACATTCTAAGGCATTTCCCAGGCAATGAGTTATATTTGATTATGTGTTTCCACTGTTGTAGACAAACGCAACAACCAATTTACCCACAGCAAGTTCCTGTAACTAGCAAAAAGGATGATTTGGGGCTAAAGGGATATGGGGGGAATGCGAGATCAGGGTATTGAATTTGATGATCAGCCATTATCAAAATGAATGGCGGAGCAGGCTCAAAGGGCTGAATAGCCTAAGAACAAAGAAACTTACAGCACAGGAACAGGCCCTTCAGCCCTCCAAGCCTGTGCCGACTGTGCTGCCCATCTGAACTAAAATCCCGCCCTTTTAAGGGACCATATCCACGTATTCCCATCCTATTCATGTATTTGTCAAGATGCCCCTTAAAAATCACAATCATATCTGTTTCCACTACCTCCCCCCGGCAACGAGTTCCAGGCACCCACCACCCTCTGTGTAAAAAGACTTGCCTCGTACATCTCCTTTAAGCCTTGCCCCTCGCACCTTAAACCTGTGCCCCCTCATAATTGACTCTTCCACCTTGGGAAAAAGCTTCTGACTATCCACTCTGTCCATGCCTCTCATAATCTTGTAGACTTCTATCAGGTCGCCCCAATACCTCCAGTGAAAACAAACCAAGTTTCTCCAACCTCTGCTTCGATGTTTCTATGTATGATTGTTGGAGACAGTGAAGTAAATTTCACCAAGATAGTGCCTCTGCACCCCTACCCTGAACTGCTAACAGCAGCAGCAAGAATCTGAATGTAGCACCTAGGCAAAAAAAGTGAAATTCTTCTCTTTTTTCCTTTCTGCAGGTCATTATGCTTGGCTCTGCACCCGTGGCTTCAGGACTGAGTTGGCACCGCTCACTCCCGTTATGTGCCATCGGTGGCAATCGGAAGGTTTTGTTTTGGATGACTGAGATGTAGACAGAAAATCTTTCTTTCAGACTGTAAAATAATTTCAAGTTGGGTTCTGGGTTAAATTTTGTGAAGTGGGTTGATGTGAAGCCTGACTATGCCCACAGCACTAAAATATCTGGAAGTGAGCTGAAAAATTAAAGATTTCTCCATTGTACTTATTGGTAATTTTGTGTCTCATTTACTTACAACAACTATTTTCATTTATAGAGCATCTTTTAATGTGTCCTGCGGTTCTTCACAGAAGCATTATCAAACAACATATTTCACTGAACCACAAGGAGCTAGTTGGACAGATAGTGGAATTCATTGCCACAGAGGGCTGTGGAGGCCGAGACGTTGAGCGTCTTCAAGACAGAAATTGATAAATTCTTGATTTCTCGAGGAATTAAGGGCTATGGGGAGAGAGCGGGTAAATGGAGTTGAAATCAACCATGATTGAATGGTGGAGTGGACTCGATGGGCCGAATGGCCTTACTTCCGCTCCTATGTCTTATGGTCTTATGGTCTTATAGCCAAAACTGAGATGGGTCTTGCATAGTACTTACAGAAATACACCATACATGTCCATGCCAGTGTTTATGCACCGCACAAGCCCCCTTCATCTCACCCTATTGACAGATTCACCTCTTCCATTTTTCTTTGTGTTTCTCCAATGCTATTCACCTGAGTTGTGAGTTCCACATTCTCGCCACTCTCTCGATAAAGAAGTTTCCCCTGACCTGACTGTTGGAATTCTCAACTACAATCTTTATGGTTTCAGTTTTCTAATTCGGGAAATATCTTCTCTAAGTGCACCCTTTCAAATCCTTTAACGATCCACCACTCAGCGTATGACAGAGAGAGGCCAAGGAGGTTTAAGGAGAGAATTTCAGAACTTATGGCTATGACCCTTAAAGACACTGGGATACATTGTAGGTGCGGTCAGGAGAAGTTGGCCAACCATGTTGAATGAGGCAGTGCAGGTAACCAAACCTGGAATCTGCTTATTTAGTGGAGTCAAACAGGAATTTCCTAATATTGTTTTTGTACTTATTCAGAAGGAAGCAGTACTGACCACTGAGGAAGGTGGTGCATGAGGCCATCATACTGTGAGCACCATCAGATGAGAACTGCAATGGTACAAAATGGTGGCCCACCATCATCTTTTCAGAGACCTCAAGTTAAAAAAAATAATTGGCATCCCAAATGTTCTAGCATCATACCTCCATCCTAACATCGTCAAGTCAAGTGTAACCGGATATTATTAAGCCAGTGAGTGCACAGCATTCAAACTGAGGAAAAATATAAAAGATGCAGAGAAGTGGTTTTAGAAAGATACAGATGAGAAACTATCAATGGACTGAATGGCCTTCTGTGAAACTTGCATTTCTGTAATGTCTTTAATATGCTCAGGATGTTTTGAAGTGTTTTACAACCAAAGAATCACGTTAAGTGCGGTCATGCCTCTACTTTCTCAGAAGACTAAGGAAATTTGGCATGTCAGCTTTTACAGATGCACCATAGAAAGCATTCTTTCTGGTTGTATCGCAGCTTGGTATGGCTCCTGCTCTGCCAAAGACCGCAAGGAACTACAAAAGGTTTTGAATGTAGCCCAATTCATCACGCAAACTAGACTCCCATCCATTGACTCTGTCTACACTTCCCACTGCCTCGGCAAAGCAGCCAGCATAATTAAGGATCCCACGCACCCCGGACATTCTCTCTTCCACCTTCTTCTGTCGGGAAAAAGATACAAAAGTCTGAGGTCACGTACCAACCGACTCAAGAACAGCTTCTTCCCTGCTGCTGTCAGACTTTTGAATGGACCGACCTTGCATTAAGTTGATCTTTCTCTACACGCTAGCTATGACTGTAACACTACATTCTGCACTTTCTCCTTTCCTTCCCTATGAATGGTATGTTTTGTCTGTATAGCGCGCAAGAAATGATACTTTTTACTGTAAATACATGTGACAATAAATCCAATCAAATCAAATCACTGCTGTAGGAAACCGAGAAGTACATTTACACACACAATCTATTTTAGTGACAATCGGCCCAGGACTCCTTCAAAAATAATGACCAGTGATCAATGATCTTTTATATCTACTTGCAATGGCTGATGGAGTCTTGGTTTAATATCTCATTTTACACCATCTCCATAAGTGCGGCAGTCTTCTTGTATTGGCCCTCGGTCTATATGTGCTCAAGTCTTTGAAGTGGGATCTGAACCCACATTCTTGTGACTGCAGGTAACATTGCCACCCACTAAGGCCCAGCAGACACTGACCAGCCAGGATTTATCTGACTGATACCATTTGTGAACCCGCTTGTGTTTGTAATGTCATCATTTGTTGGTTATCCAATCATGTATATCACCGGTTTCGTTTTATTTTGTTCATGAGATGTGGACTTTGCTGACAAGACCAGCATTTATTACCCATTTATTACACATTGACGAAGGGAAAGCGGTAGATGTGGTTTATATGGATTTTAGCAAGGCGTTCGATAAGGTCCCCCATGCAAGGCTTCACGAAAAAGTGAGAGGGCATGGGATCCAAGGGGCTGCTGCCCGGTGGATCCAGAACTGGCTTGCCCAAAGAAGGCAGAGAGTGGGTATAGATGGGTCTTTTTCTAATTAGAGGTCGGTCACCAGTGGTGTGCCCCAGGGATCTGTTCTGGGATCCTTGCTGTTTGTCATTTTCATAAATGACCTGGATGAGGAAGTACTCCAAGTAGAGTCCGATGGGTTGGTAAGTTTGCTGACGACACGAAGGTTGGTGGGGTTGTGGATAGTCTGGAGGGATGTCGGAAGTTACAGAGGGACATAGATAGGATGCAAGACTGGGCGGAGAAGTGGCAGATGGACTTCAACCCAGATAAATGTGTCATGGTCCATTTTGGCAGGTCGAATGGGATGAAGGAGTACAATATAAAGGGAAAGACTCTTAGTACGGTAGAGGATCAGAAGGACCTTGGGGTCCGGGTCCATAGGACTCTAAAATCGGCCCCGCAGGTGGAGGAGGTGGTTAAGAAGGCGTATGGTGTGCTGGCCTTTATCAATCGAGGGATTGAGTTTAGGAGTCCGGGGATAATGATGCAGATATATAAGACCCTCGTCAGACCCCACTTGGAGTACTGTGCTCAGTTCTGGTCCCCTCACTATAGGAAGGATGTGGAAAAGATTGAAAGGATGCAGAGGAGATTTACAAGGATGTTGCCTGGATTGAGTGGCATGCCTTATGAGGATAGGCTGAGGGAGCTCGGTCTTTTCTCCTTGGAGAGACGTAGGATGAGAGGAGACCTAATAGAGGTATATAAGATGTTGAGAGGCATAGATCGGGTGGACTCTCAGAGGCTTTTTCCCAGGGTGGAAATGGCTGCTACGAGAGGACACAGGTTTAAGGTGCTGGGGGGTAGGTACAGGGGAAATGTTCGGGGGAAGTTTTTCACACAGAGGGTGGTGGGCGAGTGGAATCGGCTGCCGTCAGTGGTGGTGGAGGCAAACTCAATAGGGTCTTTTAAGAGGCTCCTGGATGAGTACATGGGACTTAATAGGATGGAGGATTATAGGTAGGCCTAAAAGGTAGGGATATGTTCGTCACAACTTGTGGGGCCGAAGGGCCTGTTTTGTGCTGTAGTTTTCTATGTTTCTATTCCTAATTGCCCTTGAGAAGGTGGTGGTGTACTGCCTTCTTGAACCCGCTGCAGTCCATGTGGTGTAGGTACACCTACTGTGCTGTTAGGAAGGGAGTTCCAGAATTCTGACCCAGTGACAGTGAAGGAACGGTGATATAATTCTGAGTCAGGATGTGTTGGAGGGAAACTTGTGGGTGGCCTGTATCCCTAGTTCTAGGTGGTAAAGATCACAGGTTTGGGAAGTGCTATCAAAGGAATCTCAGCGAGTTGCTGCAGTTCATCTTGTATATGATGCACACTGCTACCACTGTGGACAGTGACTGTTTAAGGCGTAGAATGGGGTACTGATCAAGTGGATGGTGTTGAGCTTCTTGAGTGTTGTTGGAGCTGCACTCATCCTGGCGAGTGGAGAGTCTTCCATCACACTCCTGACTTGTGTCTTGTAGATGGTGGACATGCTTTGGGGAGTCAGGAGGTGATTTGCCCGCTGCAGAATTCCCAGCCTCTGAACTGCTCTTGTAGCCACAGTAGAAAGGTAAACCATCAAATGAGGTTTATCCACAAAGAGGAAATGATTTGGTGTTTCAGATCTCCGAGCATGAATCAAGTACGAGTATCTGGAGACCGCTCAAATGTTGGGTGAAGTGGAACATTTAACACAAGTTATTATGAGATTATCATTTAGATGTTTGGAGCATTTAATTCCCAATGAATGCATAGTTGTATTCTTCCAGGAATTTTCCAGCAAGCATCTCCAATAGTTGTTAACATGATGGTAACATTACTTTTTAAAAATGTCCAAAGAAAGATTGGAATGAGTATGGGAGAATGTAATGGGAAATCTCCCACAAAGTGTGATTTGTGTTGCTGGATCTGTTCTGGTATCAAACATGGCGATGGAAAAAGTTTCATACTATATCCCTACAAGAGCCATCAGCTGCTCTGTTTCTAAGTTCACACGGGTCCAATTAAATCACCAAAGGCCTGGGGATCACTTAGATTCTGTAGGATGATGGTTAATTATATTTAGGTAAGATTGTTAATCTTTCCAGATGCAGTCTGATGTGATCCAACCATAACATCTCTCAGCCAGAGTTGTGTGATTATCAATGCTAAAGATAGCACTCGCTGTGCTTGTAACTGGAGTGTGTTTCCATTTGTTTTAACTATTAAACTGTTACCAAAGACTAAATGCTGCAAAAATATTATAACTCAGTTTTAATCAAATGAACATTTTTTCCAATCTGCTGCACACTTACATCGCTGCCTAGTTGCATCAGTTCAGAATGAATGTCAAATGTGATGTACAATCCATGATTTTTGCTTAATCAAGACATTAAAAGGATAAAGAATTTACATTGACAATATCTCCAGGATTCTCCTCACGGCTCCTGATCAGCCGGCTAAAATCTGACTGAAATCGAGGGTACTCCTGGGTAGATACAAAATGAAGTTCCCGCTGAATTGCCAACAAAGTTACTAAGGGAAAATGAAAGCACTTCTGGGGGGCGGGGGTACATGGTGGCACAGTGGTTAGCACTGCTGTCTCACAGCGGCAGAGACCTGGGTTCAATTCCCAGCTTGTGTCACTGTATGGAGTTTGCACATTCTCCACCTGTCTGTGTGGATTTCCTCCGGGTGCTCAGGTTTCCTCCCATAGTCCAAAGATGTGCAGGTTAGGTGAATTAGCCATGCTAAATTGTCCCTTAGTATCCCAAGATGTGCAGGCTAGGGTTATCAGCCATGGTAAATGTGTGGGGTTATGGGGGGATAGGGCAGGGACAGACAGCCTGGGTAAGATACTCTGTCAGAAAGTTGGTGCGAACTCGAAGGTCTTCCTGCACGGTAGGTACTCTGTGATTCTAAGGGACCAGACTCTTAAAATCAGAAGAATCAGGCCATGAAGAAGAGACACTCCTTCACACAAAGAGTGGTGCAAGTGTGGAAAATTCTTCCAGAAAAGCAGTAGATGGAAACTCAATTAATAATTTGGTATCTGAGATAGATATATTTTTACCAGGCGTTCAGCGTTCAGCTGGATGCAGTGAGGATGCAGATCAGCCATGTTCTCACTGAGTGACAGAACAGGTTCAAGGGGATGAATGGCCTCCTTCCATTCCTATGTTTCTTAGTCTTGTGTAACCTGCAACCAGCTTGAAAGGGTTTGGAGTTCTGATTCTAATGGTATATTTATTGGACACGCTATGGTACAGTTTGCCCAAAATCGACCAAACCAGCTGAAGATTGAGGAATTTGAAGATACGTCAGCCCAAATCAAGTTTCCATGATCTTTGAAATGGTTTTTAAAAATATAACATAGCGCTGCAAGACAGATCAGTCCCCAGAACTGGCCGCACCCCCAGATTAAAATAATCAACATGCTGAGTTTTTGCTGATTGCGCCCATTTACAATCTGCAAAGAGGCTTTTCAAATTTAGCAGTTGTCTCTAAGCAGATGAGTATTATTAGGCACTTTAAAAAAGTTTTTAAACATTAGGGTGACTGCGGAGTTTGCACGTTCTCCCAGTGTCTGTGTGGGTTTCCTCTGGGTGCTCTGGTTTCCTCCCACAGTCCAAAGATGTGCTGGTCAGGTGAATTGGCAATGCTAAATTGACCCTTTGTGTCTCAAAATGTGTGGGTTAGATGGAACCAAATGAGAAAATGCTGGAAAATCTCAGCAGGTCTGGCAGCATCTGTAAGGAGAGAAAAGAGCTGACGTTTTGAGTCCAGATGACCCTTTGTCAAAGCTAAAAGGCATAGAAAGTGGGAGATGTTTACACTGCATTTATACTGCAAATATCTCCCACATTCTATGCCTTTTAACTTTGACAAAGGGTCATCTGGACTCGAAACGTCAGTTATTTTCTCTCCTTACAGATGCTGCCAGACCTGCTGAGATTTTCCAGCATTTTCTTTTTTGGTTTCAGATTCCAACATCCGCAGTAATTTGCTTTTATCCAGTGTGGGTTAGATGGATTGGTCATGGTAGATGTGTGGGGTTACAGGGATAGGGTGGGGGAAATGGCCTGATTCAGATACTCTGTCAGAGAGTTGGTGTGGACTTTTCTGCAGTGTCGGGATTCTATGATTATCAGAATCTATAACTTACTGCATTGTTTTAAAGTTTTCAGAATTTTAAATCAGCTTACTCAGAGATAACTCTTAATTTTGATAATTAATCCATTTACAGCTGCACCAGGTTACCCACATCAAGGTTTTTTTGTTAACATCTGGAGGAATAAACAATCACATTCTATTACACTCTCCCACTGTACTGGCTTATGGAAGATTTTATGTTTGTGATTACACAAGGTATTTGGGCAGAACCATGACATCATTTCAAAAATGAACAGATATTCACATGTAATTTAGACCGAGATTGTCCCTTGTACCCAGAATGGAGATTCTAACCCACCATCTTGGAGATAACATTATAGATGGAGAGCTGCAAAGAGAGAAACACACAGATAAATTGATAATTATTAGAGGTCTTGCACTTCCTGGAGGAGTCACAAATCTTGTAACACTTTCTCTGTCACAACCTTTTCGCTACTGGATCTATTAATAAGATTGTAAGAAGTTGGAGCAGGGAAAGGCCATTCAGCCTTTCAGGGCAGGTTGGCCTAGTGGTATTATTCATAGATTATTAATCCAGAAACTCAGCTAATGTTCTGGGGACCCGGGTTCAAATCCCATCACGGCAGATGGTGGAATTTGAATTCAACAAAAAATGTCCAGAATTAAGAATCTACTGATGACCATGAAACCATTGTCGATTGTTGGAAAAACCCATCTGGTTCACTAATGTCCTATAGGGAAGGAAATCTGCCGTCCTTACCCGGTCTGGCCTACATGTGACTCCAGAGCCACAGCAATGTGGTTGACTCTCAACTGCCCTCTGAAATGGCTTAGCCAAGGGCAACTAGGTTGGGCAATAAATGCTGGCCAGCCAGGGATGCTCATGTTCCAAGAATAAATTTTTTAAAAGCCCCCCAGATCTGCTCTGCATTTCAGCAAGATCATGGCTAATCTGACTGTGGCCTTAACTCCACTTTCCTGTCAGCACTCCTTGCGCTTCCTTGTGAATCAAAAATCTGTCAAACTTGAATATATCCAATAACCTAGCCTATCTCTAGGGAGAATTTCAAACACAAATGACCCTCGGAGAAAAGAAATTCCCCCTTATCTCAGTCTTAAAAGGGAGACTCCTGATTTTTAAGATAAAAGCAAAATACTGCGGATGCTGGAATCTGAAACAAAAGCAGAAAATGCTGGAAAATCTCAGCACGTCTGACAGCATCCGTGGGGGAGAATGCAGCCAACATTTTGAGTCTAGATGACCCTTCGTCAGAGCTGTCGAAGCTCTTTACAGCCAGTGAGATGCCCAGTCTTCCTTCACCTGGTCAGCCATTGAGAACGTTTTGGACTACACTTTGACATCTCCCCACCTCCAACCTTACTATCACATGTCGCCCCCAGCAGAAGCAAAGGACACCTGATGAAGGAGGTCATTGCAGCACACAAACCTCTCTACCATGTCGAAGTGGGCAATTAACCAAGGGTCTCTTCTGATAATGGTCTTTGGTAAATGGTTATAAGGAAAGAGGCTTCTATTTATCTTTAATGGGGCTACATTTTTAACCTTTTATATTGCAAACAGTGTGTTGAGCTCTGTGCATTGGGAGGTGGGCCTGAGTAAACACTGGGGAGTTCACTTTTACCTGAGATTATGATCAGAAACAGGGGCTTTGGAACATCAATACAGAAGCAGAATGGTGTAAATGTGAAATAAAAAGGAGCAGTGAGTACTCAGTGGCTGTGATGGATTGTCCTCTGCTGTATTGGTTTAAATGCTGTCAGCTCTCTGACCTTCCCCAGACCTGAGGGAGCTGACTGTCCGGATCCCTCTGCAGCTGCCATGTGCCCCCCTGCCCCACTCTGTGCTCTCCCTCCCATTCTGTGCCCTCCCCCCCCACTCTGTACCCTCCCCCCGACTCTGTGCCTCCCCGCACTGTGCCCCTCCCCAGTAAGAAGTCTAACAACACCAGGTTAAAGTCCAACAGGTTTATTTGGTAGCAAACGCCACTAGCTTTCGGAACAGGCTGTCCCAGTGTCATAGAATCCCTACAGTGCAGAAGGAGGCCATTTGGCCCATCGACTCTGCACCGACCACAATCCCACCCAGGCCCTATCCCCATAACCCCATGTATTTACCCTTGCTGGTCCCCCTGACACTGAGGGGCAATTTACCCTGGCCAATCCACCCTAACCTGCACAGAATCATAGAAACCCTACAGTGCAGAAAGAGGCCATTTGGCCCATCGAGTCTGCACCGACCACAATCCCACCCAGGCCCTACTCCCATATCCCTACATATTTACCTGCTAATCCCTCTAACCTATGCATCTCAGGACACTAAGGGGCAATTTTAGCATGGTCAATCAACCTAACCCGCACATCTTTGGACTGTGGGAGGAAACCGGAGCACCCGGAGGAAACCCA
Organism: Mustelus asterias; assembly: GCF_964213995.1. Lineage (NCBI taxonomy): Eukaryota > Metazoa > Chordata > Chondrichthyes > Carcharhiniformes > Triakidae > Mustelus > Mustelus asterias. Next base: position 3,789,634 of record NC_135809.1, read on the forward strand.
CGCAGACACGAGGAGAATGTGCAAACTCCACACAGACAGTGACCCAAGCCAGGCATCGAACCCAGGTCCCTGGAGCTGTGAAGCAGCAGTGCTAACCACTGTGCTACCGTGCCGCCCACCAGATGGGTTTTTCCGACAATCGACAATGGTTTCATGGTCAGCAGTAGATTCTTAATTCCAGATATTTTTAATCTAATTCAAATTCCACATCTGCTGTGGCAGGATTTGAACGCGGGTCCCCAGAACATTAGCTGAGTTACTGGATTAATAGTCTAGCGATGATACCACTGGACCATCGCCTCGCCACATCATTTATGGAATGTGGGCGTTGCTGGCTGGGCCAAGCATTTATTGCTCGTCCCGAACAGCCCCCCCATTTCAGAGAACACTTGAGAGTCGACCACATTGCTGTGGGTCTGGAGTTACATGTAGGCCAGACCAGTAAGGACAGCAGATTTCCTTCCCTAAAGGACATTACTGAACCAGATGGATTTTTCCGACAATGGCTTAATGGTCATCAGATTTTTTTTACTGAATTCAGATTTTACCATCTGCTGTGATGGGATTTGAACTGGGATCCCCTGAGCATTACCCTGGGTCTCTGGATTACTAGTGCAGTGATGTCCCGAGGCATGGTACATTGGGGAAACTATGCAGACGCTGCGACAACGGATGAATGGAACACCGCTCGACAATCACCAGGCAAGACTGTTCTCTTCCTGTTGGGGAGCACTTCAGCGGTCACGGGCATTCGGCCTCTGATATTCGGGTAAGCGTTCTCCAAGGCGGCCTTCGCGACACACGACAGCGCAGAGTCGCTGAGCAGAGACTGATAGCCAAGTTCCGCACACATGAGGACGGCCTCAACCGGGATATTGGGTTCATGTCACACTATTTGTAACCCCCACAGTTGCCTAGAACTGCAGAGTTTCACTGGCTGTCTTGTCTGGAGACAATACACATCTTTTTAGCCTGTCTTGATGCTCTCTCCACTCCCATTGTTTTGTTTCTTAAAGACTTGATTAGTTGTAAGTACTCGCATTCCAACCATTATTCATGTAAATTGAGTTTGTGTCTTTATATGCCCTGTTTGTGAACAGAATTCCCACTCACCTGAAGAAGGGGCTTGGAGCTTCGAAAGCTTGTGTGGCTTTTGCTACCAAATAAACCTGTTGGACTTTAACCTGGTGTTGTTAAACTTCTTACTGTGTTTACTAGCCCAGTGACAGTACCACCACACCACTGCCTCCCCCTTTGGACATCTTGTGTGTCCTCACTCACATCCTCCCTGCTGGTCACTCTCCCTAGCGGTCACTCTCTCACTGACCAGTGCTTCTCACAGATTCAGGACTGCCCCCTGGCTCCGCCCACTCCCGGGGTTGTCCTCCCCGCCCCTGCCGCCCGCTTCCTTTCCGGGTCAGGGGTCAGGCGCGGCTTCCGGTGGGCGGGATGGACGCGGATGGACTCCCGCTGGTGGGATCCGGGATCGACCTGACCCGGGTGAGGGGGCCCGGGGGGGTGAGGGGGCCCGGGGGGAGAGATTCCGGGGCCCGGGTGGAAGCCGCGGGGCCGGTGGCTGCCCCCCCGCGCCGCTCCCCCCGGTTGTGTGTTGTTCGGACGCAGCTGTAACGGCAATAGCTTTAAATATCAACCCATCATCTTAAACTTCAACCTTAACCCCCAAACCTTAAACCCCCCCAAACCTTAAACCCCCCAAATCTATTGTCTCTCTAAGCTTTGATCCTAACTTTAACCCCGAATCTTGACCCCCCCCCCCCCCCAACGCACCGTTCTCTAAACCCTAACCTTAACCCCTAATCACTAGGTTGGCACAGTGGTTAGCACTGCTGCTCACAGCGCCAGGGACCTGGGTTCGATTCCCGGCTTGGGTCACTGTCTGTGTGGAGTTTGCACATTCTCCCCGTGTCTGCGTGGGTTTCCTCCGGGTGCTCCGGTTTCCTCCCACAGTCCGAAAGACGTGCTGCTTAGGTGCATTGCCCGAACAGGCGCTGGAGTGCGGTGACTAGGGGAATTTCACAGTACCTTCATTGCGGTACGGTATGGGCGGCACGGTAGCACAGTGGTTAGCACTGCTGCTTCACAGCTCCAGGGACCTGGGTTCGATTCCCAGCTTGGGTCACTGTCTGTGTGGAGTTTGCACATTCTCCTCGTGTTTGCGTGGGTTTCCTCCGGGTGCTCCGGTTTCCTCCCACAGTCCAAAAATGTGCGGGTTAGGTTGATTGGCCGTGCTAAAAATTGCCCTTAGTGTCCTGAAATGTGTAGGTTAGAGGGATTAGTGGGTAAATATGTAAGGATATGGGGGTAGGGCCTGGGTGGGATTGTGGTCAGTGCAGACTCGATGGGCCGAATGGCCTCTTTCTGTACTGTAGGGTTTCTATGTTTCTAATGTAAGCCTACTTGTGACACTAATAAATACAATTTAAAAACATAAACTTAGCTTTAACCCTCTATATCCTGGTATTCTAAATGTAACCACTTTACCCTGCCCCCAAGCATGAATCACTTGTCTTAACCCCTAAACCCCAGCCTTAATCCAGTAACCTCTAAACCTTAAAATTAACCTCTAACCCTGGCCACTAATCCTTTTATGATGTGGAGATGCCGGCGTTGGACTGGGGTAAACACAGTAAGAAGTCTCACAACAGGTTAAAGTCCAACAGGTTTATTTGGTAGCAAACGCCACAAGCTTTCGGAGCGCTGCTCCTTCGTCAAGTGAGTGGGAGATCTGTTCACAAACGGCATATAAAGACACAAACTCAACTTACAGAATAATGATTGGAAGTCGAGTCTTTACAGCTAATCAAATCTTAAAGGTACAGACAATGTGAGTGGAGAGAGCATTAAGCACAGATTAAAGAGATGTGTATTGTCTCCAGACAGGACAGTTAGTGAGACTTTGCAAGTCCAGGCAAGTCGTGGGGGTTACAGATAGTGTGACATGAACCCAAGATCCCGGTTGAGGCTGTCCTCATGTGTGCAGAACTTGGCTATCAGTCTCTGCTCAGCAACTCTGCGCTGTCATGTATCGTGAAGGCCGCCTTGGAGAACCCTTATCCGAAGATCACCGTGACCACTGAAGTGTTCCCCAACAGGAAGAGAACAGTCTTGCCTGGTGATTGTCGAGCGGTGTTCATTCATCCGTTGTCGTAGCGTCTGCATGGTTTCCCCAATGTACCATGCCTCGGGACATCCTTTCCTGCAGCATATCAGGTAGACAACGTTGGCCGAGTTGCAAGAGTATGTACTGTGTACCTGGTGGATGGTGTTCTCCCGTGAGATGATGGCATCCGTGTCGATGATCCGGCACGTCTTGCAGAGGTTGCTGTGGCAGGGTTGTGTGGTGTCGTGGTCACTGTTCTCCTGAAGGCTGGGTAGTTTGCTACGGACAATGGTCTGTTTGAGGATGTGCGGTTGTTGGAAGGCAAGAAGTGGGGGTGTGGGGATGTCCTTGGCGAGATGTTCGTCTTCATCAATGACATGTTGAAGGCTCCGGAGGAGATGTCATAGTTTCTCCTCTCCGGGGAAGTACTGGACGACCAAAGGTACTCTGTCCACCATGTCCCGTGTTTGTCTTCTGAGGAGGTCGCTGTGGTTTTTCGCTGTGGCGCATCGGAACTGTCGATCGATGAGTCGAGCGCCATATCCTGCTCTTATGAGGGCATCTTTCAGCGTCTGGAGGTGTCTGTTGCGATCCTCCTCATCTGAGCAGATCCTGTGTGTACGGAGGGCTTGTCTGTCGGGGATGGCTTCTTTAACGTGTTTAGGGTGGAAGCTTGAGAAGTGGAGCCTCGTGAGGTTATCCGTGGGTTTGCAGTACAGTGAGGTGCTGAGGTGACCGTCCTTAATGGAGATGCGTGTGTCCAAGAATGCAACCGATTCCGGAGAGTAGTCCATGGTGAGTCTGATGGTGGGATGGAACTTGTTGATGTCATCATATAGTTGTTTCAGTGATTGTTCACCATGAGTCCAAAGGAAGAAAACGTCATCGATGTATCTAGTGTATAGCATCGGTTGAAGGGCCTGTGCGGTGCTCTCTCCACTCACATTGTCTGTACCTTTAAGACTTGATTACCTGTAAAGACTCGCATTTCAATCATTATTCTGTAAATTGAGTTTGTGTCTTTATATGCCCTGTTTGTGAACAGAACTCCCACTCACCTGACGAAGGAGCAGCGCTCCGAAAGCTAGTGGCGTTTGCTACCAAATAAACCTGTTGGACTTTAACCTGGTGTTGTAAGACTTCTTACTGCACTAATCCTTTGCCATCAATCTCTAGCCTCTAAACTAAAACTTTAGCTGCAAGTACGAATCTTAAACTGCAATGCTCTGACAAATTGATAATACTGGTTGGTATTCAGTTGCTATCAGTTGTCTCACCGTTATTTTTCAGAGTGGGTTTTATATATTTTTTAGATGTGTGTGTTTATTTGCTGCTCGTTGACTGCACTTTTGGGACCTCCCCAACGTTCCTCCTTCCTTTTGAATGATACTGTTCAGTGCAAGGTTTCTTTTGGTACATTACCCAGTGAACCTCCCTGATCTGGCTTTCAACAATTAGCATAATGTAAAATTAATCTGGGGTTTTTCACTGCAGGTTCCAGCCATCCAACAGAAGCGGACGGTCGCGTTTCTCAACCAGTTTATTGCACACACTGTCCGGTTTTTGAATCGATTTTCAACAGTTTGTGAAGAGGTAATTATAAAATCTGTCCTGTTTTCCTCCTGGTAGATTGACCCAGTCGATAGATGCTTTCCTTGTCTGCTTTCTAGTTTATTATTTGCTTATTGTAGAGAATGGTGTATACTTGGATGATGTTTCTGTTTTCACTGTTTTTTGAATTACGCAGCAAAGTTAACCATACTCGGCAAATTAATTTAATTTAATTCGATGTTCAGGTTGCAACAATGATTAATCTCCATTTTAACAGTAAAACCCTATAAATCTGCATGCTACACCTACAGCTGCATTCCAGCTGTATCGTATCTAACAGCTGCGCACCAGAGTTGGGCACCCACATTTCTGCTCTTTGCATAGATCAGCTATAGTAGTGCAGTGATTAAGATAATGGACCAACAAACTTCAAATCCCTCCATGGTAAGTTGTGAGAATTCAATAATTGTGGTTTAGAAAGAAAAAAAGATGCCTTTGAAAACCCAACTGGATTAACCTTGATTTTTTAAAAATTCTTTCATGGGATTTGAGCATCCATTTATATAGGGGGAGATGGTGGCATAGTGGTAATGTTACTGCACTAGTAATCCAGAGACCCTCTGGAAAAATGGGATCAAATCTCACCACGGAAACTGATGGAATTCATTAAAAAACATAGAAAGTAGGTGCAGGAATAGGCCAGTCGTTCAGCCGTTCGAGCCTGCACCCAATTAACAAATTCTTGAAAGCTTGTCTCAGTAATGGCAACCTTGAAACAATGGATAAAAGAACACCATCTGATTCACTAATCTGACATTCTTGTCTGGTCTTGCCTGCACGTGACTCCAGATCCACAGCAATGTGCTTGACATCTTAACTTCCCTCTGAAATGGCCTAGCAAGCCACCCAGGACAATTAGAGATGGGCAATAAAAGCTGACTTTGCCAATGACACCACATCCCATGAAAAAATACCCATCTCTGATTCCCCTTGAGAAGGTGGTGGTGAGCCATAGTGCTGTTAGGGAGGGAATTCCAGGATTTTGACCCAGCGACAGTGACGGCATGGTGGTATTGTTCCAAGTCAGCATGGTGTGCTTGCTCGGCCATTTCTGGTCATTGTACCAGTCTGACATGAATTATGACTCCACTTCCATGATACTTAAAAGCCTTCTGAGCAACTAGGAATGACCAGGAAATGTTGCCTTAGCTGACATCCCAAATATATATTTAAATATAGGTGCCCACCTTGGTGCCTCTCTGCTTCTGTCGATTCATGACTATTTGTGTATCAGGAAGTCTGGTTTTGGATCTCACAACAAGTAAAGCAATAGAATGAAACTGGTGGGTCTTGTTTTCACTGAAAAATGGGGAATGCAATACTAATCAGATTGAGTTGACTGGGCCATGTGGGCTGCATTGCAGCAGAGGTAGCAGTTTGGAATACTTGTATAAGGTTTTGTTGGTACCGCTGCTGCCTGAGTCAGAAGGTTAGGAGTTCAAGCTGCACTGCAGGATTTGAGCATTTGCTCTACGTTGATACTCCACTGCAGTACCGAGGGAGTGCGGCATTGTCAGAGTGCTGTCTTTAAAATGAGATGTAGATCAAAGTCCCATCTGCCAGCTACGGTGAATGTAAAAGATTTTGTGCCCTATTTTAAAGACCAGGTGAGTTATTCTCAGTGCCCTGGGGCCAATGTTAATCCTTTGATCAACATCACGGAAACAGATTATCTGGCGATTATCACGGCGCTGTTGGTGGGAGCTTGCTGTGCGCAAATTGGCTGTCACGCTTTCTACATTACAGCAATGACGACACTTCAAAAGCACTCATTGACTTTGAGACGTCTGGTGGCCATGGGAAAGGTACACCCATAATGTTGTGTGAGGTGGTGGGTTTCCAGGATTTTGACTCAGCGACAGTGCAGGAATGATGATATAGCTCCAAGTCAGAATGGCATGTGGCTTGGAGGGGAACCTGTAGTTGATGGTGTTCCCATGCTTCTGCTGCCCTTCCAGCTGGCAGAGGTCACGGGTTTGTCGAGGGAGCCTTGGTGAAATGCTGCAGTACATCTTGTAGATGGTGCACACTGCTACTACTGTGCATTGATTATGGAGGGAAGGGTGGTTGGAGGTGGTGGATGTGATGCCAGTCAAGCAGGGCTGCTTTGTCCTGGATGGTGTTGAGCTTCTTGAGTGTTGTTAGAGCTGCACCCATCCAGGCAAGTGGAGAGTATTCCATCACACTCCTGACTTGTGCCTTGTAGTTGGTGGACAGGCTTTGGGGAGTCAGGAGGTGATGATCAGATCCTCTCTTGTTGGAGAATGCCATGAAGGTGCATGTTGCAGCTGTTAATGATGGGGGTGACGGTGGCACAATGGTATTGTCACTGGATCCAGAGACCCAGGGTAATTCTTTGGGGACATGGTTCAAATCCCACCATGGCAAATGGAATTTAAATTCAGTAATAATCTGGAATTAAGCCATTGTTGATTTTAGTTAAAACCCCATCTGGTTCACTGATGTCCTTACCCAGTCTGCCCTACATGTGACTCCAGAACCACAGCAATGTGGTTGATTTTTAAATGGCTGAACAAACCACTCCTTTGTATCAAACTGCTACAAAGTCAATAAACAGGAACTAAAGTGAACGGACCTCCTAGCATCAACCTAGGCACCAGAAAGGACAACAGCAAACTCAGCCCTGTTGAAAGTCCTTACTAACATCTGATGGCTTGTGTCAAACTCTCTGTCATGTCTTACAATGTCCCAGACACCATCACCATTCTTGGGTATGGTCCATCCCACCAGCAGGTATGACCAAAGCACAGTCCTTGTGGAGATAAAGTCCCGGCTTCACCTTAAGGATACCCTTGATCGTGTTGTGTGGCACTATTACTATGCTAAATGGTAGACTTCGAACAAATCTAGCAACTCCCGACTGGGCAACCATAAGGCACTGTGGGCCATCAGCAGAGGCAGCAGAATTGTTCTCAACCACAATCTGTAACCTCATGGCCTGGCCTATCCACTTCACCATTACCACCACGCCAGGCGATGGACCCAGGATTCAATGGACAATGTAGGAGAGCGTGCCAAGAGCAGCATCAGGCATACCTAAAAGTGAGATGTAAACCTGGTAAAGTTGCAACACAGGACTCCTGTGTGCCAAACAACAGAAGCAGCAAGTAATAGATTAATCTGATCCATTGGTATTGGAATTGCTTAGCTCCAAGCTCTGCAAACTTGCCATGTCCAATCGTGAATAGTTAAAGTTTATTGATTAATCACAGGTAAGGCTTGCATTAACACTGCAATGAAGTTACTGTGAAATTCCCCTAGTTGCCACACTTTGGCACCTGTTTGGGTCAATACACCTCACCACGTCTTTCAGAATGTGGGAGGAAACCCACGCAGACACGGGGAGAATGTGCAAACTCCACATAGACAGTGACCCAAGCCAGGAAGCGAATCCGGGAACCCGGTGGTGAACAATTAAATAATTCCGTGGCGGAGGCTCCAGAATATCCCCATCCTCAATGATGGAGGAGCTCAGCACATTACTGCAAAAGGCTGAGACATTCACAACAATCTTCAGCCAGAAGTGCCGAGTGGATGGTTCCCAGCATCACAGATGTAAGCCTTCAGCCAATTTACTTCATTCCACCTGGTATCAAGAAATGATTGAAGGTACTAGAGACTGCAATGACAATGGGCCCTGACAGTATTCCAGCTGAACATCTGTGCTCCAGAACTTTGGGCAGCACGGTGTCACAGTGGTTAGCACTGCTACCTCACAGTGCCAGGGACCTGGGTTCAATTCCCAGCTTGGGTCACTGTCTGTGTAGTGTTTGCACGTTCTCCCTCATGTCTGTGTGGGTTTCCTCCGGGTATTCCAGTTTCCTCCCCACAGTCCAAAGATATGCTGGTTAGGTGGATTGGCCATGGCAAATTGTCCCTTTGTGTCAGGGTGACTAGTTAGGGTAAATGCATGAGGTTATGGGGATAGCGCCTGGGTGGGATTGTGGTTGGTTCAGACTTGATGGGCCAAATGGCCTCCTTCTGTGCTGTAGGATTCTATGATTCTAACTTGAGGCGCCCCTCGCCAAGCTGTTCCAGTACAGTTACAACACTGGCAATTTACCCGGCAAAGTGGAAAATTGCTCGGGATGTCTTGTCTGCAAGAAGCAGGACAAATTCAACCCGGCCAATTAACACCCATCAGTCTTCTCTCGATCTTCAGTAAAGTGATGGAAGACGTCATCAACGACCCACTAAGCACTTGCTTCGCAATAACCTGCTCACTGATGCTCAGTTTGAGTTCCACCAGGATCACTCGACTCCTGACCTCATTTACAGCCTGGTGGGTGGCCACAGTGGTTAGCACTGCTGCCTCACAGCACTTGGACCTGGGTTCAATTCTGGCTCTGGATGACACCGTGGAGTTTGCACATTCTCCCCGTGTCTGTATGGGTTTCCTCCGGGTGCTCCGGTTTCCTCCTGCAGTCCAAGGATGTGTAAGTTAGGTGGATTGGCCATGATAAATGCGTCGGGATGCAGTGGTGGGGTGGAGGGGAGGGCCTGGGTGTGATGTTCTTTCGGAGAGTCAGTGCAGATTCGATGGGTCGAATGGCCTCTTTCTGCACTGTAGGGATTCTGTGGTTCAAACATGGGCAAAAGAGCTGAACTCGAGGTGAGGTGACTGCTCTTGACATCAAGGTAGCATTTGACCAAAAGTGGCATCAAGGAACCCCGGTATAACTGAAGTCATGGGAATTAGGGGAAAAACCTGCCGCTGGTTGGGGTCATACCTAGCTCAAAGGAAGCACGGTGACACAGTTAGCACTGCTGCCTCAGCGCTAGAGACCTGGGTTCGATTCCAGCCTTGAGTGACTGTCTCTGGAGTTTGCACATTCTTCCCGTGTCTGCATGGGTTTCCTCCGGGTGCTCCTGTTTCCTCAGACAGTCCAAAATGCGTAGGTTAGGTGGATTGGCCATGGTAAATTGCCCCTTAATGAGCCAAGATGTATAGGATAGGGGCATTCACGGGGTAAATACATGGGGTTACGGGAAAGTGCCTGGTAAGATGCTCTGTTAGAGAGTCGGTGCAGACTCGATGGCAAAATGGCCTCCTTCACTGTAGGGATTCTATTGAAGGAAGATGGTTGTTGTGGTTGGAGGTCAATCAACTAACTTCCAGACCATTACTGCAGGAGTCCCTCGGTACTGTCCTAGATCCAACCATCTTCAGCTGCTTCGTCTCTGACTTTTCTTCAACCATAAGGTCAGAAGTGGGGATGTTTGCTTTTGATACCATCCACAGATACTGAAGCAGTCCATACTCAAATGCAGCAAGACCTGGACAATATCCAGGCTTAGGCTGACCAGTGGCAAGTAACATTCGTGCCACACATGCCAGGCAATGACCATCTCCAACAAGAGAGAATCTAACCATCACTCCTTGACATTCAATCTCATTCCGTCACTCAGCCCCCCATTATCAACTTCCTAGGGGGTTGCCATTGACCAGAAACTGAACTGGACCAACCCATATAAATACTCTGGCTACAAGAGAAGGTTAAAGGCTGGGAATCCTATGGTGTGTGTGTAACTTGCCTCTTGTTTCGCCAAAGCCTGTCTACTATTTGCAAGGCACAAGTTAGGAGTGTGTTGGATAAGCTCCACTTGCTTGGATGAGTGCAGCTCTAACAACACTCAAGAATTTCAACAGCATCCAGAACAAAGCAGCCTACTTCCACAAATATTTGCTTCCTCCACCACTGAGACACAGTGGCAGCAATGTGTACCATCTACAAGATACACTGCAGGAACTAAGGCTCCCTAGACAGCACCTTCCAAACCCACAAATCACTACCAACTAGAAGGACAAGGGCTGTAGATACATGGGAGCACTACCATCTGCAAATTCCCTCCAAGACACTCTCCACCCCAAATTTAACATATATATAATCATTCCTTCACTCTCGCTGGGTCAAAATCCTGGAACTCCCTCCCTCACAGCACTGTGGGTGTGCTTACATCACGTAAACTACAATGGTTTAAGAAGGTAGCTTGTCGCCACCTTCTCAAGGATAATTAGGGATGGGCAATAAATGTTACCCTCGCCAGCGATGCCCATAAACACATTTTAAAAATATATTCCATGAGAATGGGGAGTTTCTGTTGTTCTCATCAAAAGCTCAATCTCTTTCCCTCTCCTCTCTGTGCTCCCCCAACCCAACAGATCAGCTGGGCATTACTCACTTGGTTGTTTGTTGGGTGCCACTGTATTGCTCTACTGACCAGATGCCAGTCATTGTACTTCAAAACTAATCATAGAATCCCTACAGTGCAGAAGGAGGCCATTCGGCCCATCGAGTCTGCACCGACCACAATCCCACCCAGGCCCTACCCCCACATATTTACCCGCTAATCCCTCCAACCTACACGTCCCAGGACTCTAAGGGGCAATTTTTAACCTGGCCAATCAACCTAACCCGCACATCTTTGGACTGTGGGAGGAAACCGGAGCACCCGGAGGAAACCCACGCAGACACGAGGAGAATGTGCAAACTCCACACAGACAGTGACCTGAGCCGGGAATCGAACCCGGGACCCTGGAGCTGTGAAGCAGCAGTGCTAACCACTGTGCTACCGTGCCGCCCATTGCCTGTACAAACCTTGAGGTGTTTGAAAGACATGATGTGTTAAATCAATGTCAGTGTATTTTTGTTCATAAAGTAAAACCCACTGCATCTTCCCCTTTTTGCAAGTTTCCATTTGTCAGCAGAGTTTGTTTCCTCTCTTGCAGAAACTGGCCAGCCTTTCTCTACGCATCCAGCAAATTGAAACGACACTCAATATTCTGGAGGCAAAGGTGAGCAGAGATTGTCTTTATAGCTGGGAAGTGTCTCAGTATTTCACGCCATGTGCCATGTAACTGATGCATCACCAGTGTATAGTGAAAGCAGATGTACTTGTACAAACCACGTGTCCTTTCTGCCACTATGGTGGGGTGTGAAATGTACAATGGAAGTAACAGATTTGCAGATGAAGACTGTATGCATGTGCAGCAAAATCATTTGCTGTTTGAGATATCAAAATTGCTCTGTAGTTTTGTAAATATTTTGGGAGGTAGTTTCAAATTTCTCTGACATTTCCAGTTGCTCGTTTTTTAAACTTCCTGAGATGTGAGCACCTCCGGCAAGGCCAACATTTATTGCCCATCCCTAATTGCCCTTGAGAAGGTGGTGGTGAGCTGCCTATTTGAACTGCTGCAGTCCATGTGGTGTAGGCACACCCACAGTGCTGAGGAGGAGTTCCAGGATTTTGACCCAGCGACCCAGAAGGAATGGTGACATATTTCATAGTGAGGATGGTGAGTGACTTGAATGGGAACCTGCAGGTGGTGATGTTCCTTTGCATCTGCTCTTCTTCTAGGTGGTAGAGGTCATAGGTTTGGAAGGTGTGTCTTACAGGTAATTTAGAGGTGGTTATGTTCCCATGTGCCTGCTGTCCTGCTATTCTAGGCTGGGCAAATGTAAATAAAGAAGCTTTAATAAGCTATTGCAGTACATCTTGTAAATGACACACATGGTGCACTGGTAATTACTAAGGTTAATTATTGATTTTCTCATTTTTATCATATTTTTCATACCTGATACTTGCTATTTTATAGTCTGTATAGTCTGATTTATCATTGGCTAAATTAGATTGTTGCAATCATTCACTAACTGCTCTGTTTCTGTTTATTTCTGGTGACATTTGTGTATTGTCAGGTTTAGGAATTGTAAGCTTTCATTTGGAATACAATTGTGATTTGTTAGAATCATAAAGGAACATGTCTCAGCCATTCAGCCCCTCAAGCCTGTTTCGTTAAATCATTGAGAAGAATGGACCTATAATCTCTGTAGTTTAGTAAAACGGGACATGATTTCATTGAAATATCTAAATGTTTTGGCGGGTTTGACAGGATAGATGCTAAGAGGCCATTCCCCCTGGTTGGAGAGTCTAGAACTCCGGCTCGCAGTCTCAGGATACGAGGTCAGTGATCAACTACGGTGAGGAGAAATTTCTTTGCTCACGAGGGGTGTGAACTCACAGGAATTCTCCACCCTGTGTTAAATCCAGTCATAGCATGTGATGAATGAGTCTAAAGCTCGTCCTTTACCCCGGGCAGGTTTGTTCACAAGGCAACACAGCAGTGATAGACTCTTGCAGTTCTTCCCACCCCCACTGTTCCAGCTGTGTTTATTTATACTATTTTGGGTTTGACCAATTAACCTAAACAAACTAAGGGACAAATCAAAAGAGCAGTCCCTTAAAGGAATACTGCATCATGTGTTTATTTATAGGTGAGCTCATGTGCCTATCATCTGTCTCCAACAATGTAGTTGCTATACAGTGCAACTGTTGATACATTGGCAGCCAGAGAGCTGTGGATGCTCGGTCTGGGTATCAAGGGACTTGAGGGATATGGGGATAAGGATGAAATTGGAGTTGATGTAGAGATTCAGCCATGATCTTATTGAATGGCAAATGGCCGACTCCTGTTTCTTATGTTCTATATGTGGAGATGCCGGCGTTGGACTGGGGTAAACACAGTAAGAAGTTTAACAACACCAGGTTAAAGTCCAACAGGTTTATTTGGTAGCAAAAGCCACACAAGCCTTCGGAGCTGCAAGCCCCTTCTTCAGGTGAGTGGGAATTCTCAAAATTCTCAGAATTCCCACTCACCTGAAGAAGGGGCTTGCAGCTCCGAAGGCTTGTGTGGCTTTTGCTACCAAATAAACCTGTTGGACTTTAACCTGGTGTTGTTAAACTTCTTATGTTCTAGCCATGGCTGATGGTTATGTGAAATAATTTGACTGGAGCTCACAAAGGCACCTTGACTGTGCTCCCATTTTCTAACCCTCTGTAAACTTGAGATAATCCAAAACTCTGCTACCCGCTTTTAAATTGCGTTCAGTCCCTTTACCCATCAGCCCTGTGCTCCTTGACCTAGATTGTTTAAGCAATACCACTATTTAAAATTCTCATTCTTGTTTCCAAATCCTTCATGGCCTTGACCCTCCCTTTCTCTGTAATCTCATTCAGCCACATTGTCACCCATGTATTCAGCTGTCAGGACTCTTGAGCCCAAAATGTAATATGTGTTGAGCAACGGTTGGATGGGACAAAGACAAAAGGAAGTTCTATGATAGGGAGGAAGGGTAGATTGAATAACAGAAAAGTTGGTCGTTCAGGACTAAAGGGACTGGTGATGGGGCAAGAAAAAGAAACAAAAGCGTCTATAGCAGATGTGCTGCTGTCTGCAACCAAGAATAAGAGAAAAACTGAAATATGGAAAGGAAAAAAAAGATGGAGACAAAGGAGGTAAAAGGGCAAGTGTTACAAAGCTTGCACGATATGGGCGGCACGGTAGCACAGAGCTTAGCTCTGCTGCCTCACAGTGCCAGGGATCCGGGTTCGATTCCCTGTTCGGGTCACTTGTGTGTAGAGTTTGCATGTTCTTCCCATGTCTGCGTGGGTTTCCTCCCACAGTCCAGTTTCCTTCCACAGTCTGAAAGACGTGCTGGTTAGGTGCATTGACCCGAACAAGCGACGGACTGTGACGAGTAGGGGAATTTCACAGTAACTTCATTGCAGTGTTAATGTAAGTCTTACTTGTGACTAATAAATAAACTTTACTTATTTGCACTGGAAGGTGCTGTGAGAAGGGAACGGGGTATTAGGGGTGATAGAGGAGTGGGCCAGGAAATCACAGAAGGAGCGGTCCGTTCGGGAGGCTGAAAGGGGAGGGGGTGGCAAGATGTATGTGCTGGTGACATTGCACTGGGAATGATGGAAATGCTGGCAAATGATCGTTGGTGGGTGTAAGGTGATGACAAGAGGAACCCTATCATGGTTCTGCGAGAAGTGGGAAGTGGTAAGAATGGAACCGTAGGAAACAAGTTAAGGCCTTGTCAACCATTGGTAAGGCCACACTTGGAATACTGTGTGCAATTCTGGTCACCCTATTATAGAAAGGATATTATTAAACTAGAAAGAGTGCAGAAAAGATTTACGAGGATGCTACCAGGACTTGATGGATTGAGTTATAAGGAGAGGCTGAATAGACTGGGACTTTTTTCACTGGAGCGTAGGAGGCTGAGGGGTGACCTTATAGAGGTCTATACAATAATGAGGGGCACAGATCAGCTAGATAGTCAAGATTTTTTCCCAAAGGTAGGGGAGTCTAAAACTAGAGGGCATAGGTTTAAGGTGAGATGGGAGAGATACAAAAGTGTCCAGAGGGGCAATTTTTTCACACAGGGTGGTGAGTGTCTGGAACAAGCTGCCAGAGGTAGTAGTAGAGGCGGGTACAATTTTATCTTTTAAAAAGCTTTTAGATAGTTACATGGGTACGATGGGTATAGGGGGATATGGGCCAAATGTGGGCAATTGGGATTTGCTTAGGGGTTTTTAAAAAAAAGGGCGGCATGGACAAGCTGGGCCGAAGGGCCTATTTCCATGCTGTAAACCTCTATGATTCTATAACCACAGTGGGGAGGAATCCTCATTTGAGGGCAAAAGAAGACATCTCAGAAGTGCTACTGTTGAAGGTTGCATCATTAAACAGATGCAACAGAAATAAAACTTCCAATCTACTGCATTCGCTGTTTACAATGTGGTCCCCTATATAGGGGAGACCAAACATAGACTGGCAGCTGCTTTTCAGGAAACGTCCATAGGAGAATGGAATGGAGTCCTTACCGGGTGTAGAGTGCAAGGAAATGTGATCAAGGAAGCTGTTAGAGTCAGTAAGTTATCAACTAATATCTATTATAAGCCTATCACCAGAAAGGCAGGTACAGAAGTCAAGGAAGGCAAGAGATGGACCGGGTGAAAACTGGAAGCAAAGTTGAAGATGTTTCTCCAATTCATGGTGAGAGCAGTACGCACATAAATTTAATATATAGATGAAAATATTTAAACTTTATGGGTAGGATTTTAAAAATAGGCTGAGAAAGGATATTGAACTTACTGCTGTTCTTGTGAACCGTTTAACTGCTCAGAGTAATGACACTCCAATCTTGTAATAGTTTATGATGAAACTCTAGTGGACTCGAGTAGTCCCCTTAGACACTAATATTGCCATATGTTGATGGAAAAACGTTACTCATTTGAAAGGAACCAGCCAACTGAACGCAATGTTAGTCGGGCTGCACAATTAGTATAAATATTGCACACTGCAATGGAAAAGCAAAATGATTTTGTAGTGCTGAGGAAAGTCTGCTTTCTTTAATTTGTGTCTGTGTATCTATCTCTGTGACTTTCTCTTTTCAGCTGCCTCCCACTGGTGCCGCTCATTCTTTTGACAGCATCAGAATGTTTAAGTTATATTGCATTTTCTTTAAAATTGTTGCTGCAGTGACTTTGCGACAATGATTTTGGTAACTTGCAAATTTGGGCTATTTAAGAAACTTGGCTGGAAAAGTAAAAGGACTGGTTACTGCAGGGAAAAAAAATCCGAGGCAAATCAGTAGGTTGCCTTGTCGAGTTCTTCAATTTGGATTTCGGAAACTCTTGCCCGGTTCAGAATACAACAATTAAGGGGCAATCATAACTTGGGGATGTTGTAGGAAAATGGGAATTTAGATAGTGCTTCAATTTAAGCAAGAATTGCAAAACCAATGCAAACGGAGGGTTGGGGAACAGAAACCCTGGCGGTTTTTAAGGAATTGGTTCAATTCACATTAGGGAAAATGATGCAGAGCTATTCTGCATCACATTAAGGAAGCTGATGGGTGGTTTGGAAGAACAGGCTATATTGATTTTGTTCTTCTGCCCAAACCATTACTAAGTATAAATTTACAAGGGGATTTGAAGGCTTGGAATATTAGGAACATAGAAACATTGAAAAGCTACTGCACAAAACAGGCCCTTCGGCCCCACAAGTTGTGCCGAACATATCCCTACCTTCGAGGCCTACCTATAACCCTCCATCCTATTAAGTCCCATGTACTCATCCAGGAGTCTCTTAAAAGACCCTATTCAGTTTGCCTCCACCATTACTGACGGCAGCCGATTCCACTCGCCCACCACCCTCTCTGAAAAAGTTCCCCCTAACATTTCTCCTGTACCTACCCCCCAGCACCTTAAACCTGTGTCCTCTCGTAGCAGCTATTTCCACTCTGGGAAAAAGCCTCTGAGAGTCCACGCGATCTATGCCTCTCAACATCTTATATACCTCTATTAGGTCTCCTCTCATCCTACGTCTCTCCAAGGAGAAAAGACCGAGCTCCCTCATCCTATCCTCATAAGGCATGCCACTCAATCCAGGCAACATCCTTGTAAATCTCCTCTGCACCCTTTCAATCTTTTCCACATCCTTCCTGTAATGAGGCGACCAGAACTGAGCACAGTACTCCAAGTGGGGTCTGACGAGGGTCTTATATAGCTGCATCATTATCCCCGGACACCTGAACTCAATCCCTCGAGTGATAAAGGCCAGCACACCATACACCTTAACCACCTCCTCCACCTGCGGGGCCGATTTTAGAGACCTATGGACCCGGACCCCAAGGTCCTTCTGATCTCTACCGTACTAAGAGTCTTTCCCTTTATATTGTACTCCTTCATCCCATTTGACCTACCAAAAGGGACCACTACGCATTTATCTGGGTTGAAGTCCATCTGCCACTTCTCCGCCCAGTCTTGCATCCTATCTATGTCCCTCTGTAACTTCTGACATCCCTCCAGACTATCCACAACCCCACCAATCTTCGTGTCGTCGGCAAACTTACCAACCCATCCCTCCACTTCCTCATCCAGGTCATTTATGAAAATGACAAACAGCAAGGGCCCCAGAACGGATCCCTGGGGCACACCACTGGTGACCGACCTCCATTTAGGAAAAGACCCATCTATACACACTCTCTGCCTCCTTTGGGCAAGCCAGTTCTGGATCCACAGGGTAGCAGCACCTTGGATCCCAAGCCCTCTCACTTTTTCTAGAAGCGTTGCATGGGGGACCTTATCGAACACCTTGCTAAAATCCATATAAACCACATCTACCGCTTTCCCTTCGTCAATGTGTTTAGTCACATTTTCGAAGAACTCCACCAGGCTTGTAAGGCACGATCTGCCTTTGACAAAGCCATGCTGAGTATTCTTGAGCATACTAAACCTCTCTAAATGCTCATAAATCCTGTCCCTCAGGATCTTCTCCATCAGCTTACCAACCACTGAGGTTAGACTCACCGGTTGGTAATTTCCTGGGCTATCCCTATTCCCCTTCTTGAAAATAGGAACCACATCGGCACCTCTCCCGTCTCCATCGACCGACTCAAAGATCATCGCCAGAGGCTCTGCAATCTCTTCCCTCGCCTCCCACAGTAACCTGGGGTACATCCCATCCGGACCTGGCGACTTATCTATCTTGATGCCATTCAAAGATTCCAGCACAACCTCTTTGTTAAAGTCCACATACTCAATCTTTTCAGTCCAGCGCAAGCCCGCAGTACATCCACCCAGGTCCTTCTCCTCTGTAAAAACCGAGGCAAAATACTCATTAAGCACCTCTGCCATTTCTACTGGTTCCGTACAGACATTCCCGCCTTCACCTTTTATAGGCCCTATTCCTTCTCGTCTCATCCTTTTACTCTTCACATATTTATAGAACGCCTTAGGGTTTTCCTTAATCCTACCTGCCAAGGCCTTCTCGTGACCCCTTCTGGCTCTCCTAATTTCCTTCTTTAGTCCCTTCCTACAAGCCGTATACTCATCTAGATCCCTATCTTCGCCAAGCTCTCTGAACCTTTTGTACGCTTTCCTTTTCTTCGCGACTAGGTCCCGCACAGCTTTCGTGCACCACGGTTCCTTTAACCGACCAACACCTCCCTGTCTGCTCGGAACGTTGTCCTGTAGAACTCTAGACAGACATTCCTTGAAAAACTGCCACCTCTCTTCAGTAGATTTCCCCGAGAATACCTCCTTCCAATTTACTTATCCTAATTTGCTGCCTTATGTCTTCATATTTCCCCTTACTCCATATAAACGCTTTCCTAGCTTGCCTGATCCTCTCTTTTTCCAATGCAAGCATAAAGGAGATAGAGTTATGATCGCTATCCCCAAGATGCTCTCCCACTGAGAGATCTGACACCTGTCCAGGTTCATTGGTCAGTATCAGATCAAATACAGCCTCTCCTCTTGTAGGTTTGTCCACATGCTGTGTCCAATCTATGTTTGGGAAATTAAAGTCTCCCATCACAACAACTCTGCTATTATTGCATCTATCCAGGATCTGTTTCCCTATCTGCTCCTCCACCTCCCTGTTACTATTGGGCGGCCTATAGAAAACTCCCAGCAAAGTGATCGACCCCTTCCCACTCCGAACTTCCACCCACAAAGAGTCTGTGGACAATCCCTCCACAGCATACACCCTCTCTACAGCTGTGACACTATCCCTGATCAGCAGTGCCACTCCACCCCCTCTCTTGCCTCCCTCCCTGTCCTTCCTGAAATATCTGAATCCCGGCACCTGGAGTATCCAATCCTGTCCCTGAGACATCCAAGTCTCCGTAATGGCCACCACATCACACTTCCAGGCATCGATCCACGCTCTGAGCTCATCCCCTTTATTCACTATACTCCTGGCAAAGTAAACACATCTCAATCCTTTGGTCTGAACTCTCCCCTTCTCTATCCCCCCCGTCCATCCTCCCTCTTGCACTGTCTATAACCCTTCTCTGTTTGCGAGCTAACTTTCTCGCTCCAGGTCACCTCGTCTCGATCCCCTCCCCCTAACCTATCTAGTTATTGTGATGTATTACCGTTTTTTATTATGGTTTTGGTTCCAGGTTTTGTGGAGAGATTTGAAATTTCCTGGTTTTGATTGAATTGTTCAGTCATTGATTATATTCCATGTTTTGAGATTGATTGAAACGCTGTCCATCCTTCTAGTGAATTCTGTAATAGGTTTGAATTTCCAGTGAGGCTGTTTTGAGAATTTGATGTCAATTCAAATAAGGATTTCAGTCATTTTGAAATGATGCAGTAACAGTAATAACATACAAAAACAGAAAATGCTGGAGAATCTCAGCACGTCTGACAGCATCTGTGGAGAGAGAATAGGGCCAATGTTTCGAGTCAGGATAACATACAACTTACGTTTCCCTCCCTTTGCCCCAAAACAAATTATTCTAGGTGTTGACCTTGGCTCAGTGGGTAACACTTCCACCTCTGTGTTAGAGGTCCTGGGTTCACTGCAGAGACTTGAACCCGTGATCTATGCTTGCATTTCAGCTTGGTACTGAGGGAGCGCCGCACTGTTGAAAGTGCCACCTTTGCATAAGACCAAGAACCCTAAATGCCCTCAGATGGCTGCAAAGGATCCTCTGACTCTATTTGAAAAAGGGCAGGGGCATTCCGCCAGTGACTTGAACAAAATCTATTCCTCTTCGAACAGCACCGAAAATGGTTAATTTATTCTATCGCTGTTTATGGGAGCTTGATGTGCGGGTATTGGCTGCCAGGTTTCCAACACTAAAATAATACATGTGCTGCAAAACTACTCTATAGGCTTTGAAGCATTTTGAGGAACATCCTGAAAGGTACTATGTAAATGCACATTTAAGTGATTCTGTGTATGTGCAACATAGATGAACATCTGTTTTTCTGGTTCACAGACAGTCGGTTTTGTAAAACTATTTTGCCTGGCTCAGTGATGGGCTTATAAATCTCATGAAGTTGTGTGACCTAACTCCAAGGTGAGAAATAACAGCAAGTAACAGCACATTTATCGACTGATTTGTGGATCATATAAAGCCAACTTTGAAGTTAATTGACAGTTTGGCAAGTTGCATCTTTTCTGGCCTGGGGATCTTTTGAATGTTAGGTCAGTCATTTCAGAATGGAATTTACTTTGGCATTGTTGAGGGAGACACTGGTGTTCAAACGCTACCCCAGACACCTAAGCACCGAGTGTAGGCTGTCACCTCCGGTGCCAGTACTGACTGGGTGCTGCATTGTCAATGGTGCCAGTCTTCGAATGAGATGTTGATGCTGAGGCCCCAGTCTTCCCCCTCACAGTGAGAGCAGAAGGTGGGAAATGCTTTATTTATTAAGCTGGTGGATTGCACATGTTGGCAGTTTTAACCCATTATTTTATCGCTTGCAGCTTTCCTCGATACCCGGTCTGGAAGATGTCAAAGTAGAGACGACAAACCAGGATCAGAACTTTGCAAATGGTCCATCCTCTGTGACAGCAGCGGTCCAGCAGCAGCCGGCCCCTCCTGAGGTAAGAATGTGATTATTTGTTGGATGAAGTGAGGACCCAGTAAGGAGCTGAGGAGAACTTGTTTATTCATCCAGTGAGTTGCGGTGATCTGGAATGCGCGGCCTGAGAGATTGGTGGAAGCAGATTCAATAGTACCCGTCAAAAGAGAATTATATAAATACTTTAAAAGGGAAAAACTTGTGGGGTTATGGGGAAAGAGCAGGTAATTAAGTAGCTCTTTCGAAGAAACAGCATGAGCATGATGGATGGGATGGTCGTCAGCTGTGCTGCAAGATTTGATGGACACAAGGGATTGGAAGGTTCATGCTGTGATTAGTTGAAGGCATAATGGGTAGTTTTCAAAATACAGCTCAATTGTACGGTCGATGAATTTACCCAAAATATAGACCAATAGGCAATTGAATAATGCAGTTGGAGTTGACTGTTAGACTCCAGGTTAGCAACATCCATGTCACAAATTGCTGGTTTGTAAAAGGACATTGACCAGCTCATTGGCCTACAATATACACTGATTCTAAATTGGACTGAGAGAGTTTAAGCTGATTAAAATCAAGCCTGTTGTCTTCTGCATTATGTCCCGGGCAGCCAGATTCTGGCTGTGAATCATTTGTAAGGCCCAGTTATAGACTTCCAAATCCCATTCAATCCATTTTTGTTCTCAGGGTGATAGGGCCAGCATTTATTGTTCATCCCCAATTGCATTTGAGAAGGTGGTGGTGGGCCTTCTGCTTAAACTGCTGCAGTCCTTGGAATGGGACTGCTCTCGTGTATGTACTAGTGTTAAATAAATCCAGGATATTGGCCCAGTAACAAAGTTTGTTTATTAGTCACAAGTAAGGCTAACAACACTGCAATGAAGTTATTGTGAAATTCCCCTCGTCGCCATCGTCCAGCGCCTGTTCGGGTCAATGCACCCTAACCAGCACATTTTCTAGAATGTGGGAGGAAACCGGAGCACCCGGAGGAAACCCATGCAGACATGGGGAGAATGTGCAAACTCCACACAGACAGTGACCCAAGCCGGGAATCGAACCCAGGTCCCTGGCGCAGTGAAGCAGTAGTGCTAGCCACTGTGCTCCCATGCAGCTTGTAATAGTGAAGGAATGTCCAAGTCAGGATTGTTTGTGACTGACTGCTGTCCTCCTCTGTAGTAGAGATCACAGGAGAAGGTCTTTGTGTCTACATAATCTTGGTAAGCTGCTGTGGTGCACCCTGTAAATTATACATATGTATGGTGTGCTGGTGAGGGGATTAGAATTGTGTTCAGTGGAAGAGACCCTAACCACAGTATCTTCATTGCAATGTTAATGTAAGCCTACTTGTGACACTGATAAATAAACTTTAAACAGATATGTGCACTGTGATATCCTGCACTCATTCAGGCCAATGGTGAGTATTCCATCATGACTCTTTGACAATTTTTTCTTGAGGATAGGAATGTTGCTAGCAAGGCTGGCATTTATTGCCGATCCCTAACTGCTCTTGAGAACTTGGTGGCCAACTTCTTGAACAGCTGAAGGCTGTGGCTAAGGTAGAAAGTTCCAGGCTTTTCACCCAGCAACTTGAGCCTTGCTGATGTTGGAGAGGCTTTGCAGAGGTCCAGAGGTGAGTCATTGCGCTAAGATTACCCAGCATTCAATCTGTTTTGTAGCCATTGATCCAGAGAGAGATGGAGGCAGCATTGTTGAATATTTGCAGGGCAGAGGTAGAAAGATCCTTGACTAACATGGGAGTCAAAAGTTACTGAGGCAGCGAATGTGGGGGTGAGGCCACAATCAGATCAACCATGATCTTATTGAATGGTGGATCTAAATAGCCCACTCCTGCTCAAAGAACAAAGAAAATTACAGCACAGGAGCAGGCCCTTCAGCCCTCCAAGCTTGCAACGACCATGCTGCCCGACTTAACTAAAATCCCCTACACTTCCGGGGACCATATCCCTCTATTCCCATCTCATTCATGTACTTGTCAAGACGCCCCTTAAAAGTCACTACCGTATCCGCTTCCACTACCTCCCCCGGCAACGGGTTCTAGGCACCCACCACCACTCTGTGTAAAAAATCTGCCTCGTACATCTCTTTTAAAACTTGCCCCCTAGTAATTGACTCTTCCACCCTGGGAAAAAGCTTCTGACTATCCACTCTGTCCATGCCCCTCATAATCTTGTAGACTTCTATCAGATCTCCCCTCAACCTCCGTCGCTCCAGTGAGAACAAACCAAGTTTCTCCAACCTCTCCTCATAGCTAATGCCCTCCATACCAGGCAACATCCTGGTAAATCTTTTCTGTACCCTCTCCAAAGCCTCCACAGCCTTCTGGTAGTGTGGCGACCAGAATTGAACAGTGTATTCCAAGTGCGGCCTAACTAAGGTTCTATAAAGCTGCAACATGACTTGCCAATTTTTAAACTCAATACCCTGGCTGATGAAGGCAAGCATGCCATATGCCTTCTTGACTACCTTCTCCACCTGCATTGCCGCTTTGTGACCTGTGTACCTGTACACCCAGATCCCTTTGACTATCAGTATTCCTAAGGGTTCTGCCATTTACTGTATATTTGCTATCTGTATTAGACCTTCCAAAATGCATTACCTCACATTTGTCCGGATTAAACTCCATCTGCCATCTCTCCGCCCAAGTCTCCAACTGATC
Source organism: Mustelus asterias (assembly GCF_964213995.1). Taxonomy (NCBI): domain Eukaryota; kingdom Metazoa; phylum Chordata; class Chondrichthyes; order Carcharhiniformes; family Triakidae; genus Mustelus; species Mustelus asterias. Next base: position 3,813,240 of record NC_135809.1, read on the forward strand.
TATATCCTGCTGTATCCTCTGATGGTCCTCATCGCTATCCGCAAATCCACCAACCTTTGTGTCGTCTGCAAACTTACTAATCAATCCAGTTACATTTTCCCCCAAATCATTTATATATTACAAACAGCAAAGGTCCCAGCACTGATCCATGAGGAACACCACTTGTCACAGCCTTCCATTCAGAAACGCGCACCATTTGTCACAGCCCTCCATTCAGCTCCTCTCTCGTTTGTTCATATGTTTTTTCCAGTTAAACGTGTGGTCAGCAGTGATGTTAATGGTGGACAACTTGATCATACTGCTGCCAGTGAAGGTTGGGGGAGATAGCCTTGACTTTCTCTTTTTCAAGATGATCATTAACCCAGAGCTTGTTTGGCTAATTTCTCTGCCAAATTGTGAGCTCGAACCTGGATATTGACTACATCTAGTTGTTTGATTTGATTTGACTTATTACTGTTACATATATTAACATACAGTGAAAAGTATTGTTTCTTGTGCGCTATACAGACAAAACATACAATTCATAGAGGAGAAAACGAGAGAGTGCAGAATGTAGTGTTACAGTCATAGCTAGGGTGTAGAGAAAGATTAGCTTAGTTGTGCCCTGTTATGGACAGCTCCATCACCAGAAGTATTACAAATGGAGCTGTAGTCGTCAGTGAGCAGGTCAGACCTGTGACTGAGGAAGGGAAGGGCACTGATGAAGCAGCTGAAGATGTTTCTTTGCGGAACTTCTCCAGCAATGTTCCATTTGATAATTGGCCTCCAACAGCCGTAACTGTGTCTCAGCAACCATGACATGCCCCCGTGTGTCAGGTATGGGCACCACTCTTTGTTAATTTGTCTCATTAAACTCACATGGATGTGGAAGTTTGAACAGGGCTCATTGGTGGCTAAATCCTAAAGGGGAATATTGAGATCTGTTGGTATCAGCCACTTGATATATGTGCAAATTAATGGGATCATGGATTTGAGCTTGTGCATGAGAGCTGGAAGGCTCAATAACATGGATTTCCAAATCGTATGAATGTGTTTCCAGCAAGCAATTACTTCTGTTCCTCTGTAAACAAGAAACCTTCCTCACTCCCCGTATCAGAGAGAAGACTTTGTCACTGCTGTATTTCATATTAATCTTTGAATTCCAGCTCTCGGAGTGCAATAACCATTCTGTTGATTCTCATTTCCAACATGGAAATCTGAGTATACAAACTTGCCTCTCGGCCACAGCAAGCTGACTTAACCCATATCAGACTCTCAGAACCAACACTGAAGTGACGGTGTAAATATACTTTAAGGTCTGATTATGAGAGCAAAGCAGATGATTTGATTTATTATTGTCACATGTATTAGTCTACAGTGAAAAGTATTGTTTCTTGAATGCTATACAGACTAAAGCATACTGTTCGTGGAGAAGGAAAGGAGAGAGTGCAGAATGTAGTATTACAGTCATAGCTTGGGTATACCGAAAGATCAACTTAATGCGAGGGAGGTCCATTCAAAAGTCTGACGGTAGCAGGGAAGAAGCTGTTGTTGAGTTGTGTCTTCAGACTTTTGTATCTTTTTCCTGACGGAAGAAGGTGGAAGAGAGAATGTCCGGGGTGCATGAGGTCCTTGATTATGCTGGCTGCTTTGCTGATGAACCTCGACCCTTGTGTGTCAGCAGCCTGTTTGGCCATCCTGATGAGACAAATCTTGAGTAAAACACCAGGAGTCAACTCTCAGAATGCGACTTAACAGACCAGTGCAGTTCAGCCTGTGTACCCTAATCAATGGGTATTACTGCAGTTGTTATCAGCACTGTATGTCCCTGTGCTGTAAGACTGTTTAAAATAATCTTTGTCAAGGGCATTGATGAGGTAATTTAAACCCTAGCTTATTTGTTTTAAATGGCATATTATGCAATTACTGAAGATCATGTGTTGACCTGTTGCTGTATAATTAAGTTAGGGGGTATGTTGCATACTTAGAGCAGGAACACTTATCCAAAAGATGACTTCATGTGAATGAATATAAATAAAATTAGAAATTGCATTTGACATTCAAATTAAAGATGAAGCAAGTCAAAGGATGACTTCATGTGGAAAATCTGCTGTAATCGGAGTTCTGAACTGAAGGATGTCTCACTGGGAATGGTGGATTATGACAGGAATCTATGGTATTCCCCATTGCCGGAGAGCTATTTTTATTTGATAGACACACAGCTCATGGCAGAACCTTAAAACGTTGCTTCAGAAATGTCATGCATTGCTGATCGTCATTCATGTGATATGTCACATATTTCAGCTACCCTTTGCTTATCATGTGTGATGTATTGGTCTTCCATAATTGAATGTTTGTTGACTCTACAATTAAAAGGTAGGTTTGAGCAATTCTGTGCTACAACTGTGATTGTGGAATCTTTGGAGAATTGGGGTAGGATGGGTGCAGGGTGGTTAGCACATATTTAAGATGAGCAGTATATATAGTAATTTTTGAGTGAGATTGTTCTGGGATGAGTGTTGGAAAGGAGCTCTGCATGCACCTCTTGTTTGGACTAGTCGCCTTCCCCTCAAAAAATGGCTTCTCTCTCCCTGAAAACAGTATACAAAGTAGCTCACCCAACTAAAGTAGTGCAGAAGATGCTAGTTCTGGTTCCTAATTGGTAATTGCCTGCAGAAAGCCCATAGGAACTATGGAGTATGAGTGGGAAAAGTCCCTCTGGTTCACTGAGGTATATAGACTGCAATTCAAGGCGTTTTACTGGAGCACAATATGGGAATGTTTGGTCGGGCTCAGGATTGCATTATTTAACAGGCTAGGTGAGTGTTGATAGACTTGATCTTTTTCCCACCACTCTTAGGTTTGGAGAGGAAGAGGCTCCTCTCCAGCAAAGCCTCAGATTTAAGATTCTCATCCTTGCTTTCAAAATCCCCCTTGGCCTCAATCCTCTAACCTCCGTAAATCTGTAACCTCCTCCAGCCCCACAGCCCTGCAAGACCCCCGTTCTCTTCTAATTTCAACCTCTTGCACACCCCCAGTTTCTATTGTCCCACCACTGGCGGCTGTCTTTAGCTGCATAGGCCCTTAATTCCAGAATTCCCTCGCTAAAGCTCCAATGCCTCTCTACTTCCCTCTCAATCCATCTTTAAGATGCTCCTTAACACAATATCTCTTACTCCCGAGTTTTAAGATACTTGTCTTAATATCTCCTTTTGTGCCTCGGTGTCAGTTTTTTTGAGAATACTCTTACGAAGCTTCTCAGAATGTTTTTGCACAATAAAGTCACTCTAAATATAGATCTTTTTGTGTTTTTCATTTTAAAGGTTTGCATTCTAATCTAAAGTTCAACTTGGAGTTGAGTAATGGGCAGAAGAGTTTCATATTTAGTGTTCTTTTTGTTTAAGTATTCCATGTTGTCATGGTCCAGATAGTCTGCAATAAGAATCATGGCTGCTTCGCTGCATGATTGTCAAAGTAGGAGCCTTCAGACAGCTTGATTTCCTTGTATTAGATTAATTTGGTCAATTGTGAGGAAAAGGCTGGATTAAGAATTATATCCTGCCTCTACATTATCTTGTAATATGATTCATTATGGTGCTGCATTAAAGCTGTTCATATTAACACAACATGAGCCTTTTGATCCTTTTTATATGCTAGATAATCTCAGCTTCCACTTCAGTGCAGTACAATCCCCGCCACTTATACCATCGACACATGTCACGGCACTTCCTGACTCATGCAAATCATTCTAATCATTCACCATCCATAATCTGGTCAATTACAAAGGCTCCACTTTGAGAGTATTAGTGGGCCAGCTATTTCGGGTGTGCTTTATCATGGAATCCTTCTTTTAACAGATGACCCTGCTTCAGTAACTGCAGGGTTCCGTCTCTCACCCATTTCTCGTCCTCCGACCAGCTGCTAGAGAGTTTGTTCTTCTCCTGCTTTCCTTTCTTGCTGTGCTCTCCCATTCGGTTGGATCAAAGGTCAGTGCTACGATCCCACAATGTTGCACGGATTGACAGAGTAGTTTATCATCAGTTTGGGCCTGATATGTTCAAAGAGCAACAAACAAGCGGCAGAAAAATGCAGTGGATTTTTTTTTTAATGTGCATGTTGGATCTCCCTCCTGGCTTCCTGCTGCTAAATATTGGCAAGACCAAAGCCATTGTCTTTGGTTCCCTAGCAACGGACTCCATCCCTCTCCCTGACAACTTGCTTCCTGAGGCTGCACCAGACCATTCGCAACCTTGCTACTTGATCCTGGATAAGCTTTCAACTTCACATCCTCTCCATCTTTAAGATTGCCTATTCCAGATCATCGTCTATCTCTAACCTTGCCTCAGTTCATTTGTTGCTGAACCATTCATCCACATCTATTGCCTCTAGCTTGTTTCATTATTCTCTGGCCAGGTTCCCATTCTGTCCCTCCATAATCAAGCATATTCAAAACTCTGCTACCAAATAATTCATAACCTTGGCGTCCTACTTGTCCATAAGATGAGTGTCCAGTGTCAAATAAAGTCCACCATTAAGATTTTTTTTCACCTCTGAAACATAGTCCTTCTCCAATCATGCCTCAAACAAAAAGTGCTGAAGAAGTCAGCAGGCCTGGCAGTATCAGTGGAGAGAGAGAGTTCATGTTTTGGGTCCAATGTGATTCTTCAAAACACATTACTCTTAATATCATTTCTCAGCCTTTTGGCTAATATCGAGTGTAGTTTTGTTGTCCTGCCATGGTTGAAGTCATGAGGTTACACTGAGGTTTCATTTGAAGCAACTTTTTAAAGCGGCATCTCGGCCTTTTGGCTTTGATGCAAATGAGATCAAACCTTGGAGGAGGTGCAATGCCTACTCCAATCAGCTTGGAACATGTAGATCAAGCCCAGGACAGGAAGCGGCCAGCCTGTTACAGCTTGGATCGGGAATGTCTCATTTTGAATTGGACTTTGATTGGATTGAATTGGATATAAACAAAAAAAAAATACTCTATCTGAAGAAGAGTCATATTGGCCTCAAAACATTAACTCTCTCTCCCCAGATGCTGCCAGACATGTGGAGGTTTTCCCAGCACATTCTATTTTTATTTTGGATTTCCAGCATTTGCAGTGTTTTGCTTTTATTCCAGTCTTGCCTGGTTTGCTGCTGAAGCCTTCATCCATACCTTTATTACCTCTAGGCATGACCACCTCAATGCTCAGCTGGCTGGCCTCTTACCCTCCATAAATGTGAACTCGTGTAAAACTCTGCTGCCGATATCTTAGCTTGGCTCCTGTTTAAGCAGTGCCTGAATTTTAAAATTTTCATCCATCCTTGTTAGCAAATCCCTCCCGCGGCCTCACGCATCCGTCTGGAATCTCCTTCAGCCATACAGCCCTCTGAGATGTGTTGCTCCAACCTGCCGCCTTGTTCATTCCTGATTTTAATCACTGCGCCATTGTTGGTCATGCATTCAGTTACCTTGAACTCCCATTCCTACCCTCTCATTCTCTCCTTTTAAGACGCACCTTAAACCTACATCATTGACCGAGCTTTTAGCCTCCTGTCCTAATATTTCCTCATGGTTCGGTGTCAGGTTTTTTTTTGATGCTCCTGTGATGTGCCTTGGGATATTTTGCTCTGTTAAGGGTACTATATAAATGCAAGTTTTTAATGTTCCTGTATTGGTTTTACAGTCTGTCGCTGCCTATAGCTGGAAAATCTCATTCATAACAACATGCCTGTTGTAAGCGGTGGGTACCATACCTGGAAGGGCTGCCTTGTCAGATGCCGGGAAAGTTGCTGCACTTGCTGATCTCACTACACTTCAGAGTAACTGCTTAAATAAGACATACTTCTGTGACGTCCTGGAACTGGATCTGCCATTCCCTCCCTCCCCTTGCCATCAGTCATCCTGGAATACATGGGTGCACTTCATGGGATATTTTGATTCCATCTGTCTGTTCTGTATATGAGGAAATTTGTTGGATGGATTTTGGACCTGTTTGTTAAAATTTTAATTCCTTTCATTAAGATATTAATACGCTTGATTTTTTGCCTCTAATTGCAGCTGCTTTTATTTTTCAGGTCCAACAAAACATTGAATCTACAACCCAAAGCAAAGCCGATTCTCTAACAGAAAATGTTGTTACTGTAGCCAAAGACCCTCGATATGCAAGATACCTGAAGATGGTGCAAGTGGTGTGTTCATTTTCTTTTTCTTTGTGGTAGGAGTCTTGACTTTAATAACAGCCATACCTCAATGGGTCACCTTCTCCCCTCTGATTCACAAGGTTAAGGTTCAAGTTTCACCCAACAGAGATGATAGTCCAGATTGTGCTTTTGGTGGAGTTAAGAGAGCGCCGCACTATTGGAGGGAGGCGCTGTCCATCGGATGAGACATTAAACCGAGTTGATGCAAAAGAGTCCATGGCACTTTTTCAATCAAGAATAGGGGAAGTTCTCCTCCTTGTCCAGGCTAATACTTGGCCCTCAGCCGCATCACTAAAACAAATGAGCTTGTCATGAGCTGAGGACGGCACAGTGGTTAGCACTGTTGCCTCGCAGCTCCAGGGACCCAGGTTCAGTTCCAGCCCTGGGTGACTGTGTGGAGTTTGCACGTTCTCCCCGTGTCTGTGGATTTCCTCCGGGTGCTCCGATTTCCTCCTGCAGTCCAAAGATGCGCAGGCTAGGTTGATTGGCCATGTAAATTGCCTCTCAGCGTCAGGGGGTTTAGCAGGGTAAATATGTAGGGTTACGGGTATAGAGCCTGGGTGGGATTATTGTTGGTGCAGGCTCAATGTGCTGTAGGGATTCTGTGATTGTCACATTGCTGATGTGGGAACTTCTCTTTCTGTTGCCCTAAGAAGGTGATGTCAATCATAGCCCTCCATGTTATACCTGTTGTAGATGCGTGGATCACCTTTGTTGATGGTGCATTTGTCCAGTATGCAGAGTTCTTTAGACAGATTGTTCTTGCCTAGCTTGATTTCTTTTACCATCGATCTTTCCCATCAACATCGTGATTTCTTATTGTTTGTCCAAGAAATTCCAGCTATCTCTTCCTGATGAGAATTTTTTATTGGGAACAAACTGCAGCTGTAAAAGTTGAGAACAACCTCAGCAATTTTATGAAGATTGAGAGAGGGGTCAGACAAGGTTGTGTTTTCTCCCCAGATTTACTCCCTTTGTAAAGTGAATATATTCTTGGAGAGATTGAAATCCTTTTATTAGTTGGGATTACATCTTTAATAATAAAAGATATGCCAATAATGCCATTCTTATTGCCAACTCTGAAGATAAACTGCAAAAGATTTTGGATCAACTAGTGAGTGAAAGTGAGAAGAAAGAACAAAGAAAATTACAGCACAGGAACAGGCCCTTCGGCCCTCCAAGCCTGCACCGACCATGCTGCCTGACTTAACTAAAACCCCCTACTCTTCCGGGGACCATATCCCTCTATTCCCATCCTATTCATGTACTTGTCAAGACGCCCCTTAAAAGTCACCACCGTATCCGCTTCCACTACCTCCCCTGAAAACGAGTTCCAGGCACCCACTACTCTCTGTGTAAAAAAACATCTGCCTTGTACATCTCTTTTAAAACTTGCCCCTCGCACCTTAAACCTATGCCCCCTAGTAATTGACTCTTCCACCCTGGGAAAAAGCTTCTGACTATCCACTCTGTCCATGCCTCTCATAATCTTGTAGACTTCTATCAGGTCTCCCCCTCAACCTCCGTCGCTCCAGTGAGAACAAATCAAGTTTCTCCAACCTCTCCTCATAGCTAATGCCCTCCATACCAGGCAACATCCTGGTAAATCTTTTCTGTACCCTCTCCAAAGCCTCCACAGCCTTCTGGTAGTGTGGCGACCAGAAATGAACACTATATTCCAAGTGCGACCTCACTAAGGTTCTATAAAGTGTCAACATGACTTGCCAATTTTTAAACTCAATACCCCGGCCGATGAAGGCAAGCATGCCGTATGCCTTCTTGACTACCTTCTCCACCTGCGTTGCCACTTTCAGTGACCTGTGTACCGGTACACCCAGATCCCTTTGCCTATCAATACTCCTGAGGGTTCTGCCATTTACTGTATATTTCCTATTTGTATTAGACCTTCGAAAATGCATTACCTCACATTTGCCCGGATTAAACTCCATCTGCCATCTCTCCGCCCAAGTCTCCAACTGATCTATATCCTGCTGTATCCTCTGATGATCCTCATCGCTATCCGCAAATCCACCAACCTTTGTGTCGTCCGCAAACTTACTGATCAATCCAGTTACATTTTCCTCCAAATCATTTTTATATATATACATATATATATAACAAACAGCAAAGGTCCCAGCACTGATCCCTGAGGAACACCACTTGTCACGGCCCTCCATTCAGAAACGCACCCTCCCACTGCTACCCTCTGTCTTCTATGTCCGAGCCAGTTTTGTATCCACCTTGCCAGCTCACCTCTGATCCCATGCGACTTCACCTTCTGCACTAGTCTGCCATGAGGGGCCTTGCCAAAGGCCTTACTGAAGTCCATGTAGACAACATCCACTGCCCTACCTTCATCAATCATCTTCGTCACTTCCTCGAAAAACTCAATCAAGTTCGTGAGACACGACCTCCCCTTCACAAAACCATGTTGCCTCTCACTAATACGTCCACTTATTTCCAAGTGGGAATAAATCCTGTCTCGAAGAATCCTCTCCAATAATTTCCCTACCACTGATGTAAGGCTCACCGGCCTGTAATTACCTGGATTATTCTTGCTACCCTTCTTAAACAAAGGAACAACATTGGCTATTCTCCAATCCTCTGGGACCTCCCCTGTAGCCAATGAGGATACAAAGATTTCTCTCATGGCCCCAGCAATTTCCTCTCTTGCCTCTCTCAGTATTCTGGGGTATATCCCATCAGGCCCTGGAGACTTGTCGACCTTGATGTTTCTCAAGAACCCCAATACCACCTCCTTTTTGATCTCAACATGACTCAAACTATCTACACATCCTTTCCCAGACTCATCATCAAAGAGCTGAGAATAAGTTGTAAGAAAACAAAATGTCCAAAAAGAAAATCATAGCCGAATGCAAGGTAGCCGTGAAGGATAGAAAGGTCTCACAGGTAGACAAATTTTGTTAGTTAGGAAGTATCTTAACATCGGGCGGAAAGCTGCAGCCAAGAAATAAGACAAAAGGATTGAAATGGCCAAACGATGCATTTCAAAAAATGAAAAAGGTTATGACTAAGAACTAGCCCTGAAAACAAAATGAGAATCCTGGAATACTGCATCACTCATTTTGACCCGTACCAGGGAGTGTTCGATGTGAACACTTGCTGTGTGCAGATTGGCTGCTGAATTTCCCATCAGCAGTTACATGTCCAAAAAAAGTACTTTGTTGGTGATTAAGTGTTTTGGGACGTTGAGTTTTTCAAAAATGCTGTTTAAATACAAGTGTTTTCTGTGTTAAAACCCCACAGGCACCCCGTGCTCTGGTTCACTCTCTGCCCTTCTGCTTCTCTCTCTGCTTGTTCAGCCTTCATAGACCATCCTCCCTGACTACATTTTTCTTTAGCCACCTGGTCTGACCTTCCTTTAAGCTACTCCGTCTAGTATAAATTGCTCTCCTGGGGCAGGGGCTCCTCTGATAAAGGTTGATCAGGTTGAAGCTCAGAACAATGAGAGGTGATCTTATTGAAGTATACGAGATCCTGAGAGGATTTAATAGACTAGATATCAGGAGGGTGTTTCCACTTGTGCGGAGTCTAGGACGAGGGGGACACAGTTTAAGAATAAGAGGTTCACTTCTTAAGGTGGAGAAGAGGATACTTTTTTCTCAGAGGTGGCTGGTCTGTGGAATTTCTGTTCCCAGAGAACAGTCTAGGCTGACTTATTGAACATATTCAAGACAGAGTTGGACAGATTTTTGATACACGGAGGTGCCGCGAGGATTATGTGTAGGAGTGGGGGAAACCACAACATGATTAGCCATAGTCTAACTGACCAGCAGAGCAGGCTCAAAGGGCTGAATAGCCCACTGCTCCCAAGTCCTATGTCTTTCTGTATGTGACAGGAATTCAAGCTGCTGGGTTCTGTTTTACAGCTAAATTTGAGAAGTTTTAATTTCCAATACTAACTGTTGATGTTGATCCCCTCACTGCAATGCTGTAATCCTGCCCATCTGCTCTGTTCCTTTGTAGAATAATTTTTAAAATCCTCGTTCTGTATTGCAGGGTGTCCCTGTTATGGCCATAAGGAACAAGATGATTTCTGAAGGACTCAACCCGGATCTGTTGGAGTGAGTTTCCATCAACCTTTGCTGAAATGTTTTCTTGTGTTTAAATAAGACCATGAGACATAGGAGCAGAATTAGGCCACTCGGCCCATCGAGTTTCTCCACCATTCAATCATGGCTGATATTTTTCTCATCCCCATTCTCCTGCCTTTGCCCCACAACCCCTGATCCCCTTATTAATCAAGAACCTATCTATCTCTGTCTTAAAGACACTTAATGACCTGGTCTCCACAGCCTTCTAACATTTCTAACTAAATGTTATTAAGTCTCTGGCTAATAAATGGTTAATTCAGTTGGACCAGAGGAATGTGGTCCATTCAACCAGGGGTCTGAGCTGAGTTTGCAACTCACAAAGTTTAAAGAAACTTTTGTTGAGAGGTGTGTGTATTTCTAATTGCTAACAGCTTCTGATGTTCTGTGTGACGATTTATCCTCTATGAGGCACTAGTGCCCTATCCAATCCACCAGGCCCTCGAAATTCAAACAAAATAAACCAGGGGGCAAAAAATAGAAACCCAAAGGGGAGAGAAAATCTGAAATTGTCTCTTTCAAAAGGCAGTGGATGCTATGGGATAATTGGAAATTTCAGGACTAAAATCACTCAGCATTTTATTGGATGATAGTATAAAGGGACATGGTAAATGAGATCACAGACCAGCCATGATCCAATTGACTGGCAAAGCGGGCTTGAGGGGTTACTTTTTTAAACTATTCGCAGGGTGTGCACGTTGTTGGCAAGGCTGACATTTATTGACCATCTCAAATGGCCCTTTGTGCACCCATGATTTTAATTGTTCCTCCACTGGTGGGTGCGCCTTCAGGTTATTGGCCACAAGCTCTGGAATTCCCTCCCGAAAGCTCTGGAATTCTTTACCTCACTTCCCTCCTTTCAGACACCCTCTCAAACCTACCTCTTTGATCAAGTTATTTGATCATCTGACCTAATATCTCCTGCTAAAAGCAAAATAGTGCAGGTGCTGGAAATCTGAACTATAAACAGAAAATGCTGGGGGTGCTCAGCAGGTCTGGCAGCATCTGTGGAGAGAGAAACAGAGTCAACATTTCTGACCCAAGTGACCCTTCCACACTTCTGTTGGACCGTTTAGATCCAAAGCGTTAACTTTATTTCCGTTCTTTATTTGCAATAGATTGTATTTTCATCATTAACTGTAGCTGATTCCTCTACTTGGGTTATGCTCTTTGACTATCCCGTACATTTTTTTTTCCCTGCGCAGGACTCCAGATGCCCCTGTTCCTGATGGGGTCAAAGAGGATGATGGAGACAGCTCTGGCAGCGAGTCCTCCTTCAGTGATTGAAAACAGACTGCAGGCATTTCAGTTCTGAAACTGGAGCACACGCAGCACTAATTGTGTCGAGAGACATTGTTTTGATGGTTAGGGTTTGGGAAAGGAGTCATCCTGTGCTGCCTCCATCACTGTGCGTGAAAGCACTTGGTATGCAAGACTATAACTACATCTCTGACATGAGTATATCCGTAGTTTAAAACTAGGTTTTGCAAGTATTTAAATGCAAAGCTGCACTTTTATTTGTACAAAAAGTTATGACCTCCTTTCTACTGTGCTTCAGACGTAACATTATGGATTTTGGTGATGGAATCAGTACTATTATCAAGGCGCTAAAAAGTAGTGAGGGAGGGATAATGTTATTTCCATAAGATTTATTTTCCCAGGAAATGGACAAAATTTGTTCTGCTTTATCTTGGGGAAAATTATGAACATTTTGTTCAAATTCTATTCTGTCCACACAAGAAAGAGACCTTCACCTAATGTCTAACGCCTGAACTGTGACGAGTAGACTGGTGCAGAGTGAAGAAACTGTATGATTGTCTATCATACTATGTGAGTTGGTTGACTCATTGAGACAGGTGCTTCTTTCCCTGTGCTGTTTCATTGTGACTGTTCAGCGGGTACCAGGAACTTGATGTGTGACTGGCTGGTGCCAGATGAGATTTGTTTCTCTCCATGCCCCCTCTCCGCCCCACATTTCCCCCCTTCCCGACCACCGCCATCGTTTTGAGAGGGTGAGCCTGAATTTGACAGGGTGTGTCAGATGTTTAACTTTCTGTATCAGCCCCACGAGCCTATTCAATTTGTGCTGCTGCAGCATTCCATTCTTTCAAAGTGTTCTGAGTTAGTGCCATTCCTTAAAGCTGATGCAAGGTCTGATTCTGAGCAGCATCTGATTAACATTGCTGCTGCAGGGACTATCCGTAACCTTGAACAAAATCGAGGAGCTAATTTTAATAAGTTTGTAACTCACCATTGCTTCAAAAGAATTCTTCCACATTGGCGCACGTGTTGTTAGTAAATCCTTGATTGTTGAAGAATTAAATTTTCAAATGCTGTTTTTATTTCATTCCTTGGATGTAGCTGTCATTGACAGGGCCGAGATTTACACTCCATCCAAGTTCCACTATCCTGAACTAGATTTTCCCTGGAGAACCTTTCTTGTTTAGCTAACCTGTGAACCTCACACACAACACTAGTCAATTTCTAGAGTCAGTGTGTACAGGGTGTCAAGGCCAAGTTAGTCGTCAGTGCAAAGGGTCGGGCAAGGTCAGAAAATCAGATCAGAAGATAATTCGGTCCCCATCTGAAAGACTTGCGCTCTGTCCTCAACCCTAATAATGGGAACTGTAACATAAACTTGTCAGGATGCAATAACTCTCTCCCGTCTATAGTGGCACTGCAGCTATATACCCTGTGAGGTAAATCCACCAATCATGAACACAGAGCAGAGAACTGTACTTGGAGGGTGTAGGGTCAGGTAGAGGTGTGGGTCAGGTAGAGGTGTAGGGTCAGGTAGAGGTGTAGGGTCAGGTAGAGGTGTAGGGTCAGGTAGAGGTGTGGGTCAGGTAGAGGTGTGGGTCAGGTAATCAGTGTATCGTGTTGGTGATCCTATCTCCCATCATTTTAAGCACAGTTCGTTACTGGGAGTGTTGGATCTATAGATTTGCCCTTTACATCTCTAATTCAACTAGGTTTCTTGTAAAATGTACTATTGGGAGAAATAATAAAGTGTGTGTGTGATGTCCGAAGCACTTTGCCTGTCAATGAAGGGCTTATATAGTTTACAATCTCTCAGAACAGACCAGACATTTTTATAATGTAATTACCAGTGTTCAGTTACCTAATTTGCTGAATAAAGTATCGGTTGGATATTTGTTGATATAGTTTTGTCACTGGGAAGACTGAGGATACTAACTTCGAGCAGAGGCAGGATTCCAAGCCAGCCTAGTGGCTGGCACAGGATCACTCGAGCTTTGTTTTGTGCGTTGCTCTGGTTCTCGCACCTGGCCATCACATGAACACCAAGACCACAGGACTTTAGCAAACAAACGAGCTCACTTCAAAAGGCAATCCCAACAAGCAGTTTCTTGGTGAGCAGTGGCCTGTGCGAATGTGTGTCCAATAAGTGATTCAGTCCCTCAAAAGTGAGAGTACACATTACTTATGTTACAACAGTGAGTACACTTAAAACTACTTCATTAGCTGTGAAACGCTTTGGAGTGTCCTGAGGTCATGACTTGCTCTATATAAATACGAATTCCTTCCCCCCCCTTGGGCAGCACAGTGGTTCGCAGCGCCAGGGACCGGGGTTTGATTCCCAGCTTGGATTGCTATCTGTGTGGAGTCTGCACGTCCTCCCCGTGTCTGCATGGGTTTCCTCCCACAGTCTGAAAGACATGCCATTTAGTTGCATTGACCATGCTAAATTCTCCCTCACTGTATCCAAACGGACGCTGGTGTGGCGACTAGGGGATTTTTGCAGTAACTTCATTGCAGTGTTAATGTAAGCCTACTTGTGAACTAATAAATAAACTTTAAACTTTTGGGAGGTCATTCAGCCCATTGTTATCTGCATATCTATCTTATCTGCACATTCCATTTCCCTGTGTTCTCCCTCTATTCGAATGTTTTGTGCTAATTGACTCTAAAGTATTTAGTTAGACTAGATTTAATGAATCCTTGATGACTATATAAAAGGATGCGATGCATCGAAAGTGGGAATGTTGATCTTTAAGCTTTCCAGCATAAATTGGCATTTCCTGCTCGTGTATATCAACGGGACGCACTCTCAGACCCACTCCAGATATTAACCACAGCTCTGGTGCTCACAGGAAGGAGCTGAGAGGAAAAAGTTGAAAGTCCTTGCAGGTAAACCAGATTTCTTTTCAGTTTTATCCAATGTCCTATCACTTCCTCTTGAGTTAAGAATTGAACTAAAATTCTTTTTGTTACTGCTCTGGTCTGTAACCTACAGAATTGTTCCTTCATTAATAATTCCCTACTTGTTTGTACTGCTGAAAATAAAATAATTGGTGTGTGCTGTATCTCTGTGTGAAACCTGAGCTTTATTATCCAGGCAAATTGAGCAGGAATGAACTGTGGCTGGAGGTGAGTTTCCAGCATCTGTATCCTGTTTAATCACTGTGTATTTGTATTGCTCTCAACATGAGTTCGTAAGTGTTGTTCACACCCACCCTAAACTTTTATATGTAACCTATTATAAAAGAAAACTTGCAGATGAAAGTATCAAAGATGTACGTTGATGACGACTCGGTGGTGCAGTGGTTCGCACTGCTGCCTCACAGCGCCAGGGACCTGGGTTCGATTCCCGGCTTGGGTCACTGTCTGTGTGTAGTTTGCACTTTCTCCCCGTGTCTGCGTGGGTTTCCTCCGGGTGCTCTAGTTTCCTCCCACACTCCAAAGATGTGTGGGTTAGGTAGATTGGTCACGCACTTGGAATGTAGTGTTCAATTCTGGTTGCCGCACTACCAGAAGGATGTGGAGGCTTTGGAGAGGGTACAGAAAAGATTTACCAGGATGTTGCCTGGTATGGAAGGCATTAGCTGTGAGGGGAGGTTGGAGAAACTTGGTTTGTTCTCACTGGAACGACCGAGTGGATAATCAGAAGCTTTTTCCCAGGTTGGAAGAGTCAATTACTAGGGCGCACAGGTTTAAGGTGCGAGGGGCAAGGTTTAAAGGAGATGTGCGAGGCAGATTTTATACATGGTGGGTGCCTGAAACTCATTGCCAGGGGAGGTAGTGTAAGTGGATATAGTAGTGATTTTTAAGGGGCATCTTGACAAATACATGAATAGGATGTGAATAGAGGGGATATGTTCCCCGGAAGGGTAAGGGGTTTTAGATAAGTTCGGGAGCATGGTCGGTACAGGCTTGGAGGGCTGAAGGGCCTGTTCCTGTGCTGTAATTTTCTTTGTTCTAAACTGCCCCATTGTGTCAGAGGGACCAGCTAGGGTAAATGCATGGAGTTATGGGATAGGGCCTGGGTGAAATTGTGGTTGGTGCAGACTCGATGGGCTGAATGGCCGCCTCCTGCACTGTAGGGATTCTATGAACGGTTTGGTGTAGAATCTTTTGGGAGTTGAGATGCTCTTTCTTTCTGCCCTTAGTAGAAAATATATCATTTTCTGCATCATGTAGCAGATCTCTCACAAAGGCCGAATTAACTATTTGGCCAGAATACTAGCCTGTCTTTCAAAAACTAATAAGTTAAGTTTCAGTTTTATTTAAGTGTCACAAGTAGGCTTGCATGAACACTGCAATGAGATTACTGTGAAAATCTCCTAATCCCCACACTCCGGCGCCTGTCGGGCACACTAAGAGAGAATTTAACATGACCAATGCACCTACCCAGTACATCTTTCGGACTGTGGGAAGAAACTGGAGCACCCAGAGGAAACTCAAGCAGACACAGGGAGAATGTGCCAACTCCGCACAGACAGTGACCCAAATCGAGAATCGAACCCAAGTCCCTGGCGCTGTGAGGCAGCAGTGCTAACCACTGTGCCACCGTGCCACCAGGTCCTTGGCTGAAAGTAGAAAATGGTTTTCAAATAGAAACATAGAAAAACTACAGCACAAACAGGCCCTTCGGCCCACAAGTTGTGCCGAACACATCCCTACCTTCTAGACCTACCTATTACCCTCCATCCTATTAAGTCCCATATACTCATCCAGGAGTCTCTTAAAAGACCCGATTGAGTTTGCCTCCACCATTACTGACGGCAGTCGATTCCACTCGCCCACCACCCTCTGTGTGAAAAACTTCCTCCTAACATTTTCCCAGTACCTACCCCCCCAGCACCTTAAACCTGTGTCCTCTCGTAGCAGACATTTCCACCCTGGGAAAAAGCCTCCGAGGGTCCACCCGATCTATGCCTCTCAACATCTTATACACCTCTATTAGGTCTCCTCTCATCCTTCGTCTCTCCAAGGAGAAAAGACCGAGCTCTCTCAGCCTATCCTCATAAGGCATGCCACTCAATCCAGGCAACATCCTTGTAAATCTCCTCTGCACCCTTTCAATCTTTTCCACATCCTTCCTATAGTGAGGCGACCAGAACTGAGCACAGTACTCCAAGTAGGGTCTGACGAGGGTCTTATATAGCTGCATCATTATCCCCGGACTCCTAAACTCAATCCCTCGATTGATAAAGGCCAGCACACCATACGCCTTCTTAACCACCTCCTCCACCTGCGGGGCCGATTTCAGAGTCCTATGGACCCGGACCCCAAGGTCCTTCTGATCCTCTACAGTATTAAGAGTCTTTCCCTTTATATTGTACTCCTTCATCACATTTGACCTACCAAAATGGACCACGACGCATTTATCTGGGTTGAAGTCCATCTACCACTTGTCCGCCCAGTCTTGCATCCTATCTATGTCCCTCTGTAACTTCTGACATCCCTCCAGACTATCCACAACCCCACCAACCTTCATGTCGTCGGCAAACTTACCAACCCATCCCTCCGCTTCCTCATCCAGGTCATTTATGAAAATGACAAAAAGCAAGGGTCCCAGAACAGATCCCTGGGGCACACCACTGGTGACCGACCTCCATTTAGAAAAAGACCCATCTATACCCACTCTCTGCCTCCTTTGGGCCAGTTCTGGATCCACCGGGCAGCAGCCCCTTGGATCCCATGCCCTCTCAGTTTTTCTAGAAGCCTTGCATGGGGGACCTTATCGAATGCCTTGCTAAAATCCATATAAACCACATCTACCGCCTTCCCTTCGTCAATGTGTTTAGTCACATTTTCGAAGAACTCCACCAGGCTCGTAAGGCACGATCTGCCCTTGACAAAGCCATGCTGAGTATTCATATGTTCATATGTATTTCATATGAAATACTTCATATGTTTCGCGGGATATCCTTTGGCTTACCTTTTATTTATCAATTTGCGGAGAGGTCTTCTCAGATTCCATCAGTGCTCGTGTGGCTTGTGGTTGCAAAGCCTGCCTGGATTCCCATGTTCCTTTACCCCTGATTCAGTATAGAATGATCCACTGGGGACGGTACAACTGATTAGAAGCTTGTGCTTGACATTTGGACCTCAGCAGCTGCCAAGAAAGCTACATGTGAAAACAGTTCCTTCTCCCAAAGGATGGAAATGAACATTGTGGGATCGGGGAACATTGGGGGTGCGGCAAGGGAGAGGGAGGTGGGTACGTTATGTGGTGAAAGAAAATGGGAAATTCAGCAATTAATCATTGTTTAATTGTGGAAAGTTCCGTTGCTTTGCTTAAAAATGTTGCTCTCCGTAGTCTTGATGTTTTTGTCGGTCGAAGCTTACCCTGGTTCACCCTGTTTTCAATATTTGCACAGAAGGGACATGAGCTGATTAATTTATTTGAGAGTCAACTGATCAAATATCAGTTTATTCCCCAAAGTATACAAGCTTATCCATGTGAAATACATGGCAAATAAGAGGTGTCATTCTGTGCCAGGGGTTGCACCAAGGTAGAAGATTCGATTTGCTCACCAGTAGCTGGAGAAAACACGATGCTGGATGAAAGAAGTGATGGGGGCATTTTATCTGATTAAGGGCAGAACCTCGGGCACTGGTGTTATTCCCTGAACCTCTCCGTCTCGTTCAAGAATCTTCCTAAAACCTACCTCTTTGATCAAACTTTTTGGCAGTCAACCCTTCTACCTTCTTGTGTGACTCGCTACTAAATTGATAGTGCTGCTGTGAAGATTAAACATTAAAGGCTTGGTTATAACTGCAAGTTGTAGGTTGTCGCATCAGCGTGAGAAGTGTAATGAAGAATGATCGGCATCCATTAAAGATTGGAGAGAAACCGACCGTTTCTGGTTGCACAGGTTTTTAGTAGCTTCTTTCCGAGAGAGTGTTTCACAACGCAACTCTTCAACTGCACCTGTTAGAACCATAGAATCCTACAGTGCCCATCAAGTCTGCACTGACCACAATCCCGCACCGACCACAATCCCACCCAGGCCCTATCCCCACAACTCCATGTATTTACCCTAGCTATTCCCCATGACACTAAGGGGCAATTTAGCATGGCCAATGCACCTAACCCAGCACATCTTTGGACTGTGCATGGGAACCAGAGCAAACCCACGTAGACACCAGCGGAATGCACAAACTCCACACAGTCACCCAAGGCAGGAATTGAGCTAGGATCCCTGGGGCTGAGAGGCAGCAGTGCTAAGCACTGTGCCACCCCTTTGGGCTCATCAGCTTCTGAAAACTGAAGTTGAACAGGAATTGAACTAATTTTGTTCCATGCTGAAAGTGTTGATTTCTGTTTATTAAAGATTAAAAGTCTGTTTTGAAGAGATTAGAAGCAATTGGTCAAAATATCTGATTTCAGAGGAGGCTGGTATGTATGGCCGTAGTGTAGTACTCTCTCTAGTGGTCCTGTCCTGAATTAACCAGCATGTTCAAGCAATGGGCAGACTGAGACAGCATTCAGTCAGCATACTCCCTGAGCTCAATCTGTATAATCCAGAGAAGCATTGACTCGGGTAATTTAATCAAGATTTATAAATTATGAGATTGGATCGTGTTTACATGGACATATTATTTCAACTCGACAGACGCAGGAAGACTTGGGGTTCTGCCCTTGCAATTTAAATAAGGGAGGAGCTAAGTTAGGTGTTTATTTATTCATGTCACAAGTAGGCTTACATTAACACTGCACTGAAGTTACTGTGAAAATCCCTAGTCGCCACACTCCGGCACCTGTTCGGGTACACTGAGGGAGAATTTAGCATGGCCAATGCACCTAACCAGCACGTCTTTGGAGTGTGGGAGGAAACCCACGCAGACACGGGGAGAAGGTGCAAACTCCACACAGACTGTGCCTCAGGGCCGGAATTGTACCCGGCTCCCTGGCACTGTGAGGCAGCAGTGCTAACCACTGTGCCACCATGCCGCCCATATTGGGTGTGGCGCTAAGCACACTTTGTGACCGAGAGATATGGAGTTTAGTTTAGTTTGGGCTTGAACAAGGCACCAAGGCTTTGACCTTCCAGACTGAAGAAGTTGCAGCTAATTTAAGACTCTACCCAATATTAATTTTTAAGGAGATTTGAGGATTTTTAAGGAGATTTTTTTAAGTACTCAGTAAAAATATATTCCGGTGATAAAGAAGGACTGTAAGAAAAGGGATAACCAGACGTGGATAATGAAGGAAATAAAGGAGAGTATTAAAATAAAAACAGATGCGTACATAGTGGCCAAAAAGAGTGGAGAATTAGTGGATTGGGAAAGCTTTAAAAAACAACAAAGAACGACTAAGAAAGCGATTAAGAAAGGAAAGATAGATTATGAAACTAAACTAGCTCAAAATATAAAAAATGATAGTAAAAGTTTTTACAAATATATAAAAAGGAATAGAGTGGCTAGAGTGAATGTTGGACCCTTGGAGGACGAGAGGGGGGATTTAATAGTGGAAAACGAGGAAATGGCTGAGACTTTAAATAAGTTCCTTGTGTCGGTCTTCACGATGGAAGACACAAATAGTTTACCGAATATTAGAGATCGAGAGTTGGTGGGAGGTGAGGTCCTTAATACAATTACTGTTACTAAAGAGGTAGTGCTTGCTAGACTAATGGGACTGAAGGTAGACAAGTCCCCGGGCCCGGATGGAATGCATCCCAGGGTACTGAAAGAAATGGCTGAGGTAATAGCAGATGCGTTAGTAGTTATTAATCAAAATTCGCTGGAATCTGGGGTAGTGCCAGCTGATTGGAAAACAGCTAATATTACGCCGCTGTTTAAAAAAGGAAGTAGACAAAAGGCGGGTAACTACAGGCCAGTTAGCTTAACGTCCGTAGTTGGGAAGGTGCTGGAGTCCATTATTAAAGAGGAAATAGCAGAGCACCTGGATAAGAATGGTTCGGTCAAGCAGACGCAGCATGGATTCATGAAGGGAAAGTCGTGTTTGACGAATTTACTGGATTTTTATGAAGATGTGACTCATGCGGTTGACAGAGGGGAACCGGTGGATGTGGTGTTTTTAGATTTCCAGAAGGCATTCGATAAGGTGCCTCACAAAAGGTTGCTGCAGAAGATTGGGGTACACGGAGTTGGGGGTAAGGTGTTGGCGTGGATTGGGGATTGGCTATCTAACAGGAAGCAGAGAGTTGGAATAAATGGGTGCTTTTCTGGTTGGCAGTTGGTGACCAGTGGCGTGCCACAGGAATCGGTGCTGGGGCCTCAACTGTTTACCATTTACATAGATGATCTGGAGGAGGGGATTGAGTGTAGGGTATCAAAGTTTGCTGATGACACGAAAATGAGTGGGAAAGCGAATTGCGTGGAGGACGCGGAAAGTCTGCAGAGCGATTTGGATAGGCTGAGCGAGTGGGCGAGGATCTGGCAGATGGAATATAACGTTGGCAAATGTGAGGTTATCCACTTTGGAAGAAATAATAGTAAATCGGAATATTATTTAAATGGGGAAAAATTGCATCATGCTACTGTGCAGAGGGACCTGGGGGTCCTTGTGCATGAATCGCAAAAACTCAGTCTGCAGGTGCAGCAGGTGATCAAGAAGGCGAATGGACTGTTGGCCTTTATCACGAGGGGGATAGAATATAAAAGCAGGGAGGTCTTGCTGCAACTGTACAAGGCACTGGTGAGGCCGCAACTGGAGCACTGTGTGCAGTTTTGGTCCCCTTATTTGCGAAAGGATATATTGGCCTTGGAGGGAGTGCAAAGAAGGTTCACCAGGTTGATACCGGAGATGAGGGGTGTAGCTTATGAGGAGAGATTGAACAGATTGGGTCTGTACTCGTTGGAGTTTAGAAGGCTGAGGGGTGATCTTATAGAGACATAGGATAATGAAGGGGCTTGATAGGGTAGAGGTAGAGAGATTCTTTCCACTTAGAAAGGAAACCAGAACTGGAGGGCACAGCCTCAAAATAAAGGGGGGTCAGTTTAGGACAGAGTTGAGGAACTTCTTCTCTCAGAGGGTGGTGAATCTCTGGAATTCTCTGCCCATTGAAGTGGTGGAGGCTACCTCGTTGAATATGTTTAAATCACGGGTAGATAGTTTTCTGATCGATAAGGGAATTAGGGGATATGGGGAGCAGGCGAGTAAGTGGAACTGATTCGCTTCAGATCAGCCATGATCTTATTGAATGGTGGGGCAGGCTCGAGGGGCTAGATGGCCTACTCCTGCTCCTATTTCTTATGTTCTTATGTTCTTAATGATCAGGATTCACTTCCAGTGTCTGTCTTAAAGCTCGAATGATGCTGTTCCTCTTGTTCACTAGTATTTTTTTCCCATGGATGGGAGTGCTAAATTAGGTGCTAACTTCGAGAACACTTTGTGCTTGTGCCTTACCGGCTGAATTGACTCTGGCAAGCATGTTTCACATGAGACTTTTTACAAATGGTATTTTTCCTAGATTACAATCTCGTAACTCATGCAGCCGCAGACAGCTGGTTAATCGGGCAAATGTTGAAGCCACCAGCATGGCCTGCTCCTTTACTGAGACAATTACTGGTCACACTGTTGGCTCAATGCTTGTTTCTAAGGCAGAAAGCTGTGGGTTCAAGCCTCACTACAGAGGTTTGAGTACATAGAATCATAAAATCCCTACACTACAGAAGGACCTGCACCAATGACAATCCCACCAATGCCTATCCCCATAACCCCAGGTATTTGCCATGCTAATCTCCCTGACACTAAGGGGCAATTTAGCATAGCCAATCAACTTAACCAGTACAGCTTTGGAGCGTGGGAGGAAGCCGGAGCACCTAGAGGAAACCCACGCAGACGCGGGGAGAACATGCAGACTCTGCACAGACAGTGACCCAAGGTTGGAATTGAATCTGGATCCCTGGCGCTGTGAGGCAGCAGTGCTAACCACAGTGTCACTGTTTCGCATTTGGGTTATCCATCAATGCAGTTCTCAGTGTGTAGCCCTATTGGAAGTGCCATCCCTCAATTGAAATTTCAAACCTAGATCTTATCTGCTGTGTCAGGTGGATGTAAATTATTCCAAGGCACTATTTGACAAGGAAAATCAATTTCTCCCGGTGTCCCAGCCAACACCTGTCTCCCCGGGAATATCAATAAAACAGTTCTGAAGGAAGGCAAGTCCTTGGTGATTGGCCAAATCATGACAAAGCGCTGTGAATTTTCTACTCCAGGCAGGGAGGCAGGATTGGGGTATCAGACCTCTTGCTGTGGGTGTTAATCTGAACAATACACTCGCCCTCTACCTAACTGACCTCCTTAAAACAACTCCCTGATCGTTTATCTAATTGCTATTTGTGGGATCTTGCCATGTGCAAATTTGGTTACATTACAATGCTGACTACACACAAAAAATACATCTTTGGCTGTGAAATGTTCTAGGACAACTGCAGGTGAACTGGTGGGGCAACAATAATCTCTCCCTCAATATCAACAAAACGAAGGAGATTGTCATCGACTTCAGGCAGCGTAAAGGAGAACATGCCCCTGTCTACATCAACGGGGACCAAGTAGAAAGGGTTGAGAGCTTCAAGTTTTTAAGTCTCCAGATCACCAACAATCTGTCCTGTTCCCCCCCATGCCGTTATGGTTAAGAAAGTCCACCAATGCTTCTACTTTTTCAGAAGACTAAGGAAATCTGGCATGTCAGCTACGACTCTCACCAATTTTTACAGATGCACCATAGAAAGCATTCTTTCTGGTTGTATCACAGCTTGGTATGGCTCCTGCTCTGCCCAAGACCGCAAGGAACTACAAAAGGTCGTGTATGTAGCCCAATCCATCACGCAAACCAGCCTCCCATTGGCAAAGCAGCCAGCATAATTAAGGACCCCACATACCCCGGACATTCTCTCTTCAATCTTCTTCCACTGGGAAAAAGATACAAAAGTCTGAGGTCATGTACCAACCAACTTAAGAACAGCTTCTCCCCTGCTGCCATCAGACTTTTGAATGGACTTACCTTGCATTAATTTGATCTTTCTCTACACCCTAGCTAACTGTAACACTACATCCTGCACTCTCTTGTTTCCTTCTTTGTGAACTGTATGTTTTGTCTGTATCGTGAGCAAGAAACAATACTTTTCACACTGTTAATACACGTGACAATAATAAATCAAATCAAAGTCTTGAAGCATGCAATGTGAGTGAATGAACTTTCAAGTAACTCCCTTGTCTCTATTATTAAGGTATAATTCTGGTCGAACACAAGCTGAGATTTTTTATTAAAACATAGTGTTCCTGTCATAAGCAGTTGATCTCTCGCATGCTATTTAAAAAGGCTATTTGGTCTAAGAGAATTCACTAAATGAGGTCTTTGTGCATGCTTAATAAAAACAAAATAAATGAAAATAGTCACATTGTTTTTATAATTCATTGAATTAAAGAGGTGTTTCCACAATCTATCTCTCTCTCTCTCCCAGCTGAGGGAACATGTGCAATGTAAGTCATTGGCATTATTGCTGGATTGTGAATGCTTGATTTGTACAATTACCTCAAACTGAGTTACCTGGAGGTTTTGTTTCACAAGGTGGTCACATCCTTTAGGATAGGGTCTTCTGGTGTGGGAAGTGGTCATGGACAGGGGGATGTAACTGTAGCGGAGGCAGGTAAAGGCAGGAGTGTCAGTCACTGCAATTGTCCAACAGGCTTGAGGTTCTCTCAGCTTGTTGGATCAGGGTGGGGGCTGCAGGGGGATGTGCTGATTGGCCATGGCATTGTGGTACAGGAAGCCACTCAAGTGGGGGGGGAGTGCATAAGAATGTAGTGGTAGTCGAGGACAGCATAGTGAGGGGGATTGACACTGTTCTCTATAGCAAGGAGCGAGAGTCCAGACAGTTGTGTTGCCTGTTGCTTCCAGGGTTCGGGACACCTGCTCCAGGCTAGAGTGGAACCTGCTGTGGGAAGGGGTGGATCCAGTCACCATGGTACATGTAGGTACCAACGACATTGGTAGAATGAGGAAAGGGGTTCTGCATAGTCAGTATGAAGAGCTAGGCACTAAATTAAAAAGCAGAATCTCGAATGTAATAATTTCTAGAATATTACCTGAAGCACGTACAAGTTGGCGTAGATCAAATAAGATTAGAGAAATCAAAGACTGAAGTGGGTTCTAGTTCATGGGACATTGACACCAGTACTGGGGAAAGTGGGACCTGTACCACTGGGATGGTCTACACCTGAACCGTGCTGGGCTGATGTTCTAGTGAAACACGGGTGACACGCTGGAACAGTGGTTAGCACTGCTGCTTCACAGCTCCAGAGACCTGGGTTCGATTCCCGGCTTGGGTCACTGTCTGTGTGGAGTTTGCACATTCTCCCCGTGTCTGTGTGGGTTTCCTCCAGGTGCTCCGGTTTCCTCCCACACTCCAAATGATTGGCCATGATAAATTTGCCCCTTAGTGTCCCAGGATGTGTAGGCTAAAGGGATTAGTGGGGTAAATGTGTGGGGTTGTGGGGATAGGGCCTGGGGTGGGATTGTGGTCGGTGCAGACTTGATGGGCCGAATGGCCTCCTTCTGCACTGTAGGGTTTCTATGATAACTAGGGAAGTAGAGAGAGTTTAAAATTGAATAATGGGGGAAAGGGTCAACTTTGGGAAGATGTAATAAACCAAAGAGTAGAGACAAGGCAATAGAGAAAGGTAATACAGGAAATGATGAATGATTGCTTGTTAAGTATATTGAAGACGGAGGCTGCTAGGGGCTGGATTCTCCAATCTCCTCCGCACCCGCCCCGCTGCCAGCGGGAATGCAGAATTTTACGCTCAGCTAAAACTCCATTCACTGCAGCAGCACTGGAAAATCCCGGCCACGGGCAAGGCGGGAGATTATCGGCATCAATTGTTGGATAACAAGGGATATGGAGATGGTGTGGGAAGCTGGAATTGAGGTAGAAAGTCAGCCACAATCTTATTGAATGAGGGAGCAGAATGTCCCACTCCTGTTCCCATCTCTTCTGTTCTTAACGTTCCACTGAAGTGTTTTGACAGGTTTATGTTAAAGGCAGCGTTTCAAAACAAGGTGGGATCATTCACCAATATCAAAAGCAAACTGTAGATGCTTAATATTTTTGCATCATGCCACTGTCATTTAGTCTTTGAACCGGTTGAGGGCGCTGCTGTCCATTCATTGAGGTTGCAATGTAACTAACTGGCTCTGTTTTGTCCATTCATATTCTGGTCATAACGACTTGTCAAAGGTAAACTTTCTCTTAACCTGCTTGATATGTCCTTTAACATATTTGGCCAGACCATCCTTTTTTAAAATCTTTTCATGGAATGTAGGCATTGCTCGCTGGCTGGCCAGCCAGAGTTTATTGATGTGGAGTAGTCGGCGTTGGACTGGGGTAAGCACAGTAAGAAGTCATAGAAACCCTACAGTACAGAAAGAGGCCATTCGGCCCATCGAGTCTGCACCGACCACAATCCCACCCAGGCCCTACCCCCATATATTTACCCACTAATCCCTCCAACCTACGCATCTCAGGACACTAAGGGCAATTTTTAGCATGGCCAATCAACCTAACCCGCACATCTTTGGAGTGTGGGAGGAAACCGCAGCACCCGGAGGAAACCCACGCAGACACGAGGAGAATGTGCAAACTCCACACAGACAGTGACCCAAGCCGGGAATCGAACCCAGGTCCCTGGAGCTGTGAAGCAGCAGTGCTAACCACTGTGCTACCGTGCCGCCCCACAAGTCTCACAACTCCAGGTTTGTTTATTTATTTATTTTTAAAATACTTTTCCAATTCAATCAAATCAAATCCAATTCAGAGTCTCAACAAGTTGAGACATTTCCGATCCAGGTTGACAAGACAGGGCGGGCGACTAAACCACCCTGTCCTGGGCCTGATCTACATTGGTAGCACAAGCTTTCAGAGTCTCGCTCCTTCACCTGAAGGAGGAGTGAGATTCCGAAAGCTTGTGCTATCAAATAAATCTGTTGGACTTTAGCCTGGTGTTGTGAGACTTCTTACAGGGTTTATTGGCCATCCCCAATTGCCTTTGAACTGAGTGCCTTGCTCAGCCATTTCAGAGGGGATTTCAGACTCAATCAAATTGCTGTGGGTCTGGAGTCACATGTAGCTCAGACCAGGTCAGGACAGGAGATGATTTCTCTAATTAGTGAATCACATTGGTTTTTAACAACAATCGATAATTTGATTTGATTTATTATTGTCACATGTATCAGTATACAACGAAAAGTATTGTTTCTTGTGCGCTATACAGACAAAGCATACTGTTCATAGAGAAGGAAATGAGAGAGTGCAGACAATGGTTTCATGGTCATCATTAGACTCTTAATTCCAGATTATTTATTTACTCAATTCAGATTTCACCATCTGCTGTAGTGGGATTTGAACCCGGGTCTTTGGATTACTAGGCCAGTCTTAATACTACTATCCTTCCACCACCCAATCCTCCTCCAACACCTCTCAACCCCCGTCATCCTCCTGTGTGAGACTGTCTTCAACAGATTCCATTCTTAAGTGTTTCATCATCACCAGTAAATCAATTGCAATGGTTTCTCTTCCTGCTCCCGCACTGTCACCTCTGGGTAACAGTTACCTCTCCAATTGCAATGGGATCTTGATCAATTGGGCCAGTGGGCTGATAAATGGCAGATGGAGTTTAATTTAGATAAATGCGAGGTGATGCATTTTGGTGGATTGAACCGGGGCAGGACTTACTCAGTTAATGGTAGGGCATTGGGGAGAGTTACAGAACAAAGAGATCTAGGGGTATAGGTTCATAGCTCCTTGAAAGTGGAGTCACAGGTGGACAGAGTGGTGAAGAAGGCATTCAGCATGCTTGGTTTCATCGGTCAGAGCATTGAATACAGGAGTTGGGATGTCTTGTTGTAGTTGTACAAGACATTGGTAAGGCCACACTTGGAATACTGTGGACAGTTCTGGTCACCTTATTATAGAAAGGATATTATTAAACTAGAAAGAGTGCAGAAAAGATTTACTCAGTTGCTACCCAGACTTGATGGTTTAAGTCATAAGGAGAGGCTGGATAGATTGGGACTTTTTTCTCTGGAGTGTAGAAGGTGATTTTATAGAGGTCTATAAAATAATGAGGGGCATAGATCAGCTAGATAGTCAAGATCCTTTCCCAAAGGTAGGGGAGTCTAAAACTAGAGGGTATAGGTTTAAGGTGAGAGGGGAGAGATACAAAAGTGAGCAGAGGAACAATTTTTTCACACAGAGGGTGGTGAGTGTCTGGAACAAGCTGCCAGAGGTAGTAGTAGAGGTGGGTACAATTTTGTCTTTTAAAAAGCATTTAGACAGTTACATAGGTACGATGGGTACAGAGGGATATGGGCTAAATGTGGGCAATTGGGACTAGCTTAGGGGTTTTTTAAAAAAATGGCGGCATGGACAAGTTGGGCCGAAAGGCCTGTTTCCATGCTGTAAACCTCTATGACTCTATGACTCTGGGGTTGCTCAAGAATCTAACTTGGGTCCCCTTCTATTTTTCATCTACCTGTTCCCCATTCAAAAGCACAGCGTCAGTGTTCACATCTCTGCCTAGATATATCTCACTACCACCTCTCTCCACTCCTCTACCATTGCTTATCCAGTAGTGGATGAACAGACCAGGCTATGGATCTGAGTGCGGCTCCAGAGAGTGTAGATGAGGTTAAACAAATCCCTGAGACTTCCTCAGCATTTTGTATCCATAAAACCACAGCAAAGTTACAGCACAGGAGACCATTTGACCCATCTTGTCCATGCCAGCCCAAGGACACCCAGGTGCCCTTTCTAATCCCACCTTCCTGCATCTGGCCTATAGTCCTGTAGCTCGCAGCACTTGATTTGATTTGATTTATTATTGTCACATGTATTAACATAGAGTGAAAAGTATTGTTTCTTGCGCACTATACAGACAAAGTATTCTGTTCATAGAGCAGGAAACGAGAGAGTGCAGAATGTAGTGTTACAGTCATAGCTAGGGTGTAGAGAAAGATCAACTTAATGCAAGGTAGGTCCATTCAAAAGTCTGACAGCAGCAGGGAAGAAGCTGTTCTTGAGTTGGTTGGTACGTGACCTCAGACTTTTGTATCTCTTTCCCGACGGAAGGTGGAAGAGAGAATGTCCTAAAGTCCTAAACTTCTCGACCCTTTCTACTTGGTCCCCGTTGATGTAGACAGGGGCATGTTCTCCACTACGCTTCCTGAAGTTGATGACAATCTCTTTTGTTTTGTTGACATTGAGGGAGAGATTATTGTTGCCGCACCAGTTCACCAGATTCTCTATCTCATTCCTGTACTCTGTCTCGTCATTATTTGAGATCCGACCCACTACGGTGGTGTCGTCAGCAAACTTGAAAATCGAATTGGAGGGGAACTTGGCCACACTTAAGGTGCAGATCAAGGTACTTTTTAAGAGTTTAGAGTCTCTGCCTCCACCACCAACTCGAGCAGCGGGTTCCGGACACCCTCTGAGAAAAAGCCTGTAGTAATACTGAAGGATGCAGGGGCCGGCCAGACTCCCATGACTTCACACCAGAGAGTGCATACGTGCCAACGTGCAAGTAAAGGAGATTGATGGAGGGTATATGCCCATTCCACTGTACCTGGTGCATCTGGAGTACAACAGGACTTGTGACCATGGGAGTCATCCCCTGTTTGCCTGTGGATGGGGTCTAGCAGCCCAGCAGTGACCTGGCTGGAGCGAGGATAATCACATCCTCAGTGATCTCCGAAAAGCCAGTTAAGAGACTGAGGAGTTGCAGGAGAAGATACCTGGCATTTTCCCGAACTGTGTGGTCAGGTGGTGTACGCGCAGACAATCTCCGTCAGAGGAAGCTGAGGTGGTCCGGCAGACAGAATATCCTCCGTCTCGTTATCTCAAACCTGCGTCGGGAAGGGGGAGCCTTTCCCAATCGAGGCACAGATTACAAAAGCAGGCAGTACCGTGCAATCGTAGGTTGGACCGGTTGATGTGCTCCCAAGAGACCGGCCCTTTTTGCAGCCTTGTAGAGTCTGTGGACCAGGTCTATGTTTCGTGTTATAGATGGCAAGAACTTTCTTGTTTCCTCAAAAACCTTTTATTGATGTTTTGTTTGCGGTTCAGTTCCACGCTCTACGGACACCTGGTGCGGAGTGGGGAGCGGGGAAGGAGAAAGACCTCCTCTTATACCTGTTCCAGGGCCTGGCCTGACTCGTCATAAAGAGGTCCAGGCAGTGGGTGACCGAGGTGGTCACCTGGCCCGACTGTCTGCCACTCTACCGCGGCTATATTCATGGCCAGATGTCCCTGGAAAGGGAGTATGTGATGTCCGCGGGCACAGTTAATACCCGCTGGGCACCGCAGGGGCTGGGGTGCATAATTGACCCCTTTAATCACATTTTAATTTGATGTTTTAAATTTCCTTTCTACTTCCCCCTTTGCCTCGGGCGGTTCCCCTCCTTTTGGGGGCTGCCACTTTTAACTTGTCCCTTAGTTAATTTCATTTAGTTTATTTGCTTGGTCAAAAAATTTGATTACAAAAGCAGGGAAGTCATGCTGGAGTTGTATAGAACTTTGGTGAGACCACAGCTAGAGTATTGTGTACAGTTCTGGTCGCCACATTATCAGAGGATGTGATTGCACTGGAGGGGGTGCAGAGGGGATTGACCAGGATGCTGCCTGGGATGGAATATTTAAGTTATGAAGAGAGGTTGTGTCGGCTTGGGTTGTTTTTTCTGCAGCAGAGAAGACTGAGGGGTGACCTGATCGAGGTGTACAAGATTATGAGGGACATGGACAGGATGGATAAAGAGCAGCTGTTTCCCTTAGTTGAAGAGTCAGTCATGAGGGGACATAGGCTCAAGGTGAGGGGCAGGAGGTTTAGGGGGGATGTGAGGAAAAATTATTTTACTCAGAGGGTGGTGACAGTCTGGAATGCGCTGCCTGGGAGGGTGGTGGAGGCGGGATGCCTCACATCCTTTAAAAAGTATCTGGATGAGCAATTGGCACATCATAACATTCAGGGCTATGGGCCAAGTGTTGGTAAATGGGGTTAGGAGGAGGTCAGGTGTTTCTCATGTGTTGGTGCAGGCTCGATGGGCCGAAAGGCCTCTTCTGCGCTGTGTGATTCTGTCTGAAAAATCCTGAGACGGTAATAAATAAATCTTCCTTGGTAGCAGTCCAGCCAGCTGGTCCAGAATTAAAACTATTCACTCAATGTTCGCAGGAAAGCTGAGGCATTGGCAGTCCCTGATAAAAATTAGATGCCGATAATGAAATGGTGACGCCCGCCCCCCCCCGCGGCCAATGCACCCAACCAGCACATCTTTCGGACTGTGGGAGGAAACTGGAGCACCCGGAGGAAACCCACGCAGACACGGGGAGAATGTGCAGACTCCGCACAGACAGTGACCCAAGTCGGGAATTAAACCCGGATCCCTGGCGCTGTGAGGCAGCAGTGCTAACCACGGTGGTACTGCCGCCCAGGTCCTGTAGCTAGCCCATGAAATTCTAACAGCTGGGTATGTGGATGCATGTAAAACCCAAGGCCGCATAAGCCAGCCCATGCCAGCTTTCGGGGAACCATTCAGCAAGGTCTAAATGGACAGTGTGGGGCCCCCACCCAAAACAAAAGGGGTAACAGGTATATTCTGACCATTATGGCCATGACTGCTCGCCTCCCAGAAGCTGTTCCCCAAAGTTCCGTAAGTGCTAAAACAGGAGGGAGTAAATGGAGCCAATTCTTTACCGGGTGTGGTTTGTCCACTGTGTTACAGTCGGATCAGGGCCTCTAATTCCATGTCCAAGACATTCCAGGAGGTAACGGGTGACCTGGGCCTGACCCAGCTGATGTCTTCAGTGTATCACCCACAGTGGTAGGGGGTGCTAGAGCTGGTACCACCAAACCCTAAAAACAATGATCAGGGCTTCGTGCCATGAGTACACCACCCCCGCACCCCCTCCCCCGACTCTCCCCCAGCACCCCTGCTTCCTTCTGTTTGCAACCAGGGACTCACTCAATGAGTGCACCCGTTTTACTCCATTCAAATTGGTTTACAGGCACCAGGTGCAAGGGCCTCACAACACTCGGTTTCTTCAGCAGAAGGAGGGAGTCTCCATGTTGGATTGCGGGACTGTGTTCCGGGAGAGTCAAATTGACAAACGTGATTTGATAAAATATTGTTTATTTATAAAATATATTGTATCAAACACTGTGTAGTGAGACATTTCATTACAGCAGGATAATAGATATCTGTCTAGTTTCTCTCAAACATTTGAAATGATATTCATTTGGATACGTGGTTTTCTAATTCTGTGCTCAGTTCACAAAAACCGTACAAATTGTGAATTAACACACTAGGAAATATTATTCAAAAGAGATTTTTCCCTCTACCCCTCTCCACAAGTTAATTTATTTTTATCCTATTGCGATGATCCAGCATCGAGATTAAACCAATTTTGATAAATTTATGAGAAAATGTGTTCAAAGTTTAGAGGTGGCTTTCTTTACCATCTTTTTTCACTGTTAGGGCTTAACATCAAGAATAATGTCCCAGCGGAGTAGTTTTTAACTTTGCTGTCACTGTGAAATCAGCCACACACACACACACCTCTTATCTCTGTAACTTCCTCCAGCCCTCTAACTCTTTGCGATCTCTGAGCTTCAGTTCTGGACTCTTGCACATCTTTGACTTTAATCGTCCTTTCGGCCACAAGCTCTGGAACTCCCTCCTCCAGTCTCTCTGCCTCTCTCCTTCTCCTCTAAGATGTCCCTTAAAAATGATCTCTTTGACCAAGCTTTTGGTCACCTGTCCTTATACTTCTAAATGTCTTAAAGTTTTAAAAGTTTATTTATTAGTCACAAGTAAGGCTTGTATTAACACTGCAATGAAGTTACTGTGAAATTCCCCTAGTCGCCACACTCCGGCGCCTGTTCGGGGCCAATGCACCCTAACCAGCACGTCTTTCAGACTGTGGAAGAAAACCGGAGCACCCGGAGGAAACCCACGCAGACATGGGGAGAATGTGCAAACTCCACACAGACAGTGACCCAAGCCGGGAATTGAATCCGGGTCCCTGGCACTGTGAGGCAGTAGTGCTAACCACTGTGCTACAGTGCCACCCACTCTTGTGTTTAATAATACTCCTATGAAGCACCTTGGAGTGTTTAACTACATCAAATGCTATATCAATGTAAGTTGTTGTAAACATGGATGAGATGGTCTCATAAACAGCCTGGGAACAGCAGCTGTGGTTTGACACCAACTGTCAGGCATTGCTGCAGGGGGACTGCAGACTTTAGCAGTTTTGGACAGGAAGTGTTGTGAGGTCAGAGCATCACAGGAAAAGGAGGTTAGAACAGATTTGGAACAGGCAATTATCTGTCCAAACTCACAGTCAGCGTACGATCTACTCAGTTTCTGTTTGCAGTGTTTAAACCAGCCAGAGTCAGATTGTTTGGATTCGGGTTCCTGGTGTGTAAGTAGATTCCAGCTGGTCAGAGTTTCCCTTACAGAAATAGAACCATATGCAAAGCAAGTTTAAAGTTGGAAAATCTCTTGAGGCAGTTCACAGTTGGAATCGCATCCTCAGCCTTGGGTTAAATATTGAGTGATGAGTGGAATGCCCCAAGGATCTATCCTTGACCCCCCCCCCCTCCATTTCCCAACTATATGCTGCCCTCAGCAACAGTACCTGAAAATGCAGCCTCAGGGGAGGCAGTGGCGTAGTGGTATTGTCACTGGACTAGTAATCCAGAGACTCAGCGTAATCCTCTGGGGCCCCGGGTTCAAAGCCCACCTCCACAGATGATGAAATTTGAATTCACTAAAAATTTGGAATTAAAAGTCTACTGATGACCATGAAAACTTGTCATTTGTCGGGAAAACCCATCTGGTTCACTAATGTCCTTTAGGGAAGAAAATCTGCCGTCCTTACCCGGTCTGGCCTACATGTGACTCCAGAGCCACAGCAATGTAGGTGACTCTCAAAATGCCCTCTGAAACAGTCCTAGCAAACCACTCAGTTCAAGAGCAATTAGGAATGGCCAGCCAGCAATGCCCACATCCCATGAATGAATAAAAGAAGTTTCTATGTTTCACTGCCAACACCCAGCTGTACCTCACCACCATCTCTCGACCTCTGAACTGTCTGGCATGTTGTCAGAGTGCTTGTCCCAACACCCAGTTCTAGACTTGTAGAAATTCACCTCATTGGAAATATTGGGAAGATCAAAGTCTTTGGTTCCCACTGCAAACTCCATTCCCTTGCCACTGACTCCATCTCCCTGACCACTTACTATTAGCAACCTTGCCGTTAAAATTCATCCCACGGTGAGCTTCATATCTGCTCCATCATTAAGAACTACATTGTAACATCGGTCGTCTCCAGCCCTGCTTCAGCTCATCTGCTGCTGAAACTGTCTGCCAATGCTTTTGTTATTTCTGGACAAAACCATTTCGATGCACCTTCCAACCTCCAACACCATCCCCCAGAAACAAACTCTTCCAAAACTCTGCGTCCTGTATCCTAACTTGCACCAAGTCCCATTCACCCGTCACCCCCTATGCTGACTGATCTAAGTTTAAGTTTATTTATTAGTGTCACAAGTAGGCTTACATTAACACTGCAATGAAGTTACTGTGAAAATCCCCTAGTCGTCACACTCCAGCACCTGTTCGGGTACACTGAGGGAGAATTTCGCATGGCCAATGCACCTAACCAGCACATCTTTCAGACTGTGGGAGGTAACTGGAGCAAACCCACGCAAACACGGGGGGAACGTGTAAACTCCATACAGACAGTGACCCAAGCCGGGAATCGAACCTGGGTCCCTGGTGCTGCAAGGCAGCAGTGCTAACCACTGTGCCACTGTGCTGCCCTATCTTCCTGGCTCCCAGTTAAACAAGGTCTCAATTTGTTTGACTTCCCTCCCTAGCCTCTTCCTCTCCCCATCTCTGTAATCTACTTCAGCTGCACAGCTCTCTGCGAAGAGCATTCCTCAGATTTTGACCTCCTGTGTACCTGCGACTTCTCTTGCGCCATTCTTGCTGGTTGCACCTTCAGTTTTCTAAGGTGTAAGCTTTGGAATTCCATTCCTAAACCTCTCTCTAAAACTCGCCTGTTTAACCAAGCTTGTGGTCACCTGTGCTAAGGTCCCCTTCTTTGGCTTGATGTCAATTTTTGTCTCACAACATTTCTGTGGAAGCCATGATGTGGAGCTGCCGGGGTTGGACTGGGGTGGGCACAGTAAGAAGTCTCACAACACCAGGTTAAAGTCCAACAGGTTTATTTGGAATCACGAGCTTTTGGAGTGCTGCTCCTTCCTCAGGTGAGTGAGTTTGAAAGCTCGTGATTCCAAATGAACCTGTTGGACTTTAACCTGGTTTTGTGAGACTTCTTACTGTAACATTTCTGTGAAGGACCTTGGGACATTTTGCGACTTTAAAGGTGCAACGTAAATGCAAGTTGTTGTTGGAAGAGCTATAGGAGTGGCTATAATGATGCAAACCATTAAAAAAGAGATAGAAAGGAATACCGATGGTGACCTTCACTTTTTAACATCTTCCCTGGCTCCAGAAATGGTCACTGAATACACTGACCGGAGAGAGAGCAAAGTGGTTTTTATAATGTGTTGCATGGTTCCTCGTTCGGGTCTGGAAGTAACACTGTTCTCACGTTTACAGTGAATGTCTGTCAGACAGAAAGAAAAGAAACATTGACTCAGCGATTCAGACAAGCATTGATCAATTCCAACAAGCTCAGTTTAACAGCAGTCGGTAGAACAATGTCAAAGTGGGCTCAGAATGATACCCAGGATTCAATGAGAGCACCCTCGCCTCTGAGGCAGAAGGTCACAGGTTCAAGTCCCACTCCAGAGACTTAAGCCCCTAATCCAGGCTGGCACTCAGTGCAGTACTGAGGGAGTGCTGCATTGTCAGAGGGTCAATACTGACTGAGTGCTGCGCTGTCAGAGGGTCAGTGCTGAGGGAGTGCTGCACTCAGAGGATCAGTACTGAGGGAACGCCGCACTATCAAAGGGCCACTACTGAGGGAGTGCTGCACTGTCAGAGGGTCAGTGCTGAGGGAATGCTGCACTGTCAGAGGGTCAGTACTGAGGGAGTGCTGCACTGTCAGAGGGTCAGTACTGAGGGAGTGCTGCACTGTCAGAGAGTCAGTACTGAGGGAGTGCTGCACTGTCAGAGGGTCAGTACTGAGGGAGTGCTGCACTGTCAGAGGGTCAGTACTGAGGGAGTGCTGTACTGTCAGAGGGTCAGTCCTGAGGGTGTGCCACACTGTCAGAGGGTCAGTGCTGAGGGAGTGCCGCACTGTCAGAGGGTCAGTACTGAGGGAGTGCTGCACTGTCAGAAGGTCAGTACTGAGGGAGTGCTGCACTGTCAGAGGGTCAGTACTGAGGGAGTGCCGCACTGTCAGAGGGTCAGTACTGAGGGAGTGCTGCACTGTCAGAGGGTCTGTACTGAGGGAGTGCTGCACTGTCAGAGGGCCAGTACCGAGGGAGTGCTGCACTGTCAGAGGAACAGTACTGAGGGAATGCTGCACTGTCAGAGGGATAGTACTGAGGGAGCACCGCACTGTCAGAGGGTCAGTACTGAGGGAGCACCGCACTGTCAGAGGGTCAGTACTGAGGGAGTGCCACACTGTCAGAGGGTCAGTACTGAGGGAGTGCTGCACTGTCAGAGGGTCAGTACTGAGGGAGTGCTACACTGTCAGAGGGTCAGTACTGAGGGAGTGCTGCACTGTCAGAGGCTCAGTACTGAGGGAGTGCTGCACTGTCAGAGGCTCAGTACTGAGGGAGTGCTGCACTGTCAGAGGGTCAGTACTGAGGGAGTGCTACACTGTCAGAGGGTCAGTATTGTGGGAGTGCTGCACTGTCAGAGGTGCTGCCTTCCAGATGAGACTTTAAACTGAAGCCCTGTCTGTCCTGTCAGGTGAATGTAGAAGACTGCACAGCACGATTCCAGAGGAGTTCACTGATGTTTATCCCTGAGCCAATATCACTAACACAGCTTGTTTGTTCATAGGCTTATTGCTACTTGTGGGAACTTGCTGTCTGAAAGTTGCTGTGTTTCCTACATAGTGCCTATATTTCAAAAGATAAATGATTGACTTTAAAGCACTTGGAGCAAAGCTTCTGAAATGTGTATTCTTTGATTATATGAATGTTAATATTGTGTGAATGTGTCAACTGTGTACACATCTGTGGGCGGACTTAGTGAGGTTAATGTTGAAGCTGTAACTTGGTAACACTGCTGTTTGAACCCTGTAATCTCATTTGTTTTTATATTTCTCACTCGCTACATCTTGCACATCCCCGATTCTACTCACATTGTTCTGGGGACCCGGGTTCGAATCCCACCACGGCAGATGGTGGAATTTGAATTCAATAAAAAATATCTGGAATTAAGAATCTACTGATGATCCTGAAACCATTGTCGATTGTGGGAAAAACCCATCTGGTTCACTAATGTCCTTTAGGGAAGGAAATCTGCTGTCCTTACCTGGTCTGGCCTACATGCGACTCCAAAGCCACAGCAATGTGGTTGAATCTCAACTGCCCTCGGGCATCTAGGGATGGGCAATAAATGCTGGCCAGCCAGTGGCACCCATGTCCCACGAATGAATAAAAAAAAACTCCATCATTATTTATCCCTGAACCAATAAGGCCTGGGTGGTGCGGGTTCGATGGGCCAAATGGCCTCCTCTGCACTGTAGGGATTCTATGATTCTAAGATATGAAATGTGCCCAGAGGGGCAGCTGTCTCACTGAACGCTCGTAACCTTGAATATTTCGGACCGATTCTTACCTGAAACTCTTTAATATAAGTGAGGAAAAAGAAGTTAAAACTGAATGCGACCAGCCACTCACAAACAGCACTTGTGACTTGGAAACTGGAGCCCTGGCAAGGAGGAAGGAAGAGAACAACAGTTCAAACATTTATTTAAACTAAATCTGCAAATAAAACACAACTCAAATGGAGGAAAGTGGGGCATCATCCAGAGATTCTTGTTCTTATTTATCAGGTAACTTATCAAGTTATCAAGGGGCAGCACGGGGGCACAGTGGTTCGCACTGCTGCCTCACAGCGCCAGGGACCTGGGTTCAATTCTGGTCTCGGGTCAGTGTCTGTGTGGAGTTTGCACGTTCTCCCCCGTGTCTGCATGGGTTTCCTCCGGGTGCTCCAGTTTCCTCCCACACTCCAAATATGTGCAGGTTAGGTTGA
The DNA here is from genome assembly GCF_964213995.1 of Mustelus asterias. Classification (NCBI taxonomy): domain Eukaryota; kingdom Metazoa; phylum Chordata; class Chondrichthyes; order Carcharhiniformes; family Triakidae; genus Mustelus; species Mustelus asterias. Next base: position 3,850,981 of record NC_135809.1, read on the forward strand.
TTGGCCGTGCTAAATTGCCCCTTAGTGTCAGGGAGATTAGGTAGAGTAAATGAGGGTAATGGGAATAGGGCCCGGGTGGGATTGTGGTTGGCACAGACTCGATGGGCTGAACGGCCTCCTTCTGTACTGTAGGGATTCTATGATTCTGTTCTATGGTTCTAAATGTGACTTACTCCAGAATCTAAATCTTAACATCAGCAAAGGAAGTTTTCCGTGTTACAATATTGTGTTCAGAGGGCGCTCACCCAAGGGTATCAAGGGCCACGGGGCAGAGTGGAAGACAGCAAACAGCCTCCTGTGCATCCTGGGGAGTCACCTGGGTGTAGTGCTAGGCCACAAAAGATGAAGGAGATTTAGGAGCACTGAGAGGGCACAGGTGAAGGCAGATGCTATAGTAAGGGATAGGGCAATTAGCACTGTGAATCATCAGCATTGGCGAATATTGAACCTCACAGCTGTAACTCCTCCATCTTTGTCTCGTTTCCCATAGTGAGTGCCTCTCCCTCTCTGTTCTCAGAATCCCCGAGCGGCCCCAAGCAATCCCAACAGTGAGTCAGGTGAACCGTGGTGACCCTGGAATGACAGCCTTGTCATTCACTGAACCCTCCCCCCTGACCCTTGGAGCGTTAGGCCCAGTGATATTGCCCCCGACCCACACTCAGACATGAATCCGGAAGTCTGTGTGCCGTCAGAAGACAGGCAGGAGTCGGCTTAGGCAGCACGGCAGCTTGTCTAACAGCGAGTGAGTCGTCATCATCAGCCTCCTGCCTTGACATGTCACTCGCTGACACAGCCAACCCAGGCCCATCACCCTGCTGTGATGTCAATGAGACACTGGGAAGGGGGAAGGTAAAAGTGCTATTCCTGGAGATGTAGACAAGGGTTCTGGCAAGGGGAAGCAAGGATCTTGGAAAGGCGGGGGGGAGGTGTGGGTGTGGGGTTACAGGTTCCCCTCAGTGAAAGGGGAAGAGGGTGGGTGCTGGAGCTGCCAGACAACAAGCCTCCTGATCAGAGCATCTGATGACAATCAGGGCCTCCCTGGTCCTCCTGGACCATTCTCAGGTCCTCCTCTGGCTCTCCCTCCACTCCCTCCTGGTCAACCTCCTCCCCAGAGGAATACGCACGATCCTCCTCCTCCAGAATGTCACCACAATGCAGGAGACTCTCTGGTGTTCGTACTGAAGGGCACCGCCAGAGCGGTCCAGTCAGTGGAACCCCATCTTGAGCCGGCCAATGCACCGCGCAGTCACAGATCGGGTGGCAGTGTGGGCCTCATTGTAGCGGGTCTCCTCCTCCATCTCGGGCCTCTGCACCAGCATTATCAGCCAGGACCTCAGTGGGTAGCTCTTGTCCCCCACACGCCATCCCAGCACCCTAGGTGGTCCTCAAAGACCCCGGGGATATCTTTATGATACCGTGGGCATGTCGCAATGCAAAAATAATTAAAGTAAACGTGCAGTTAAACCAGTGGTTCCCAAAGGGTGCGGCGCGCCACACTGGTGCGGCGAGAGAGGATGGCGAGTGTGGCGGGAAGATTCAAGGACAATCAAAGAAACATTTAAACATGGATTAGATATTTTTCCAAAGTGATTGTTTTATACTTTCTGGATGTCCCATGATCATATTATAAAGTAGTTGTGTTCTATGTTACGAATCAAGCACTGCTCGGAGTTGTTTTTTTTTGTTTTTGAATGTATTTCTTATCAATAAAAGATTCGGTGTGGCACGAGCAAATTTTTATTCCGAAAGTGCGGCCCAGTGAAAAAAGTTTGGGAACCACTAAGTTAAACAAATCACCTGCAGACTGTGGGAAGACCAGAGGGTGCATTGGTTGACAGAAAGGCAGAACTTACCTTAGCTCCTGGCTTCCAGTCTAAAGTTGAACTGCTGTAAGTGGCGAGGAAATAACAAGTAATCACTGTAGAGGGCAGAGGTCAAGGAAAGTCAATACAATTTCTGTAAGAAATGTAAAGCACTCAATCGTGGTGTGTGTGTGAGTGCCAGCGTGCAAGTGTGTGCGTATGTGCGCCCATGAGAACCATTCCTTATATTTGATGACACAATGTATTTCATGGTTTTGCTGTTACTTTGCTTGTTGCTGCTGCTTCTGGTATTTTGTTATTTCTCCAATATCCTGCATCAGAGATCATTTGAGCTCCAAAAGCAGCAGGTGGCTGGGACCTGGAAAAGATGAATTTAACAACTTGCATATTGGAGTGCGAGCAACCGGAACTGACAATGGATGGAAGAAAGAGACATTCGATAGGTGCCTTGGTCAGAGCGATCAGTTCCAAGGAGTGTGTGAAAGGATGTGAAGGGGTTTAGGGAGGGAGTCAGGGTGCAGACAGGTGCCAACAATAGTGTGGGAAAGGGAGTAGCGGGATATGAGTGTGAGAAATAGAACGCAGAGTTCCTTGAGGATTGCAGCTGGACATGGTTACAGACATGGGGAGCAATTTAAAATCAAGATTTAAAGAGTTTTGCGCAACCTTGCCCGCACTGATTTCATCACCTTCCTGTGATTTGTAACTGCTCAGACCTGCCCTGATTGGTTCATTTCACAATGAACTGACACATTGCCAACTTAGATAAAGTCTGACAAAATACCAACACTTCAGTTAACAAGAAAACACTTCATTCTTATGAATTCCATTGTTTAAAATGTAGTTAATCTCATCTTGATGTGTAATGTTAGCGAAAGAACTGTGATAGGTAAATGAACAGATGTTGACAGGACTATCACTGACTGAACGAGGCCTATTCTGTAATGCACACACAGACACACATACATACACACATGCATGCTGACACATATGTACCTTAGAGAACAACATGATCTGTGCAGAAAGCTGAATATTACCGCACTGTGTGTCACAGCCAATTAGAAATGTTTGCAATGTTCTTTCAGATACTTTATGAATAAAGTATGTTTCTGCAAAATCTAACTGCTTCAGGAGGCAGCTCACTGAATGAATGTTTCTTTCAATTCAATGAAATCAAACTAAAGTTGTATTATTATATAAACGGATAACCACTGTGGTTAGCACTGCTGCCTCATGGAGCCAGGGACCCGGGTCCAATTCCCGGCTTGGGTCATTGTCCATGCGGAGTCTGCACGTTCTCCCCGTGGGTTTCCTCCGGGTGCTCCAGTTTCCTCCCACAGTCCGAAAGACGTGCTGGCTAGGTGCGTTGGCCATGCTAAATTCTCCCTCAGTATAAATTTCTGATTTCAAGAAGAAATTAGATATAGCTCTCGGGGCTAAAGTGATCAAGGGATATGGGAGGAAGGGGAGAATCAGGATATTGAATTTGATGATCAGCCATGATCAAGATGAATGGCGGAGCAGGCTCGAAGGGCCGAATGGCCTCCTCCTGCTTCTAGTTTCTATGTTTCTATGTACCCGAACAAGTGCCAGAGTGTGACGACTAGGGGATTTTCACAGTAACTTCATTGCTGTGTTAATGTAAGCCTATTTGTGACACTGATAAATGAACTAAACTAAAATAAACTAAACAAGGTATATTTTTAAAGAATAAATATATTTTAACATTTTACCCTGGAAGAGTTAAATTTGAGCTGTTTACCGAAGTGTCTGCCAGGACCCATTATTCAGAGTATCCAGTCGAGGGGCAGGCCATGGTGCCAGTGGTACGTCCACCCATGAATTCGGGTGCTTTGTCTCTTGACTCCTTCACAAGTCTGAAGAGAGCTCTGAGCTGAAACAGACTGGCTGTCAGCTTCTTGACCAGGTTGGTAGCATTCTCACATCTGGAGCTCTGTGGGTTGCAATCTCGCTCCAGGACTTGAGTATCTGTTCTGGACTGACAGTGCAGTGCTGTTTTGAAGGAGTGCCACCTTACCAGCCTACCCTCTCAAAGTGGATGCAAAAGATCCCAGGGGGGAGATGGTGGCGTAGTGATAATGTCACTGGACTAGCAATCCAGAGGTCCAGGCTAATGCTCTGGGGGACACGGGTTCAAATCCCACCATGGCAGCTGGTGAAATTTAAATTCACTTAATAAAGACCTAGAACATAGAGTTAGTCTCAGTGATGGTGGCCATGAAACTATCATCGATTGTTGCAAAAACCCATCCAGCTCACTAATGTCCTTTAGGGAAGGAAATCTGCTGTCCTTACCTGGTCCGGCCTACATGTGATTCCAGAGTCACAGCAATGTGGTTGACTCTTAAATGTCCTAGCAAGCCACTCAGTTCAAGGGCAACTAGGGATGGGCAATAAATGCTGGCCCAATCAGCGATGTCCACATCTCATAAAAGAATACATTTTTAAAAAACTACTGCGAAAGGAAGCTGAGAGATTTTGCCCGGAGACTTTGGGTAAATACTTGTCCCTCAACCCAAATCCCTGAAAAGGATGTTCTGGTTATTATCTCGCTGGTGTCTGTGGGAGTCTGCTGTGTGCATATCAGTTGCTACATTTCCTGTATTACCACAGTGGCTGCAAACCCAAAATAAAAGTGCTTCATTGTCTGGAAAACTTAAGCAGACATCCTGACGTTGTGAAAGGTGCTCGAGAAGATCTTCTTTCTTTAATTGAGAAGGAGGTGACGATCACGAGGGGTCACGGGCTCAAGGTGAGAGGGGCGAGGTATAACTCAGATATCAGAGGGACGTTTTGTACACAGAGAGTGGTGGGGGCCTGGAATACGCTGCCAAGTAGGGTGGTGGAGGCAGACATGATGGCATCGTTTTAAGACTTACCTGGATAGTCACATGAGCAGTCTGGGAATGGAGGGATACAAACGAATGGTCTAGTTGGACCAATGAGCGGCACAGGCTTGGAGGGCCGAAGGGCCTGTTTCCTGTGCTGTACTGTTCTTTGTTCTTGAGAAATGAAACCAAGATCCTATCTGGCTGCTCAGAATTTGCAGGGGAGCTGATTCTGACGGTACCTTGGCCAACCAGTGTCACTGACAGAAAAATGACATTCTTATTCACCTCATTACTGCATCTGGAATCTTGCTGAATGCAAAATGGTTGACTTGCTGCCAACACAACAGTGGTGAACAGTGAGAGGCATGGTGGCACAGTGGTTAGCACTGCTGCCTCACAGCACCAGGGATCCGGGTTCGATTCCCGTCTTGGCTATTTGTCTGTGCAGAGTCTGCACATTCTCCCCGTGTCTACATGGGTTTCCTCCGGGTGCTCCGGTTTCTTCCCACAGTCCGAAAGACGTGCTGGTTAGGCGCATTGACCATGCTAAATTCTCCCTTAGTGTACCCGAACAGGCACCAGAGTGTGGCGACTAGGGAATTTTCACAGTAACTTCATTGCAGTGTTAATGTAAGCCTACGTGTGACACTAATAAATAAATAAACATCTGGGGACATTTCTAACGGATACTTAAATACATGGTATTCAATTCATGTTGCTCCTCAACAACATCCTGGAGCAGAAAGAGATTGAACTGGTATACTGGACAGGTTGACTGTAGATTCAATACTGCACTGATGCCTGACAGTTGAAAAAAATATGGCTGAACATTGGTGTGAAATCTAATCATAGCTTCATAAACATAATTTGAATGGCCTAATGTGTACCTTTCTCCTTGCATGAGCTGAGTGGAGATGGTGAATGGATGGCCCTTGTAGACTACAGAGAATGTGTTCCTTTGTCAACCTCTTTATTTCTACAGCTATTGCCGGGAAAGGGATTCTGAAAATGATGAGCTGGATCTGGAAGTGATAATCTGAGTTTGTGCTGCTGTCAGGAACTCTTACTTCCTGCCACACATTGAGGAAATCACACACATCTACAATTCTCCAAAACATTATCAGAACACAAGACTTCCCTAGCAACAACAAAACCTGGGGAAATTGCTCCAGCCAACACCCTCTGCTATTTGACAGTGTGTTCACTAGATTGCAGCACGGAGCTCCTGACTTCACCATCTGTGGGATCTTCCTTCAGTTTCTGCACTCAGCTATTCTGTATTGGGTTTGACCATAACCCTGCTGTAGTTGCAACGTAACTTCCACCACTTTCTTTTCCAGGTCCCTTTAGATAAAGACCGAAATTACCTTATTTTTTTAACAATATTTTGTACCTGTTGACTAGTTTTTCAGCATTGTGTACTTGTCCCTAAATGTCCCTCCTCCTCTAGAGTTCCTGGCTCCTGATACATTTAGAACATCTATCTTCCAAAGTAGATCATTGACACATTAATGATTAATAACACAGCTACAGTCCATGTCTCAGACTGAAAACTGAAACATTCTTTAACCAGTTCCGATTCCAGCACAGGGAGTGATCATGAATCATCAACATTGACTTCTCAATTTCAAAGACTTTTTTGCGAATAGTTGGCAACATGGCAAAGGGATTTTCCACTCTTCAGAAGCGGATTGGAAACATTTTGCAACAATTACCAGAACACAAAAGGATCAGGAAACTCCAGAACTCAGAGTGCGTGGTTGGCAAACGCTGTAGCTATCCATTAATTGGTGAGACTGACTTAGATTAATCATTCTTTGTCAGCAGCTGTCTACATTTCAAACTAACCTGCAGAGAATGTGTTGGCCTCTGCGCTCTCATTCCCAATGGTTACTTTCCTGCCTTATTAGTTTCCATCAGTAAATGTCCCAAGATTAGGATTAGGCTATTAAATTGGACAATCAGCCATGATCGTAATGAATGGTGAAGCAGGCTGGAAGGGCCGAATGGCCTCCTCCTGCTCCTATCCTCTGTGTTTCTATGTTTAAGATGTTGCTCTGGAGATTTTGCACCCTTGAAATGTGGTTTTTGGTGTTTTTCAAATCTCCATTGAACCCGACTGACCTCCAGAAGGAATATTCCACCAGCACTGCAATGGGCATTAGGTTTAAAACACATTGTGACAATGTATTTACAGCACAGAAACAGGCCATTCAATTAATTCATGTTTCCACATGAACCTGCTCCCACCCCTCTTCATCTCACCCCATCAACATATCCTTCCACTCCTTACTCCCTCGTGTGTTTATCCAGCTTCCCCTTAAGGGTTTCCCTCAACTACTTCCTATGGTTGGGAATTCCACATCCTCCCCACCCTCTTGGCAAAGAAGTTTTTCCTGAATTATTTATGGGATTTATTTGTGACTACCTTATATTTCAAGATGGTTTAGACGAGTTGAGTGGGAAAATACATGGCAGATGCAGTATAACATGGATAAATGTGAAGTTATCCACTTCGAATGGAGAAACAGAATGGCAGTGTACTATTTAAATGGTGATAGATTGGGAAATGTTGATGTACAAAGGGACCTGGGTGTACACCAGTCACTGAAAGCATTCATACAGGTACAGCAAGCAGTTCGGAAGGCACATGGTATGTTTGTCTTCATTGCAAGAGGACTTGAGTGTAGAAAGAAGGATGCCCTTTCAGTACAGGGCCTTGGTGAGAGACCATATCTAGACATTGTGTGCAGTTTTGGTCTCCTTAACTAAGAAAGGATATACTTACCACAGAGTGAGTGAAGTGAATGTTCACCAGACTGATTCCTGGATTGGCAGGGTTGTCGTACGAGGAGAGATTGGGTTGACTGGGCCTGGATTCACTGGAACTTAGAAGAATGAGAAAGGATCTTATTGAAATGCACAAAGTTCTAACAGGGCTGGACAGACTGGATGCAGAGATCAAGGGGTCACAGTCTCAGGATACAGGTTAGACAATTTAGGACTGAGATGAGGAAAAATTTCTTCACCCAGAGGGTGATGAACCTGTGGGATCCTCTACCACAGGAGGCTGTGAAGGCCAAGTCACTGGATATATTTAAAAAGGAAATAAATAGATTTCTAGACTGTAAGGCCAGAATTCCCCAGCAGTTCAAACCCCGTCGCCGCTGCCAACAAGAACAGAAAATTTGGCGCTCAGCCAAATCTTCATTCACTGCAGCGGGACCGAAGAATCTCAGCTGTGGGCGAGGCTGGAGAATTTGGCCCTGAATGTTTCAGTGTATGTGGGAAAAATGTGGGAGTATGGCAGTGAGTTAGAGGATTGGCCATGATTATATTGAATGTTGGAGCAGGTTCGCAAGGCCAAATGGCCCAAGCCTGCTTCTACTTTCCAAATTGCTCTGTTTCTATTTGTTTAATTTAGTTCTGATCTTGCCCCTGAAGTGGAAATATCTTCTCTGCATTTAGCCAATCAAATCTTTTTATAATCTTCAAGCTCTCTTTCAGTTCACCTCTCAGTCCTCTCTACTTAGTGACTGTAATAGGCTCCACGCAGATCACAGGGCATGGTAGAGCTTGGAATTCATTGCTTAGCTCCTTTCCAAAGACACGATGGGCTGAGTGGCCTCCTTCTGTGCTGCAGGAATCCACTAGCTGCAGATTCAGATTCAGACGTTTACACCAGTGTTCAAGGTCTAACTAACCCCCATTGTGTTGCGATGCTGCTAATCAGTTCAGTCAATAAGATAACCACAAAAAGGATACTGGGGATGGTGGCTATGACAGATACTGCCGACAGTATTGTCCTGAAGCCACACACCAGGCGAGTGTGATGGTAAGGCATCATTCTGATAGAAATGCAGCTCTGCAGCACAAGATATATTGTTCCCATGATGAAGGCCAGTAATGCTCCAATGTCATGAACTATTCTCAAAGAAGTTTCCTAAACACAAGACAAAGAATTTCAAAGTGAGAGATCCAGAAATTGAAAGTTTTGGCATTCAATAAAATCATCTCATTTAATTGCAGTCATTGAGGAGATTCCGAAACCAGAGGGCGCAGATCCGAGACAATTGGTGAAAAATACCAGAGAGAAGGGTGATATATTTTTCTACAGCGAGTGCGCTGCCTGAAAGCAGATTCAACAATAACTTTCAAAAGGAAATTGGACTTAATAAAAAAAATATGCAGGGGCTATAGGCAAAGAGGAAGAAATTGTGATCATTGCAAAGAGCTAGCACAGGTACCGCTGGGCCGAATGTCCTGCTCTGGCTGCAAAAGGCCAATTTTGATGGTATCAGGCAGGAACTTTCAAAAGTTAATTGGGGGAGTCTGTGGGAAGGACAAGGGACGTCTGGTAAGTGGGAGGCTTTCAAAAGTGTGTTAACCAGGGTTCAGGGAAAACACATTCCTCTTAGAGCGAAGGGCAAGGCTGGCAGAAGTCAGGAACCCTGGATGACTTGGGATATTGAGGCCCTGGTCAAGAAGAAGAAAGAGGCACATGACGTGCATAGGCAGCTGGGATCAAGTGAATCTCTTGAAGAGTATAGAACATAAGAAATAGGAGCAGGAGTAGGCCATCTGGCCCTTCGAGCCTGCCCCGCCATTCAACAAGATCATGGCTGATCTGAAGCGAATCAGTTCCACTTACCCGCTTGCTCCCCATAACCCCTAATTCCCTTATCGATCAGAAAACTATCTACCCGTGATTTAAACATATTCAACGAGGAGGCCTCCACCACTTCAATGGGCAGAGAATTCCAGAGATTCACTACCCTCTGAGAGAAGAAGTTCCCCCTCAACTCTGTTCTGAACCGGCCCCCCCTTATTTTGAGGCTGTGCCCTCTAGTTCTGGTTTCCCTTCTAAGTGGAAAGAATCTCTCCACCTCTACCCTATCCAGCCCCTTCATTATCCTATATGTCTCTATAAGATCACCCCTCATCCTTCTAAACTCCAACGAGTACAGACCCAATCTGTTTAATCTCTCCTCATAAGCTACACCCCTCATCTCCGGTATCAACCTGGTGAACCTTCTCTGCACTCCCTCCAAGGCCAATATATCCTTTCGCAAATAAGGGGACCAAAACTGCACACAGTACTCCAGTTGCGGCCTCACCAGTGCCTTGTACAGTTGCAGCAAGACCTCCCTGCTTTTATATTCTATCCCCCTCGCGATAAAGGCCAACATTCCATTCGCCTTCTTGATCACCTGCTGCACCTGCAGACTGAGTTTTTGCGATTCGTGCACAAGGACCGCCAGGATCCTCTGCACAGTCGCACGATGTAATTTTTCTCCATTTAAATAATATTCCGATTTACTATTATTTCTTCCAAAGTGGATAACCTCACATTTGCTAACGTTATATTCCATCTGCCAGATCCTCGCCCACTCGCTCAGCCTATCCAAATCTCTCTGCAGACTTTCCGCGTCCTCCACGCAATTCGCTTTCCCACTCACCTTCGTGTCATCAGCAAACTTGAATACCCTAGATTCAGTCCCCTCCTCCAGATCATCTATGTAAATGGTAAACAATTGAGGCCCCAGCACCGATCCCTGCGGCACGCCACTGGTCACCAACTGCCAACCAGAAAAGCACCCATTTATCCCAACTCTCTGCTTCCTGTTAGATAGCCAATCCACGCCAACACCTTACCCCTAACTCCGTGTACCCCAATCTTCTGCAGCAACCTTTTGTGAGGCACCTTATCGAACGCCTTCTGGAAATCTAAAAACACCACATCCATCGGTTCCCCTCTGTCAACTGCACTAGTGACATCTTCATAAAAGTCCAGTAGATTCGTCAAACACGACTTTCCCTTCATGAATCCATGCTGCGTCTGCTTGATCGAACCATTCTTATTCAGGGGGGTGTAGGAGTAGAGTTAAGAGAGAAATCAGGAGGGCAAAAAGGGGACACAAAATTGTTTTGGCAGATAAGGCAAAGGAAAATCCAAAGAGCTTCTACAAATACATAAAGGGCAAAAGAGTAACGAGAGAGAGAGAGAAGGGCCTCTTAAGGATCAACAAGGTCATCTATGTGTGGATCCACAAGAGATGGGTGAGATCCTAAATGAATATTTCTCATCAGTATTTACTGTTGAGAAAAGCATGGATGTTAGGGAACTTGGGGAAATAAATAGTGATGTCTTGAGGAGTGTACATATTACAGAGAAGGAGGTGCTGGAAGTCTTACAGCGCATCAAGGTAGATAAATCTGCGGAACCTGATGGGGTATATCCCAGGACATTGTGGGAGGCTAGGGAGGAAATTACGGGTCCCCTAGCTGAGATATTTGAATAATTGATAGTCACGGGTGAGGTGCCTGAAGATTGGAGAGTGGCAAATGTGCCTTTGTTTATAAAGGGCTGCAGGGAAAAGCCTGGGAACTACAGGCCAGTGAGCCTCACATCTGTGGTGGGTAAATTGTTGGAAGGTATTTTGAGAGACAGGATCTACAGGCATTTAGAGATGCAAGGACTGATTAGGGACAGTCAGCATGGCTCTGTGAGTGGAAAATCATGTCTCACAAATTTGATTGAGTTTTTTGAAGGGGTAACCAAGAAGGTAGATGAGGGCAGTGCAGTTGATGTTGTCTACATGGGCTTTAGCAAGGCCTTTGACAAGGTACCGCATGGTAGGTTGTTGCATAAAGTTAAATCTCATGGGATCCAAGGTGAGGTATCTAAATGGATACAAAATTGGCTTCTTGACAGAAGCCAGAGGGTGGTTGTAGAGAGTTGTTTTTCAAACTGGAGGCCTGTGACCAGCGATGTGCCTCAGGGATCAGTGCTGGGCCCACTGTTATTTGTCATTTATATTAATGATTTGGATGAGAATATAGGGGGCATGGTTATAAGGTTGCAGATGACACCAAGATTGGTGGCATAGTGGACAGTGAAGAAAGTTATCTCCAATTGCAACGGGATCTTGATCAATTGGGCCAGTGGGCTGACGAATGGCAGATGAAGTTTAATTTAGACAAATGCAAGGTGATGCATTTTGGTAGATTGAATCGGGGCAGGACTTACTCAGTTAATGGTAGGGCATTGGGGAGAGTTACAGAACAAAGAGCTCTAGAGGTACATGTTCATAGCTCCTTGAAAGTGGAGTCACAGGTGGACAGAGTGGTGAAGGCATTCGGCATGCTTGGTTTCATCGGTCAGAACATCGAATACAGGAGTTGGGACATCTTGTTAAAGTTGTACAAGACATTGGTAAGGCCACAGTTGGAATACTGCGTGCAATTCTGGTCACCCTATTATAGAAAGGATATTATTAAACTAGAAAGAGTGCAGAAAAGATTTACTAGGATGCTACCGGGACTTGATGGATTGAGTTATAAGGAGAGGCTGAATAGACTGGGACTTTTTTCTCTGGAGCGTAAGAGGCTGAGGGGTGATCTTATAGAGGTCTATAAAATAATGAGGGGCATAGGCAAGTAGATGGTCGATATCTTTTCCCAAAGGTAGGGGAGTCTAAAACTAGAGGGCATAGGTTTAAGGTGAGAGGGGAGAGATACAAAAGTGTCCAGAGGGGCATTTTTTCCACACAGAGGGTGGTGAGTGTCTGGAACAAGCTGCCAGAGGTAGTAGTAGAGGCGGGTACAATTTTATCTTTTAAAAAGCATTTAGATAGTTACATGGGTACGATGGGTATAGAGGGATATGGGCCAAATGCGAGCAATTGGGATTAGCTTAGGGGTTTTAAAAAGAAAAGGATGGCATGGACAAGTTGGGCCGAAGGGCCTGTTTCCATGCTGTAAACCTCTATGACTCTATTATATAATCCAACATTTGGAATGATTGCTCCCTTCATTGGAAGTATAAAAAAATCACCAAAGTCTCTTACATTTGCTCTCAGGATCAGGAAGATTCTAGCAAGTTTCCAATTTCCAAAGGTGGAATCTATTGACCCCACTGGGGTGGCACAGTGGTTAGCACTGCTGCCTCACAGCGCCAGGGACCCAGGTTCGATTCCCGGATTGGGTCACTGTCTGTGTGGAGTCTGCATGTTCTCCCCGTGTCTGCGTGGGTTTCCTCCGGGTGCTCCGGTTTCCTCCCACACTCCAAAGATGTGCGGGTTAAGTTGATTGGCCATAATAAATTGTGCCTGGTGTCAGGGGGATTAGCATGGTAAATATGTCGGGTTAAGGGAATAGGGCCTGGGTGGGATTGTGGTCAGTGCAGACTCGGTGGTCCGAATGGCCTCCTTCTGCACTGTAGGGATTCTATAATTCTATGATTCACTCGGCGAGATCTTCCCAAACTGACCGAATCTAGAAACTGCGCTGGATGCAAACAACATACGGTCAGACACAACAGAATCTCACTATATTTTTGAATGAGTGTAAAATCTAGCCTGTTATCTCTTCCTTGACATTTCCTTTGAGCAGTGTACAAGATCATACAATCATTCCTTCTCATATTCAACAGAACTGCTAATCACAGATTGCATATACATGTCCAACAATTAAATAGCAAACCTCTGCAAGCTTCGGAGCGGAACATGGGGTGTGCACTGAACCATTCTCCAATTTTACCTGAGTGTTTGTTGTACAACAAACATCCGGGCAAACTCTTACATGAAGATTTTAACTTCTCATTTCCTGACACTGTTCTGACAATGTCACCACATTCATTCCACACGCGCGCAGTGTCAGGAACACAGTGATTTCCAAATGCAATACAATGATACCAGATTTTAATCAAATGCATTTTATCAAACTCATCTGTAACCAACATATCGGTGGTGGGGCGGGGTTAAATTTCATGGTTGAGTCCACCATATTCTGTAAACTTGATGTACCTTGTATTTTACACAGGAATGCACCATTGACTATGTTAAAAAGATTAATAGACGCTGACTCAATGCTGGAAGGAACAGGGAGCGATGACAACTCTCTTTCAATAATGTATCTATAAAAACACCAATCCAGCTAACTAGGATCAACCGTTCTGTGTTTGTCATCACTTTGCCAGCTTCATGAACCTTGTTGCACTGAGGCCGGGGTAGATGTCACAGACAAAATATTTTAATGCTTATGACAAAAGGACACAAATTGGAATGTATGAAGGAGAAATACTGGACAGTGTTGAGGGTACAACAGCACGGTGGCCATGTGCTAGAATAATAATCTGGAAATATGAGTTCAAACTAGAGCAGCCAGGGAATTTAATTTCAATGAATCTAGCCTCAGTGATGGTGACCGTGAGACAAATGGATCGATATGGAAGCCCACCCAGTTCACTATTGCCCCTCAGGGTCCAGCCTTTGGAGTGGGTCTGGAGGCACAGAACATGCCTTAATTGCCCTCTGAAATGGTCAAGCTAGCTACTCACCACTATCTTCTCAAGGGCAATTTGGCATGTCCACTACAACTCTAACCAACTTTTACAGATGCACCATAGGAAGCATTCTTTCTGGTTGTATCACAGTTTGGTTTGGCTCCTGCTCTGCCCAAAACCGCAAGAAACTACAAAAGGTCGTGAATGTAGCCCAATCCATCACTCAAACCAGCCTCCCATCCATTGACACTGTTTACACTTCCCGCTGCCTTGGAAAAACAGCCAGCATAATCAAGGACCAGACGCATCACTGACATTCTCCTTTCCACCTTCTTCCGTCGGGAAAAAGATACAAATGTCCGAGATCACGTATCAACCAACTCAAGAACAGCTTCTTCCCTGCTGCCATCAGACTTTGGAATGGCCCTACCTCACACTAAGTTAATCTTTCTCTACACCCTAGCTATGACTGTAACACTACATTCTGCACCCTCTCCTTTCCTTCTCTATGTACAATATGCTTTGTCTGTATAACGCACAAGAAACAATACTCATCACTGTATCCCAATGCATGTGACAATAATAAATCAAATCAAATCAATTAGGGTTGGGCAATAAATACTGGCCTTGCTGGTGCTGCTACATCCTGTATATGAATCAAATTATATCCTTTGCAGAATTGGTTATAGAATCAGACTGTATCTTCACAAAATTAATTGCAAGACAAACAGAATATTGAAATAACCACAACTTGTTTCTATTTAGATTTTTTTTTAAATCCTACACTCTGGTCAATAAGGACATAGTTCTCTAGAATATGCCTTGAAGAAGCAAATTGTACCATAAAACCTTCAGGTGTTATCCATCACTCATGGGTTCGCACTAATGCCTCTGAGCCTGAGGTTGTGTGTTGAAGTCTCACTCTAAGATTTGTCATTATAATCCAAGGAGACTAATTAATACAGTAATGAGGGAGTGCTGCACTGTCAGAGGCCACCGTTCAAATGACAGTTAAAACCTGCCTGCCCTCTTAGGTTGACCTGGAAGATCTAAAAACACTATCTTGAAGAAGAGTAGGCGAGTTCTCCCCAGATGTTCTGCTCAATATTTATTCCTCAACTAACATGTCTGAAGCAGATTGTCTGGCCACTAACATGTTGCTGTTTGCGGGAACTTGCCATGTGCAAAGTGGCTGCATATTCCCTTCCTTCCCTCTCTCCTTCTTTCCCTTCTCCCTTCTTTCTTTATCTGCTGCAACAGGAGCTTACACTGGGAAAGAGGTCAGAGGTCAGTGTGCTGGGAGGATGCCCTATACTTTTGGCACAGTAATGCATTGCAGGTGCTGACACAACAACCCTTTGACATTCGAGTCCAGATTGTACCTGAAAGTTTGCTACGATGCACATTCCGAGGCAGCCCAATGCTCCGCATACGAGTGCAGCAATGTTCAGCTTTGGGCAAATGGTAGCCTTCCTCTCGTTCAATGTCTGTAACAGTTTATATCGAATGTACATAACCACCAAACCTGGAAAATTATGCAAAAAGATCAGTGCACTGATGAGCTAGCACAGAATCAGTACTGCCCCTTGTGGTAAGTTAGAGCAATGGTTCCCAACCAATGTGCCATGGCACACTGGTGCTCTGAAGAGCCCCCAAGTGTGCCATGAAAAAAGGTTCAAAATGATTCAGAATTCATGTAAATAATCTAAAACAAACATTTGTCTTCGGCTCTGTGGTCGACATCTCCAAGTCACGATGAACCGCAGGCCTCCCACGCTGACTGGGAGAGAGCTGCACGTGCGCAGTTTAAGTTTTTTATGTCAGGCCCATGCGCATGACCAATAGGACTTGGAGCTGAAGACAAAGGTCCCCAGGCACCCGCAGAAAAAGCCAAAACTCAAGAGCACAAGAAATAGAAATAGAAGCTGGAGTGGCCACCAGGTCCTTTAGTCCTGCCCTGCCATTCAATACTATCATGGCTGATCTATGCCGGTCTCAGCTCCTTCTCTGTGCCATTTCCCCCGTCGCCCTCTATTCCTCGATCTATCAAATATTTATCCACCTCCACTTTAAATACTTCTAATGATCCAGCCTCCAGAATTCCAGAGATTCACCACCCTCTTCATTTCAAGATGGCGCCGGAGCGTGGCGACTTCTTACAAGCTCTGCCCAGCATGCCTTCTAATTCTATCTTTTACTCTCGTTCTATGCTTCTAAAACTTTATTCTAAATCTTTTAAACTCTCTAACAATGCTTTAATTCAATCTCTTGCAGATTTGACGATCCTTAGGACCTACCTCACATTAAGTTGATCTTTCTCTACACCCCAGCTATGACTATAACACTGCATTCTGCAATCTCTCCTTTCCTTCTCTATGAACAGTATGCTCTATCTATATTGTGCGCAAGAAACAATACTTTTCACTGTATACCAATACATGTGGCAATAATAAATCAAATCAAAAATCATCTGTGAGAAGGAACTTCTACGCACCTTGTTTTAAATGACCAGCCCTTTATCTCGTAGCGATGTCCCCTTGTTCGAGACTCTCCCACTAGTGAGAACATTTCACCATCTATCCTGTCAAGCCCCCTCAGGATCTGATATGCTTGAATAAGGTCAAAAGGGAAAGCAAGAGAGACAGGGCAAGGGTAGAAAAAACAGGCAAGAGGAGGTCACAGTAAAGGAAGAAGACAGAAAATTGGAGATGTTGGCACATTGTTTTATAGTGTAGAGATGTGCCCTGACATATAAAAGGTTGGGAACCACTGAGGTAGATGATACTCAGTTTTAGAGAGACAGGAATTTTATATCATGAGGTGCTGGAAATAAATATTTCAACAAAAAACTATGATCAGAGGAAATTGAAATTTTGGTGAGTGCGCGCGCAGGACTTTTCATATATTACTCATCAACCTGTGATTTTGCACATTGAAGACCGGTTTAAAGATTAAAGTCAAGCAGGGTTAGAAGGTGTGGAATAATTAGACCGAGGCAGCAGAGTTGGTGAGGATGGGTTTGGAAAAGATAGGGAGAAGATGGAACAGAGAAAGAGAGAAGTTGAGATGAAAGGCAAGGATAGATGTAAGGGACAGTTAGAGAAACAGATGAGGCCAAAAGGAATAGGAAGACTTGCAGGTGGATGAAGATGAGTGGGAGGAGGCTTGTGTGGATCATGGATGTCAGCATAGGTCAGCCAGGCCAAATGGCCTATTTCTGTGCAATAGATTCCATTTATTGTGGGTCACTGGGTCCCCCATTTCTAACTGGAGTCTCTGCTGACCCTGGGGCTGTTTTACCTGGACCTTGTCAATAGTCTGAGACTCCTCCAGATTTACTTGCTGTAGATCAGTCATGATCTCATTGAATGGAGAGCAGATTCAATGGGCTGAATGGCCTACTTCTGCTCCTACGACATATGGTCTTATAGACGAGCAGCTTATTGTTCCTATATTTCTCGCATGGTGATCTTCGTTGCATAGGGGTGGCATGGTGGCGCAGTGGTTAGCACTGCTGCCTTACAACACCAGGGACCCGGGTTCAATTCCTGGCTCGGGTCACTGTCTGTGTGGAGTCTGCACATTCTCCGGTTGCTCCGGTTTCCTCCCACACTCCAACGATGTGTGGGTTAGGTTGATTGGCCATGATAAATTGCCCCTTCGTGTCCCAAGATGTGTAGGTTCGGGGGATTAGGAGGGTAAATATGTGGGATTCTGGGGATAGGGGCTGGGGTGGGATTGTTGTCAGTGCAGAATCAATGGGCCGAATAGCCTTCTTCTGCACAGTAGGGATTCTATGATCCTATTCCATATATCCACAGCATAAATAGTGGAGACGTGACAAGAAAACTATCCACAGTGCACTGAATGTGTCAGAAAACACAAACTCAAATCAAATCCTGCTGTAAAAACAAGCTGATCAAATCTTTACTCACCCAGAAAAGCAGAGAAGTTTATCATTAACCCAAAAATGCAACTCTCTGGAGGAAATGTCCCCGTGTCGCTGTAAGAAAATATTTTAAAAGTTTAATGATGCAAAGCAACTTATATTTAAAGAAATTGTGATATAAATATTGGTCTGAGAAAGAGACATATTGGAATCAAAATGTTAACTCTTTCCCTCTCCACAGATGCTGCCAGACCTGCTGTGTTTTCCCAGAATTTTCTGTTTTTATCTCAAATTTTCAACATCTGCAGTATTTTGCTTTTATTATTGATGGTGTAAATTTTGAGTTAGGCATTCTGTCCACTGGCTCAATCAATTTGCATTATTTCTACATGGGCAGCACGGTGGCACAGTGGTTAACACTGCTGCCTCACAGCACAAGGGACCTGGGTTCAATTCCTAGCTTGGGTCACTGTCTGTGTGGAGCTTGCACATTCTCCCCGTGTCTGTGTGGGTTTCCTCCAGGTGCTCCAGTTTTCTCCCACAGTCGAAAGATGTGCAAGTTAGGTTGATTGGCCATGCTAAATTGATTCTAGTGTCGGGGGATTAGCAGGGTAAATACAAGAGGGTACGGGAATAGGGCCTGGGTGGGATTGTTGTTGGTGCAGGATCAATGGGCCGAATGGCCTCCTTCGGCACTGTAGGAGTTCTCTGATTTTATGCTCCATACACAAGTCTCCTCTCAGCCCTGGTCATCTCACACAGTGGTTCTCAGGTGGTCTGGGGTCCCCTGTCTCCAGAGACATTGTAGGAGAGCGCAGGAATAATTGAGCTGTGGCCAGAGATGGGCTTGTTGCAAGTTGAGAGTGGATACAATCACCATGGGGGCAGCAGAGTGTGGGTTTGTTGCCTCACCCAGGAGGGAGCGGGCATGGGGGAGAGTTAGAGCAATCCAGAAATCATCACCAGGTAGACGCTTAGGGTGCGATTTTATGACCTCGCGCAGGTGAGACTGTAAATCCCACCCGAGGCCAACGGAGATTTCCGTTCTCCGAGCCTGCCCCGGAATCGGCCATAGTTACCAAAGCTGTCTGATGCTAGGTAAGTTTAGTCTTTTTTAAAAATCTTTTCACAGGATGTGGGGGTCACTGGCTAGGCCAACGTTAATTGTCCACCCCTAATTGCCCCTTGAGAGGGTAATGGTGAGCTCCCGTCTTGAACCACTGAAGTCCATGTGATGTAGGTACATCCACAGTGCTGTTAGGGTTGGAGTTCCAGGATTTTGACCCAGCGACAATGAAGGATCGGCGATATATTTCCAAATCAGGATGACTTGGAGGGGAACTTGCAATGGTGGCGTTCCCACGCGTCTGTTATATCTGTTTTTCTCGTTTGTAGAAATTGTGGGTTTGGAAGGTTCTGTCAAAGTTACTGAAGTGCATCTTGTAGACGATACACACTGCTGCCACTGTGCATCAGTGATGGAGGGAGTGAATGTTTAAGGATGTGGATGGGTGTCAGTCAAGTGGGGCTGCTTTGTTCTGGATGGTGTAAAGTTTCTTGAGTGTTGTTGGAGCTGCACTCATCCAGGTTCAAGAGATGGGAGTTTATTTAAGTATTTAAACAAAAGGTTGAGAACCATCTCTCTAACTATCAGCAGAACCTTCTGCTCCTCTCTCTCGGCCAATTAGAGCCTGACCAAAGATGTAGGTTCTAAGGAGCATGTTAAAGGAAAAGAGGGAGGTAGAGAGGAGTAGGGAGAGAAATACAGATGTTGGGCCTCGGCAAATGAAGATATAGCCACCAACGGTGGGGCAATTAAAATGGGAGCTGTTCAAAAGGACAAAACTGGGGCAGCACTGTGGTTAACATTGCTGCCTCACAGCGCCAGGAACCCGGGTTCAATTCCCGGCTCGGGTCACTGTCTGTGTGGAGCTTGCACGTTCTCCCCGTGTCTGCGTGGGTTTTTTCTGGGTGCTCCGGTTTCCTCCCACTCCAAAGATGTGCAGTTTAGGTGGATTGGCCATGCTAAATTGCCCCTTAGTTCCAGGGGGACTAGCTAAGGTAAACGCATGGAGTTGTGGGGGTAGGGTCTGGGTGGTCAGTGCAGACCCGATGGGCCAAATGACCTCCTTCTGCACTGTAGTGATTCTATGATTCTACAAGTGAAGAGATCCCAGGGGGCTCTGGGGCTAGGGCACATTAGGCAGGGGGGGGGGGGGGGGGGGGAGAGAGAGATGGATTTGAAAACAGGATTAAGTATTTTAAAATAGAGATGTTAACTGGAGCAGGTGTCAGTATGGTCCCTGAGCACAGAGTGTTGGTAAATGGGACTCAGTGTAAGGCAGGGCAATGGCGTTGAATGGCTTCAATGGGTGAAGGATGGAAAACTGGCCACTGGTGCATTGAAAGAATCAAGTCTCGAGGTAAAATTCTCTTGTTAACCCAGGCATTATTGTTTAATATCTGCTATACTTCAATAAGAGCTCCTCTAAATCACTTCCTCAAAAGGATGAAACCATTCCTCCAATCTCCACTCACATCTCAATTCATTCCTACGCTGGTTACACAGTTTGATGACCACAGCTCAAAACCATACTCAAGTTATGACAGAAAGTTAGTTTTAACATCCCCTCCGACTGAAGAAGCTGTTGTTTGTTCTCCTGAGAGATTGACAGAAATACTCAAAGTGTTTTAACGAGCGAGTCAGGAGAGACGCTTTTCCCCGGCGAGTGGGTCGGAACCAGAGGTCACAGATTCAAAAAAATTCACAATAAAACTAGGAAGAATTTTCTTCACACAAATGGTTGTTCAAAGACGATGGGCCCGATTTTACCAAAACGTCACGCCCGTTTTTGGGCGCGAAATCGCGGTAAAGTTGGGTGTCGGGCCTATACCGCAATCTGCACCCGATTCCGAGCAGATCGCGGCTTTACCAACACCCGATTCGGGCACGGGTCTGGCCCACGCCCGAATCGGACAGCCCGATGATTTAAATGCACTAGCACGTTTTTAAATCGACTTAATGAACCGCGCGCCCAACTCTACCACCAAATCCCACTTTACCGTCTTCTGGCCCATTCCAGATCCGCGCTTTTAGCGACCTGCAGAATAAAAGTCTGAAGTGGATTTCTATTCTGCAGGGGAACCTCCGAAGCCCTCTCTGCCCTTGTGAAGTGACCATTCTCCTCGACCATCCTTCACAGACCCTCCCACTAACCACCCCGGCAGACGCCCCCCCCGCCGGATCAGCAAGCCACTCAGTTCAAGGGTGACTGGGGATGGGCAATGAATGCTGGCCCAGCCAGCAACACCCATGTCCCATGAATGAAAAAAAACTTCCGCTGACAGGTTCTATTCATTCCATCAACCTTTGACTTTTCCAGATGCAGATTTAGCTTTAGAAAGCCATTGGTTTCAGTTTCATGGGGAAACAGGGTACAGAGTTTCTGGAAATTGACTGCAGCAAGGCATCTAACGTTCCACATTCGAACTGTCACTTCCTCAAAATTAAAAAGTCTGGTTGGGTTAACTCCTCTCTATATGAAAACAGGGCTGATTTGGTTCCATTATTGAAGTTGTTTTTAAAAATGGATAATGGCTGGTTAAATTAATGATAGGATAGTTACAGCACAGGAGGAGGATCTCTATAAGAGCAGCTCAGCTCGTTCGGCTCCTCCAACATCTCCCCATGGCTCTGCAGATCTTTTCTCTTTAGATTATTATCCAATTCCCTTTTGAAAACCATGATTGACCCTGTCTCCACCTCACTTCCAGGCAGTTACTCCAAACCGGAAACCACTCATTTTGTAAAATAAAAGTCCTCACGTCACCAATTTTGCCAATCACCTTAAATCAGTGTCCTCTGGTTATTGGCCTATCAAATGATGAGGATAGGTTACACAAGGGGGCACGGTGGCCCAGTGGTTAGCACTGCTGCCTCACAGTGCCAGGGACCCGGGTTCAATTCCGGCCTTGGGCCACTGTCCGTATGGAGTTTGCATATTATCCCTGTGTCTGCGTGAGTTTCCTCCGGGTGCTCTGGTTTCCTCCCACACTCCAAAGATGTGTGGGTTAGGTTGATTGGCCACGCTAAATTGCCCCTTCGTGTCAGGGGATTAGCAGGGTAAATATGTTAGGTTGCAGGGACAGGACTTGAGTGGGATTGTTGTCAGTGCAGGCTCAATGGGCCAAATGGCCTCCTTCATCACTGGAGGGATTCTATGAAATGTGGCTGGCATTCACACGATTTTTGAAGGTTGCGGGGTGATCTGATTAGGATATTTAAAATGTTAAGCTTAATTTGATAGGATAGATACAGAGAAACTGCTTCCTCTGGTAGTGGAATCCAGAACAAAGGGGGAATACTTTTACTATTAAAATGAGACTATTGGGAATGGAATTGGGAAACACTTTTTCACAAGAAAGGTAATGGGATTCTGGAACTTTAAAATTCTGGAACTTGTTCCTTCAAAAGGCTGTGGACACATTGTCATTTCAAACCTTCAATACTGGCATCAATAGACATTTCTTCCTAATGGTATCAAAGGATATGGAGCAAAGGTAGGTAAATGGATTTGAGATACAGACCAGCCATGGTCTAATTCAATGCCAGAGCAATTCGGAGGGACTGAATAATGTCTTCCTGTTTCTATGTTCCTCTTTGGAATAAGAATGCTATCTTAGCTCATTTCCAATCTGTCAATGACTGTCCTCCCCACACATCCACTTCCCCCACCCCTGCATGATGAACCATTGACTCCTACAACACAGCAGAGAGCCATTCAGCCCATTTTGATAGAGTGGGGGAATGAGGTTGACTGCATTTCTCTATGAAGAGCTGGCATTGGCTCGATGGGCTGCATGGCCTCCTAATGTGCCATAATAAATTCATGACACTTATTCCATCTAAAACCTCCACCCACTTGATGTCCCGGATCAACAATTTGTTTAGATTAGAGAAAGAGAATGTTGTATTTATTTGCATCTTTCCCCCAAGTCCAAAATGTTTCTCAGCCAATGGCATCCCTTTTAGATGAATAGCCCTTGTTATCACCAATTTCTATCAACTCATCTCTAGCTGGCTGGACCTAAACTCCAGAATTCCCTCCCTAATACTCGTCAACTTTAAAACCCTTCTCTTTGACCAAACTTCTGCTCCTCAGGCCTAATGTCTCCTTATGTCATTCAATGTCAATGTTTTGTCTGATTGCACTTAAGGCAATTTATATTTTTAAAGGTGCTTTTTAAAAAATAATTCTGTGTGTGTCGCTGGCAAGGCCAGCATCAGTTGCTCATCCTTAATTGCCCTTGAGAGCAGTTAAGGGTCAAATGTAAGTCAGAAAGGGTAAAGACGCCAGATTGCCTTCCATAAAATACTACAGTGCAGAAGGAGGCCATTCGGCCCATCAAGTCTGCACCAATCAAAACCCTACCCAGGCCCTCGTCCCGTAACCCTACATATTTACCCCATTAATCCCCCGACACTAGGGTCGATTTAGCGTGGCCAAGAACAGAGAGCTTTAAATTTTTAAGGTGTCCGAGATCACCAACAACCTGTCCTGG
The DNA here is from genome assembly GCF_964213995.1 of Mustelus asterias. NCBI lineage: Eukaryota > Metazoa > Chordata > Chondrichthyes > Carcharhiniformes > Triakidae > Mustelus > Mustelus asterias. Next base: position 3,874,393 of record NC_135809.1, read on the forward strand.
TCCTTCCATGCCGACACTATAGTTAAGAAAGCCCACTTTCTCAGAAGACTAAGGAAATTTGGCATGTCAGCTACGACTCTAATCAACTTTTACAGATGCACCATAGAAAGCATCCTTTCTGGTTGTATCACAGCTTGGTTTGGCTCCTGCTCTGCCCCAGACCGCAAGAAACTACAAAAGGTCGTGAATGTAGCCCAATCCATCACGCAAACCAGCCTCCCATCCATTGACTCTGTTTACACTTCCTGCTTCCTCAGCAAAGCAGCCAGCATAATTAAGGACCCCACGCACCACGGACATTCTCTCTTCCACCTTCTTCCGTTGGGAAAAAGATATAAAAGTTGAGGTCATGTACCAGCCAACTCAAGAGCAGCTTCTTCCCTGCTGCCATCAGACTTTTGAATGGACCTACCTCACATTAAGATGATCTTTCTCTACACCCTAGCTATGACTGTAACACTACATTCTGCACTCCCTTGTTTCCTTGTCTATGAACGGTATGTTTTGTCTGTATAGCGCGCAAGAAACAATACTTTTCACTGTAGACCAATACATTTGACAATAATAAATCAAATCAAAAAACCCGTACATCTTTGGACTGTGGAAGGAAACTGGAGCTCCCGGAGGAAATCCATGCATACACGGGGAGAACATGCAGACTCCGCACAGACAGTGACCTGAAGCTGGATTTGAACCCGGGTCCCTGGCACTGTGAGGCAGCAGTGCTAGCCACTGTGTCACCGTACCACCTCTAAAGGACTTTAGTGAACCAGAGGGGTTTTTATGACGATCAATGATAGTTCTATGGTCACCATTACTGATTAATTTTCAATTCCAGATTTGTTTTTAATTGAATTTAAGTTCCGCCACATTAGCCTGAGTCTCTGGATTACTATTACAGTAACATCCTTCCTCTTGTATCAATGTGGTGCTGCAGATGTGTGGTGGCACAGTGGTTAGCACTGCTGCCTCACAGTGCCAGGGACCCAGGTTTGATTCCCAGCTTGGGTCACTGTTGGTGTGGAGTTCGTACATTCTCCCCGTGTCTGCATGGGTTTCCTCTGGGTGCTCCGGTTTCTTCCCACACTCCAAAGATGTGCAGGTTAGGGTGGATTGGCCAGCCTAAATTGCCCCTTTAGCGTCCCAAGGTGTGTAGGTTACGGGGATTAGCGGGGTAAATATGTGAGGTTACAGGGATAGGGTGGAGGTGGGTCTGAATAAGAGGCATTGTCGGAGAGTCAGTGCAGACTTGATGGGTCAAATGGCCTCCTGTTGCACTGTAGGGATTCTATGTTCTATTCTGGGAAACAACAGTCAAATGGCTTTTTTCCCTGAACCATGTAGACGGAAGGATGGGATTAAAGAGAAGAACTCTCCTGCTCTGAGAATAGAGGTAGTGGGATCTTCCTCATTTGAGGGTGAAGATGGAATTGTTTCTTTAAATGAAAGGTGGTGTTCCAGCCACTACTCCAGCTCTGCTGTAACCATAAAAACAAAATACCGCAGATGCTGGAAACCTGAAATAAAAACAGACAAGGCTGGGGGGAAAAACCCCATAAGAAGTTTAACAACACCAGGTTAAAGTCCAACAGGTTTGGGGCTTGGGGCTTGGAGCTCCGAAAGCTTGTGTGGCTTTTGCTACCAAATAAACCTGTTGGACTTTAACCTGGTGTTGTTAAACTTCTTACTGTGTTTACCCCAGTCCAACACCGGCATCTCCACATCAGGAAAAAAACCCCAGCAGGTCTGGCAGCATCTGTGGTGAGAGAGACAATGTTCACCTCTCGAGTCTAATTCTACAGAACTGTAACCACACATCATCATGTCTGCTACAATGACCCAAACCGCACTTTCCACTTACTGCCTGACATCACTTTGATTCTTGGCTCTAAAAAAGAAATCTAAGGTTATTTTCGAAAACAACAAAGAAGGACAAATAATTCTGAAAATCGGTTCTCCAAACAGGACTAACTCCTACTCCGAGTGTGGCCGGCAGCTGGGGGAGATGGGATTTATTTAATTGAATCTTAACAGCGGAAACTCTCCAAGTCGATTTCCTGCATTCACTAAAAAGGCGACAAACTGCACTCAGATACCCTGATTCGAGCAAGCTTCAATTTAAAGAGAGGAACAGAGGGGCAGATTACAATCTGGGTGAGGTTCCAAGTCTAAAACCCTGAAATTCAGACCGACTGTCACTAGAGGTCACAGCCGGAGGTCCCGGGGGCACACATGGAAAGTGAAACTTCTGAGTCAGTCCAGGGAGCAGCGAAAAGAAACTTCTCCCAGTGCTGCTGGAACAGAAACATTTAACCTGAGCCAGGCAAATTAAATAGAGGTGTGATCGAACCCCCAATCAGATGGATTCCTCAATTCTGCCTGGCTGCTTTTGGCAAACAACAGGTTAAAGACCACGCAACCTGTGAGCAGGATCAGGTTGCTTCCTCGAGTCTGTGCTTCAGAAAGAGAGAGAGAGAGCGATGGGGCTGATACATTATCCCAGCATGAAAGGCGATAGCGGTTTCCCTCGATTGTAACCCCGCCCCGGGGCACTTACCTGATGAAGGGAACCAGCGGGTGGACATGTCTGATCAGCACTGCGATGCTGAATGAAATGACAAAGGCAGCACAGGACCAGATGACCAAGGTGATTGGGAGGCAGCTGGTCCCTATTAGAAACCACCACATCTTCCTCCAACTCCTGCTTCTTCACCCGAAGCCCCTGCTCACTTATCCTTCCGGATGGTGGCAAGTCGCAATGACTCACCCCGCTTTGAAGAACAAAGAGACTCATTCAACACTGCCCCAAAATGAGCACAAACTGAACGGAGCCCGCTTTAAAGTAGCTCTCAGAAAATGAGTTACGAGATGTAGCAACTTCCCTTTTCGCCTCTCACGTGATGAAGGGTTTAAATCCTTTGCTGTACTTCTCCCAGAGTGTTGAATGTGAGTTCTGTAACTGCACGGTGATGCAGGTAATAACACAGGGTTCTCTACTGGCTGCTAGTTTAGGTACAACGCTCAGCACGGCCTGGCGAAAGGGAATCTCGCACGGTTCAGATATTACTGAGTTTTAAGCCACCTAGCTGCAGAGACAGGGGTAGTTAGCAGTTATAGTTAATGTTTGCGGAAGAGTTTACAGATAAAAATGCAAAGACAGCAGCTGACGAAAGGCAATGAGCTGAAACTCTCCAGGGGTCGGTGGCAAACCCGCTGAGCTCCCAGCACTCTCTGTGTGAAGAAGCCCCCCCCCCCCTAATATTCCCTTTAAACTTTTCTCCTTTCACCCTTAACCCATGCCCTCTAGTTTTTTTCTCCCCTAGCCTCAGTGGAAAAAGCCTGCTTGCATTCACTCTATCTATACCCATCAAAATCTTATACACCTCTATCAAATCTCCCTTCAATCTTCTACGCTCCAGGGAATAAAGTCCCAACCTATTCAATCTCTCTCTGTAACTCAGCTTCTCAAGTCCGGCAACATCCTTGTGAACCTTCTCTGCACTCTTTCAACCTTATTTACATCCTTCCTGTAACTAGGTGACCAAAACTGTACACAATACTCTAAATTCGGCCTCACCAATGCCTTATATAACCTTACCATAACACTCCAACTTTTATACTCGATACTCCGATTTATAAAGGCCAATGTACCAAAGGTACTCTTTACGATCCTATCCACCTGTGACGTCACTTTTAGGGAATTCTGTACCTGTGTTCCCAGATCCCTCTGTTCAACTGCACTCTTCAGAATCCTACCATTTACCCTGTACGTTCTACTTTGGTTTGTCCTTCCAAAGTGCAATATCTCACACTTGTCTGCGTTAAACTCCATCTGCCATTTTTCAGCCCATTTTGCTAGCTGGTCCAAATCCCTCTGCAAGCTTTGAAAACCTTGCTCACTGTCCACTACACCTCCAATCTTTGTATCATCAGCAAACTTGCTGATCCAATTTACCACATTATCATCCAGATCATTGATATAGATGACAAACAACAATGGACCCAGCACTGATCCCTGCGGCACACCACTAGTCACAGGTCTCCATTGGAGTTTGCACATTCTCCCGATGTCTGCGTGGGTTTCCTCCCACAGTCCGAAAGATGTGCTGGTTAGGTGCATTGAAGAACAGGATATGGCGCTCGACTCATCGATCGACAGTTCCGACGCGCCACAGCAAAAAACCGCGCCGACCTCCTCAGAAGACAAACACGGGACACAGTACCCTTCATCGTCCAGTACTTCCCCGGAGCGGAGAAGCTACGACATCTTCTCCGGAGCCTTCAACATGTCATTGATGAAGACGAACATCTCGCCAAGGCCATCCCCACACCCCCACTTCTTGCCTTCAAACAACCGCACAACCTCAAACAGACCATTGTCCGCAGCCAACTACCCAGCCTTCAGGAGAACAGTAACCACGACACCACACAACCCTGCCACAGCAACCTCTGCAAGACATGCCGGATCATCAACACGGATGCCATCATCTCACGTGAGAACACCATCTACCAGGTACACGGTACATACTCTTGCAACTCGGCCAACGTTGTCTACCTGATACACTGCAGGAAAGGATGTCCCGAGGCATGGTACATTGGGGAGACCATGCAGACGCTACGACAACGGATGAATGAACACCGCTCGACAATCACCAGGCAAGAGTGTTCTCTTCCTATTGGGGAACACTTCAGCGGTCACGGGCATTCGGCCTCTGATCTTCAGGCAAGCATTCTCCAAGGCGGCCTTCACGACACACAACAATGCAGAGTCGCTGAGCAGAGACTGATAGCCAAGTTCCACACACATGAGGACTGCCTCAACCGGGATCTTGGGTTCATGTCATATTATCTGTAACCCCCACGACTTGCCTGAGCTTGCAAAATCTCACTAACTGTCCTGTCTGGAGACGATACACATCTCTTTAACTTGTGCTTAACGCTCTCTCCACTCACATTGTCTGTACCTTTAAGACTTGATTACCTATAAAGATTCACATTCCAACCATTATTTTGTAAATTGAGTTTGTGTCTTTATATGCCCTGTTTGTGAACAGAACTCCCACTTACCTGACGAAGGAGCAGCGCTCCGAAAGCTAATGGATTTTGCTTCCAAATAAACCTGTTGGACTTTAACCTGGTGTTGTGAGACTTCTTACTGTGTTTACCCCAGTCCAACGCCGGCATTTCCACATCATAGGTGCATTGACCCAGACAGCTGCCGGAGTGTGACGACCAGGGGAATTGCACAGTAACTTCATTGCAGTATTAATGTAAGCCTTACTTGTCACTAATAAATAAAACTTTACTTTAAAAAAACACTCGATAAAGTCCTGACCTGGTGGAAGGTGCTGAAGGAGTTCATTCATTCTTTCCCACTCATATCACACAAGGTAGAAAGGCAAGATAATTCTCCCCCCTGTCTGCGTGGGTTTCCTCCGGGTGCTCCGGTTTCCTTCCACAGTCTGAAAGATGTGCAGGTTAGGTGGATTGACCATGCTAAATTGACCCAAGTGCTAGGGGGATTAGCAGGATAAATATGTGGGGTTACGGGAATAAGGCTTGGGTGGGATTGTGGTCGCTGCAGACTCGATGGGCCAAATGGCCTTCTTCTGTACTATAGAGATTCTATATAATAATTCATTATTTACACAAACATAGAAGCATAGAAGATAGGAGGAGGCCATTTGGCTTTTTGAATCTGCTCCGCCATTTATCACCATCATGGCTGATCATCCAACTCAATAGCCTAATCCTGCTTTTTCTCCATAACCTGCGATCCCATTCACCCCAAGTGCTATATCCAGCCGCCTCTTGAATACATTCAATGTTTTGGCATCAACTACTTCCTGTGGTAATGAATTCCACAGGCTCACCACTCTGTGGGTGAAGAAATGTCTCCTCACCTTCGTCCTAAATGGTCGACCCTGAATCCTCAGACTGTGACCCCTGATTCTGGATTCCCCCATCAACAGGAATATCCTCCCTGCATCTACCCTGTCTCGTCCTGTTAGAAACTCTGTGGCATGGAGTATAAAAGCAAGGGAGTTATACCTCTGTTTACATTCATAGATGAGGTTCAGTTAGAGTCGGGCAATGATGGGCAATCTGCTGTCTGGGGGCCACATGCGGCCCATCTGGGTTCTGAGTGTGGCTCCCAGGAGACATTTTCCTGACCGTTGTCCCTGTGCAGGGTCACCACATTCCACTGACTTCCGTCCGTGTAGTTTTCTTTTCCTACTGGTGTGCCTGAAGTGATTCAGTTTAAGTTTAAAGTTTATTTATGAGTGTCACAATATTGCAATGAAGTTACTGTGAAAATCCCCTAGTCGCCACACTCCAGCGCCTGTTCGAGTACACTGAGGGAGAATTTAGCATGGTCAATGCACCTAAGCAGCTCATCTTTCAGGCTGTGGGAGGAAACCGGAGCACCCAGAGGAAACCCACGCAGACACGGGGAGAACGTGCAGACTCCACACAGTGACCTAAGCTGGGAATCGAACCTGGGTCCTTGACGCTATGAGGCAGCAGTACTAACCACTATGCCACCCCACCACCTCACAAAGCAACACCTTCACACAAAGAGCAAGGGCAAGTGGAGTGAGGTGCGTGCTGATTGCTCACAACATTGACTGAGAGAGCCGTGCGCTCCCTTTTCGTCCAAAGTGTAAATATTTATTTTGTTTTTACCATTTGAAGTTGATGATAGTTCTATTATTATATAAATGATGAAGCATTTTCTATTACTCACTATGAAATATTCGATGTGTATTAAATGTATTTAATCTTATTCATGGGGTCACGGTTAATAAACATGTTTGATTTCAATCTTGTGGCCCAATGAGATGAAGGAGGGCCACTCATGTGACCCACTCACTAGATGTAGGTTGCCCATCATTGGAGTATGGTGTGCAACTCCAGGCACTTTCAGAAGGAAGTCATCAGAGTCATTAGGAGATTTTCCGGAATGGTGCCAGGGATCAGGGACTTCAGTCATGTGAAGAAACTAGGATTTGTTTTCCTTTGTTCACGGGAGATTAAGGGAATAAAAACATAGATTTGGAATTTAGCATGGCCATTGCACCAAACCAGCATGCCTTTTGGACTGTGGGAGGAAACCAGAGCACCCGGAGGAAACCCACGCAGACATGGGGAGAACGTGCAAACTCCGTACAGGCAGTGACCCAAGCCGGGAATCGAATCCGGGTCCCTGCCACTGTGTGGCAGCAGTGCTAACCACTGTGCCACCATGCCACCCTCAGTAGGCTGAATGGTCTCATTTTGTACTCATATATGTTCCATGACTCCAGTAGATTATAAAGTTTCTTTAGCGTATCACGGCTTCCAAGTGAATTAAACACCATTTTTGCTGGACTAAAATCTAAGTCAGATTTGCTGCTGAACAACTGCCCTCTGAGGGATTAGGTTTTCTGGACCAGTAGCAGAAAGGCTCTGGCAGCAGATCCAGGGACGTAGGTAAATTGGTGACAAGGAAGTGGCAATGTTTTTCAGGGAGAGAGCTTTGTTTGGAATAACCTGGGATAGGATGGGAGGGACTCAGCCTGAATATGGTGCATGTGCTCCTTTGCCAAGGCCCTTCATACAAGGATCAAGAAGCTGTGGTAATGAATATGCCTGGCATGCAACATTGGACCTCAACACCAAGGTGTAGTTGTGAGCTCTTCTGTGGCAGCCTGTCCACTATCGCTGCTGAAGGAAAGTTTCAGTCAAACTGCAAAATAAGAAACTAGAGGCATGGGACAACAATGCTCTGAGATGTTACCTGGTGCTTGGATATGAGAGTGCATATTCAATTCAGAACTAAACCCCTACTGAAATTGGGTTATGGAGAAACAAGCAACAGGATTACTGAAGGAACGTGCCTCCAACCATGAGAACATCTGTTTTATACAGTATATCACCAGCGTTTCAGCAGGTATGGCATATCTTTCACTACTATTCCATAGGATATGATTTGGGTTTACAGTGTTCCATAGAGTGCAGTGTGTGTCATCACTGCTCCATACACAAGACAATCTACTTTGTTTGAGGTGATGAGCAGGACATGAAGAAAGCCTTTAGCTGTATTTCAGATAGATCCAGGGATCTTACCCCATCTGAACAGGCCAAGAGGTATAATCTTCAATCTAAAAGACCGCACCTTCAAAAGGAAAGCACCCCCTCAACACTGTCCACTTCCTCAAGTGCTTCAACCCACAACCTTGAGATTCAACAGGTGGTACCAGTTCCAAGTGAGACAAAGGCAAGCATAACTCTAAGGAAGGAGGCATGTACCTGTGCATTAGTTTAGGACCCAGCCCATGGCCAATGGAAGATATTGGAACTGAGTTGTAAACAATAATGGGCAAACTCGAGGTGGAAAAGAGCGTGTTTTAAATTTTTTGATTAGTGTGTTTCAATGAAGGTGAAAGGAGGAAAAATAAAAGAATTTGCATTTAATTGGTATCTTTCAAGACTTTCAGATAGCTCACCAATGAAGGATTTTTGAAATGTAGTCACTGTTATAAGGTAGGAAATGAGGCAAAGCAAGGTCCCACAAATGCATTGTGATATACAACACAATAATGTTTAGACTGATATTGGTTGAGGGATAAATATTAGCCTGGACACCAGAGATAACTTCCCCCCTCTGCATTGAAATAATGCCATTTATATCCACCTGAGGGAGCAGATGGAGCCTCAGTTTAACATCTCAGTAGTTCAGTGGGAATGTCAACCCAGATTCAGTGCTCAAGCCTCTGGAGTGAGAATAAACCACAATCTTCAGACCCAGAGTTCAGAGTGAAACTTACTGAGCCACAGCAGCAGTAACAATCCCCCTTCACTTTGTCTCTTATGATTGGCTTCCAATTCAGTGATACCAACTCTTTGGCTAATTGGCAGTTTACACCATTCAGACCTAATGTCAAATGTTATATTAAGGCCATAATATATAGGAGCAGAATTAGGCCATTTGGCCCATCGAGTCTGATCCTCATCCCCATTCTCCTGCCTTCTTCCAATAACCCTTGATCCCCTTATTGATCAAGAACCTATCTATCTCTGTCTTAAAGACACTCAATGACCTGGTCTCCACAGCCCTCTGTGGCAATGAGTTCCACAGATTCACCACCCTCTGGCTGAAGAAATTCCTCCTCATCTCAGTTTTAAAGGAGCGTCCCTTCACTCTGATGTTGTGCCCTCGAGTTCTAGTCTCTCCCACTAGTGGAAACATCCCCTCCACATCCACTCTATCCAGGCCTCTCAGCATTCTGTAAGTTTCAATTAGATCCCCCCCTCACCCTTCTAAACTCCATCGAGTATAGACCCAGACTCCTCAACCGCTCCTCATATGACAAACCCTTCATTCCTGGAGATATTCCAGAAAGCCAGCTGGTAAAGGACAGTAAAAAGTGTCTGAAGAATGACTTGGGTTCTCAGAATTTATTTACACATCACAGATTACAGATTACAAGCAAGCATCTCATAGCCCAACAACTACAGTTATAGCCTGCCAATCTTTTGAGGAACATGAGAATCTTTTGAGGAACATGAGAATTCCCAATTAATTACCACCCCCTGATCACAATGCGAAGGTGCTGATGTAATGGTAATGTCACTGACTAATAATCTAGAGGCCCAGGTCAATGTTCTGGGGACACGGGTTCAAATCCCATCATGACAGCTGGTGGAATTTAAATTCAATTAATACAAAATTTGGAATTAAAGGCAATCTCAGGAAAGGTGAAATAAAATTCATTTGGTTCACGAATGTCCTTTAGGGAAATCTGCCGTCCTTACCTGATTTGGCCTCGGTGTGATTTCAGACCCACAGCAACACGATTGACTGTTATAAGCCTCTCAGTTGTACCAAACCACTAGAGTGAAGTCAGAAAGAAAACCACAGGAAACGTCACACCCAATCCTCTTGACCCTGCAATATTCTCCTTACTAACATTGAAAAGCTTGTGCCAAAATTGAGAGCTGTCCCACAGAATAGTCAAGCCTGACAAATTCACATGATTATACCTTAATGTTCCGGTCAGCACCATCACCGGCCCTGAGTGTGTCCTGTCCCATTGACATGGACAAATACAGAGAACTGAACTCGAGGTGAGAATGACTGCCCTTGATAGCAAGGCAGCATTTGACCATTTGACATCAAGGAGCCCCAGTAAAACTGAACTCAATGGGAATAAGATGGAAAGCTGGTTGGAGTCATACCCGACACAAAGGAAAATGGTTGTGGTGGTTGGAGGCCAATTATCTCAGCTCCAGTGTATCACTGCAGGAATTTCACACAACAGGGTCCCAGACACAACCATCTCCAGCTGCTTCATTAATGATGTTGCCTCCATCATAAGGTTAGAAGTGGGAATGTTCACTGATGATTGAACAATGTTCAGTATCATTCACATCTCCTCAGATACTGAAGTAGTCCATATCTAAATGTAGCAAAACCTGGACAATATTCAGGCTTGGGCTGACAAGTAGCAAACAGCATTTGCACCATAGAAGTGCCAGGCCATGGCCATCTCCAACAAGAGAGAATCTAACGATCTCCCTTTGATATTCAATGACATTACCATCACTGAATCCCCACTATCAACATCCTGGGCATTACCGCTGACCAGAAACTGAGATGGACTAGCCATATAAACACTGTGGCTACAAGAGCAGGTCAGAGGCTGGGCATTCTGAGGTGAGTAAATCACCTCTTGATTCCCCAAAGCCTGCCCGCCATATACAGGGCACAAGTCAGGAGTGTGATGGAATACTCCCCACTTGCCTGGCTGAGTGCAGCTCCAACAACACTCAAAAAGCTCAACACCATCCAGGACAAAGTAACCTGCATGCTTAAATGCAGGTTAATTAAGATGACACATCATCTTCCAAGTGTGGATACAAAACTGGCTCGGTCAAAGAAGACAGAGGCTAGCAGTGGAAGGGTGTGTTTCTGAATGGAGGGCTGTGACAAGTGGTGTTCCTCAGGGATCAGTGCTGGGACCTTTGCTGTTTGTAATATATATAAATGATTTGGAGGAAAATGTAACTGGATTGATTAGTAAGTTTGCGGACGACACAAAGGTTAGTGGATTTGCGGATAGCGATGAGGACCATCAGAGGATACAGCAGGATATAGATCAGTTGGAGACTTGGGCGGAGAGATGGCAGATGGAGTTTAATCCGGGCAAATGTGAGGTAATGCATTTTGGAAGGTCTAATACAGATAGCAAATATATGGTAAATGGCAGAACCCTTAAGAGTATTGATAGGCAAAGGGATCTGGGTGTACAGGTACACAGGTCACTGAAAGTGGCAATGTAGGTGGAGAAGGTAGTCAAGATGGCATACGGCATGCTTGCCTTCATTGGCTGGGGCATTGAGTTTAAAAATTGGCAAGTCATGTTGCAGCTTTATAGAACTTTAGTTAGGCCGCACTTGGAATATAGTGTTCAATTCTGGTCACCACACTACCAGAAGGCTGTGGAGGCTTTGGAGAGGGTACAGACAAGATTTATCAGGATATTGCCTGGTATGGAGGGCATTAGCTATGAGGAGAGGTTGGAGAAACTTGGTTTGTTCTCACTGGAGCGACGGAGGTTGAGGGGAGACCTGATAGAAGTCTACAAGATTATGAGAGGCATGGACAGAGTGGATAGTCAGAAGCTTTTTCCCAGGGTGGAAGAGTCAATTACTAGGGGGGCACAGGTTTAAGGTGCGAGGGGCAAGGTTTAAAGGAGATGTACGAGGCAGATTTTTTACGCAAAGATAGTGGGTGCCTAGAACCCATTGCCGGGGGAGGTAGTGGAAGCGGATACAGTAGTGACTTTTAAGGGGCGCCTTGACAAGTACATGAATAGGATGGGAATAGAGGGATATGGTTCCCGGAAGCGTAGGGGGTTTTAGTTAAGTCGGGCAGCATGGTCAGTGCAGGCTTGGAGGGCCAAAGGGCCTGTTCCTGTGTTGTAATTTTCTTTGTTCTTTGTTCTTAAGCATTCACTCCCACCACCAGTGATGCAAAGTGGCAGCAGTGTGTACCATATTCAACATTCACTGCAGCAACTCAACAAGGCACCTTCGACAGCAACTTAAAAATACTGAGTCCCTACCATCTAGGACACAGGCAGCAAATACATGGGAAAACCACCACCTGGAGATTCCCCTCCAAGCCACACACCATCCTGACTTGGAAATATACTGTCGCTGGGTTAAAATTCTGGAATTCCCTCCCTAACAGCACTGTAGATATACCTACAGTACATGGACTGCAGCGGTTCAAGAAGTTGAGTCACCACCACCTTCTCGAGGACAATTAGGAATGGGCAATAAATGCTGGGCCTTGGCAACATGCCCACACCATATGACAAAAAAAAGAATAAAAACAAAGTGATTATAAAATTAGCATCCAGGACAATTTCTATCTTATCTCTGGCCTTCATTTTACTCCTGTAGTTCCACTGATAATCTCTTACTCCAGAGACAATTTTGTTTTAAGTTTATTTATTAGTCATAAGTAGGTTTCCATTCACACTGCAATGAAGTGAAAATTCCCTCATCGCCACACTCTGGAGCCTGTTCGGGTACACTGAGGGAGAATTTAGCATGGCCAATTCACCTAATCCTTTGGAGTGTGGGAAGAAATCGGAGCACCCGGAGGAAACCCACGCAGACACGGGGAGAATGTACAAAACCCCACAGAGACAGTGACCCAAGCCAGGAATCGAACCTGGGTCCCTGGCGCTGTGAGGCAGCAGTGCTAACCACTGTGCTACCGTGCCGTTGAACATTTGTGAGCATTTTGTATGTTCATAAAACATTGTTTCTTTTATCACAAGAATTAACATTAAAATCAGGCTTGGTATTTATCGTTCTAGACTTTCCAACATCTTTCGTTAATGCACTGACTGCCTTCAATCTCTCCTGGCTGGATCTCCTCAATTCTGGAAAGAGCTTTCAAGAATACCTCAAGGGAAGTTACTTCATCAATTCTCAAGGCCAAAAAAAATGTTGTTATTCTGAGATGTTAATCACTTGAAAGAGAATTGGAAAATGATGAATTTAAAATGACACAGTCTTGAATGGTTGGTCTGAAAGATCAGTGGAAGCTGATTCAATGAGAATTCTCAACAACACAAGAAATTGGAGCAGGAGTAGACCACTCAGCCCATCGAGCCTGCACCGTCATTCAATGCAATGCGATCATGGCTGATTTTGGGCTTCAACTGAGAGACCAAAGATCTATCGATCTCAGCCTTAACAATAGCGCAAGCACATCCCTCTGGGGTAGAGAATTCCAAAGATTCACAACCCTTTGAGTGAAAAAATTTCTCCTCACCTCAGTCTTAAACGATCAGCCCCATTATCCTGAGATGGTGCCCTCCATGTTTTATATTTCTCGACCAGCGGAAACAATCTCTCAGTGTCTAAATAACTGATAAATGGATAAATAATTGAAAGAGGAAACATTTCAGATCTGTGGGCAGAAGGCCGGGGAGTGGGATTAATTGAATTGCTCGTTGGTTGGTAAGGTAGCCTCTTTATGGTCTGTGTCATTCCATGATTCAGTGAAAGGGCAAGGATATGGGATCAGGGTAAACAGCTCAAGTTGAAGTGATAGCACCAATAAAGGAGGATGGGCTGAATGGCCTTATCTATAAATGCTATGATTTTATTTTTCACGTGTGCCACCCTTTCAGGCAGTACATTCACGATCTTGGCCTTTTAAACTCGCTCTCGTTCAGGTGGTTAACACGTCAGACTAACAAGTTTTACCTCGAGAGATGAAAGGAACAATTGAGGGGTTAACATTTTTCAAAATATGGCCTGTGTAAGACTCTGAACCATCCTTAAACTGGTGACTCAAGTTTCAGTGTTTATTTCTCCACTTTAAACTTTGCCAGAGCGAAGATGTCTCCCACTCCAGCTGGTGTTCATTATGAGTTGATCCGTGATGTCCTGCGATTGAGTCATTTTTCACTTCAGATTTGGGGGGTCTGTTCTGTATCAGCATCGGGAAAAAACAGAGGATGATATTTCTTTGTTCATTTCGCACCCATAACCTTATTAGTTTGAAATATTAAAATAACATAATCCTATTATGGCAATCGTCCAGTGGTTGTCGGCCAGGCTGCTTTCATCACCCCTTCATTCCCGATCAAAGCATCTCGCTGCATAAGATAATTATTCTTGTCTTCAGTGGTTTCTTCCTGGTGTGAGTGAGGACCTGGTCAGCAGAGTATTAAGGAGGGAAGAACATGGAGACCAGCCAGGATTGTATTTGCATTGTGAAATCTGGAGATAACAAACTCTGAGAGTAATGAATAACAAATACATAGTTAGCAACTCATGTTTAATAGGGGCAGCAGGGTGGCACAGTGATTCGCACTGCTGCCTCACAGCACCAGAGATTCAATTCCCAGCTTGGGTCACTGTGTGGAGTTTGCGTGTTCTCCCCGTGTCGGCGTGGGTTTCCTCCGGGTGCTCCAGTTTCCTCCCACAGTCCAAAGATGTGCAGGTTAGGTGGATTGGCCATGCTAAAATTACCCCTTAGTGTCAGGGGGTCTACTAGGATAAATGCATGGGGTTATGGGGATAGGGCCTGGGTGGGATTATGCTCGGTGCAGACTCGATGGGCTGAATGGCCTCCTTCTGCACTGTAGGGATTCTATGTTTCAGGTGGAGCAAATGATGGTCAGCAACTGGGCCCATAATGGCCGGAATTCTCTGGTCTTGCACGGCCCCGCTACCACTGACAGCGAGAATGGAGAATTTGGCACTCAGCCAAATCTCTGTTCACTGCTGCGGACCAGATAATCCCAGCAAGGGCGAGGTCGGGGAATCCGGCCCAATGTAAATTTAGCATTCTATAAATGCTTTTTTGCATGAGATATGAGAGCCTAGCTTTACAGGAGCAAGATAAATGACAAAGAACAGGGAAAAATCCTGGTGAAATACACGTTAGACATCAGATATGGATAATCTTTTAATGCAACCATCAGATTCAGAACAACAAAACCCGATAATACAGAACCTTCTTCATGTAGCTCACCCAGAAAGGACTGAAAGCACCAAGAAGGTGAAGTTTGAGCAAAATACATAAAGCCACCATTAACTCTGAAAAATGAAGGAAGCTGCTTGAATTGTGGTTTTATTGATACTGGAAGTGGAGACATACTTCAGCATCAATGAAGCCCTCCAGATCACAGAGACATTTAATTACCAATTATGAAAGCCTCATTCATGCCTTTGTTAGCTCTTGGCCTGTGACTATTCCACTACTGGCTGATCTCCCACAATCTACCCTTTAGAAACTTAAGGATACCCAAAACTCTGCAGGTTGGTTGCCAACTTGCAACAGATCAGTGGAGATGAGGAAAATGTTTTCACGCAGCGAGTGATTGTGATATGGAATGTGCTGTGTGAAAGGGTGCTGGAAGCACTTTCAATATAACCTTCAAAGGAGGAATTGGATAGATTAGAAATCATAGAAATCATAAAATCCCTACAGTGCAAAAGCAGGCTATTTGGCCCATCTCTCCAATGGGGCATCCCACCCAGACCCTATCCCCGTAATCAAATACATTTACCCCCTAATCCCGCCAACCCGCACATCCTTGGACTGTGGGAGGAAACCGGAGTACCCGGAGGAAACCCACGCAGACAGTGGGAGAAGGTGCAAACTCCACACAGACAGTGACCCAAGGTTGGAATTGAACCCGGGTCCCTGGTGCTATGAGGCACCATGCCGCCAAATTCTTGGAAAGAACGAAGATTTTGGGCCAAGTGCGAAGAGGAGGGGCAAACTGATAACTCTTTCAGCGAGTCGGAATAGACAGGATGGTCCAAGTGGCCTCGTCCTGTGCTGTATCATTCTATGATTCCAGGAGAAACAGAGGGTGAGATTCTCTGGGTGCTTTACTCAGCGGCCAGAGTTGGCAACAGGATCCTCTGGTCCCGCCACAGTCAATGGGAATTCCGATTGAAGCTACCCCATGCTGCCGGGAAGGACACAGAAGGAAGTACACCAGGACCAGAGAATCCCATCAGCATGAACGGCTGGAGAATTCTGGCCGGATAATCAACTGCTGACACAAGCATTTATCAAATCCCCTCTTGAAGTTTCCCAACATTATTCCCTTGACCAGCCGTTCCACCACACTCTCTCATCATATTGAAACTACTTGTTGCTCCCTTCTCACTTCCAAGTCGAGTCTGTGTTCCTGTCTGCAGAATCTGTGACGTCTGTGTTAAGCATCTTCTCCATCTTGTGTTATTGTTAGACAGAGAGACTCTGTGACAATCTTTCCACCGATTTGAAGCATTTTAGTGAATTCTGCAGCAGGTGCATCACCACAGTTTAGGTACCAAAATATATTTACTGTCAAAATTCAAAGAATAATTACGTGAAAGTCCCACATCCTCTTTATTGCTTCTGTGGTCCTTTCCAAAGTTAGCACATTGCAAATAAGCTTGTGATGTACAAATGGTCTTTCTGACCATTTGGAAATCACAAGCTATTTCACAACAACAAAATGATGCACTCTGAAACTGTTAGTTCACCATTTAAAGGGACCCAAGTTGACCTCGAGTTAGCACATTCATCAAAATCACAACATCCCCATTCTTGATTCCTTGCAGAAATATGAGATTGGAGATTGAATGGGGAATAAGGGTTTTGTTAGGATACCATGTGACATTTATGATGGATTTCTCAGAGGCAATGCAGGTGAACGAGTAGCTTTAGCTGGATATTTGTTCATGGGATGCTGGTGATACTGACAACCATGATGTGGAGGTACCGGCGTTGGACTGGGATAAACACAGTAAGAAGTTTAACAACACCATGTTGTTAATGGAGAAAATCTCCATTACAAAGGAGGAAGTGTTAGGTTTGTTAGAGAATATAAAGACTGACAAATCCCCAGGGCCTGATGGAATCTATCCAAGGCTGCTCAGGGAGACGAGAGGTGAAATCGTTGGGCCTCTGACGCAAATCTTTGTCTCGTCACTGGACGCAGGTGAGGTCCCAGAGGATTGGAGGATAGCTAATGTGGTCCCGTTATTTAAGAAGGGTAGGAAGGATAACCCGGGTAATTATAGGCCGGTGAGCTTGACGTCCGTGGTGGGGAAGTTGTTGGAGAAGATTCTTAGAGATAGGATGTATGCGCATTTAGAAAGGAATAAACTCATTAACGATAGTCAGCATGGTTTTGTGAGAGGGAGGTCATGCCTCACTAACCTGGTGGTGTTTTTTGAAGAAGTGACCAGAATGGTTGACGAAGGAAGGGCCGTGGATGTTGTCTATATGGACTTTAGTAAAGCGTTTGACAAAGTCCCTCATGGTAGGCTAGTGAAAAAGGTTGGATCTCATGGGATAAAGGGGGAGGTGGCTAGATGGGTGGAGAACTGGCTTGGTCATAGAAGACAGAGGGTGGTAGTGGAAGGGTCTTTTTCCGGCTGGAGGCCTGTGACTAGTGGTGTTCCGCAGGGCTCTGTATTGGGACCTCTGCTGTTTGTGATTTATATAAATGATCTGGAAGAAGGAGTAACTGGGGTGATCAGTAAGTTTGCGGACGACACAAAACTGGCAGGACTTGCAGATAGTGAGGAACATTGTCAGAGGCTACAGAAGGATATAGATAGGCTGGAAATTTGGGCAAAGAAATGGCAGATGGAGTTCAATCCTGATAAATGCGAAGTGATGCATTTTGGTGGGAATAATGTAGGGAGGAGCTACACGATAAATGGAAGAACCATAAAGGGTGTAGAGATGCAGAGGGACCTGGGTGTGCAAGTCCACAGATCTTTGAAGGTGACGTCACAGGTGGAGAAGGTGGTGAAGAAGGTATATGGCATGCTTGCCTTTATAGGATGGGGCATAGAGTATAAAGGTTGGGGTCTGATGTTGCAGATGTATAGAACGTTGGTTCGGCCGCATTTGGAATACTGCGTCCAGTTCTGGTCGCCACACTACCAGAAGGACGTGGAGGCTTTGGAGAGAGTACAGAGGAGGTTTACCAGGATGTTGCCTGGTATGGAGGGGCTTGGTTATGAGGAGAGATTGGGGAAACTGGGGTTGTTCTCCTTGGAAAGACGGAGGATGAGGGGAGACTTAATAGAGGTGTATAAAATTATGAAAGGCATAGATAGGGTGAACGGTGGGAAGCTTTTCCCCGGGTCGGTGGTGACGTTCACGAGGGATCATAGGTTCAAGGTGAAGGGGGGGAGGTTTAACACAGAAATCAGAAGGACATATTTTACACAGAGGGTCGTGGGGGCCTGGAATGTGTTGCCGGGCAAGGTGGTGGAGGCGGACACACTGGGAACGTTTAAGACTTATCTAGACAGCTATATGAACGGAGTGGGAATGGAGGGATACAAAAGAGTGGTCTAGTTTGGACCAGGGAGCGGCGCGGGCTAATTGTTCTTTGTTTCTCGTTTCAAGGCTTCATTCTATGATCATCTTGCTGGTGCCAGTACAGAGCGAGACTGCGGATAGTTGGGAACCTGTCTCGGGGGCAGGGAATTCATATGGTGTTCGTAAAGCAGAAGTGGAAATGACTAGGGTTGGGAAGCATTTTCCAATCAGGGCCAGTGTGATCTCCTGGACTCGTTTCGATCGCCTCAGGGGGTCGGAGAGGAATTTCCCAGATTTTTTTTTCCCCATATTGGCCCTGGGGTTTTTCACTCTGGGTTTTCGCCTCTCCCTGGAGATCACATGGTCTGGAATGGGGGGGTGGGGGTGAGTTAATAGGTTGTGATGAACAAAGCATCGTAGCTGTGAGGGACAGCTCGGTGGATAGGATATTAGGATGTAGATAGGCTGGAAAATTGGGCGGGGATCCTGGATTCAGGATTCAATCCTGGACCGGGGAGCAGCGCGGGCTTGGAGGGCTGAAGGGCCTGTTCCTGTGCTGTATTGTTCTTTGTTCAACACCAGGTTAAAGTCCAACAGGTTTATTTGGTAGCAAATGCCACTAGCTTTCGGAACAGGCTGTCCCTTCGTCAGGTGGAGTGGAGAAATGTTCACAAACAGGGCATACAGAGACACAAACTTAATTTACAGAATAATGATTGGAATGCAGTCTTTACAGCTAATCAAGTCTTAAAGGTACAAACAATGTGAATGGAGGGAGCATTAAGCACAGGTTAAAGAGATGTGTATTGTCTCCAGACAGGACAGCCAGTGAGATTCTGCAAATCCAGACAAGTTGTGGGACTTACAGATAGTGTGACATGAACCCAAGATCCCAGTTGAGGCCGTCCTCATGTGTGTGGAACTTGGCTATCAGTTTCTGCTCAGCGACTCTGCGCTGTCGTGTGTCGTGAAGGCTGCCCTGGAGAACGCTTACCCGAAGATCAGAGGCCGAGTGCCCGTGACTGCTGAAGTGCTCCCCAACAGGAAGAGAACAGTCTTGCCTGGTGATTGTCGAGCGGTGTTTATTCATCTGTTGTCGTAGCGTCTGCATGGTCTCCCCAATGTACCACGCCTCGGGACATCCTTTCCTGCAGCGTATCAGGTAGACAACATTGGCCAAGTTGCAAGAGTATGTACCGTGTACCTGGTGGATGGTGTTCAAAGAACAAAGAACAATACAGCACAGGAATAGGCCCTTCGGCCCTCCAAGCCCGCACCGCTCCCTGGTCCAAACTAGACCATTCTTTTGCATCCCTCCATTCCCACTCCGTTCATGGGGCTATCTAGATAGGTTTTTAATGTTCCCAGTGTGTCCGCCTCCACCACCTTGCCCGGCAGCACATTCCAGGCCCCCACCACCCTCTGTGTAAAATGCGTCCTTCTGATATCCGTGTTAAACCTCCCCCCCCTCACCTTGAACCTATGACCCCTCGTGAACATCACCACCGACCTGGGAAAAAGCTTCCCACCGCTCACCCTATCTATGCCTTTCATAATTTTATACACCTCTATTAGGTCACCCCTCATCCTCCATCTTTCCAGTGAGAACAACCCCAGTTTACCCAATCTCTCCTCATAACTAAGCCCTTCCATACCAGGCAACATCCTGGTAAACCTCCTCTGCACTCTCTCTAAAGCCTCCACGTCCTTCTGGTAGTGTGGCAACCAGAACTGGGTGCAGTATTCCAAATGCGGCCGAACCATGCGGTTCTCACATGAGATGATGGCATCCGTGTCGATGATCCAGCGCATCTTGCAGAGGTTGCTGTGGCAGGGTTGTGTGGTGTCATGGTCACTGTTCTCCTGAAGGCTGGGTAGTTTGCTGTGGACAATGGTCTGTTTGAGGTTGTGCGGTTGTTTGAAGGCAAGAAGTGGGGGTGTGGGGATGGCCTTGGCGAGATATTCGTCTTCATCAATGACATGTTTAAGGCTCCGGAGGAGATGCCATCGCTTCTCCGCTCCGGGAAACACTGGACGACAAAGGGTACTCTGTCCACCGTGTCCCGTGTTTGTCTTCTGAGGAGGTCAGTAAATTATCTGTAAAGACTGCATTCCAATCATTATTCTGTAAATTGAGTTTGTGTCTCTGTATCCCCTGTTTGTGCTCAGTCGAAGCTCGTAGCCCGGACACAGACATAACTCGGGTAGCTTACAAGGGAGCAGGGAGATACTGTCTCACCACCTCCCTGAAACAATATCAGTATGGCGCGACACATTGTAACATTGCTAACACTACATTCTGTATCAAACCAGAGATACCAGCCAGGGTGGGTCTCATTCAACTAATAGACATCCATAAGAGGGAGAGGGTAGATTTGAACGCCACTGACGAGCTCCGACAGACTCTAGGGGAGTACCATGAGAAATATGACACAAGCCCAAAACTCCTGCCAGAGGAATTGAACCTAATTCGGCAAAATTGGCTACAGCCCACAGAACCTTCACCAAAGCAGTACAGCAGACCCAAGAGGTGAAAAGGAGGATTAAAGAAATTAAAGTCACCTCTTGGTGGGATGACCTTTGGAACTGGGGCTCAAACATCCAAATCCACCCATTTGTTCGCATAATCTCACACCTGGCGGTATTACTGATCTTGTTCACCCTGGTGTATCTAATCATCCTCACAGTCCAATTCAGCCAATGGAAAAAGAGGATCACCCGGAGGCAGGACGTAGGGTCCGCCCTTGAACCATGGTCCCCTCTAATTCAGTAGAGCAATGGTTACAGGAGGCCTGCCATTTTGCGATTTGTACTAATGAGCCGTTGGAAATCCTACTACCAAAATGTGCCTCAGATCTGCGAATACTTTATTCCAATGTTTGTTTGAATGTTGGTTTATGTTTAGCTTATTGTAGTAATGGTGTTTGGAATATCTGATTGTCTGTATTTGTGGGTAATTAGCTTATTGTAATAATGGGGTTTGGAATATGTGGTTGCTTGTATTTGTAGACTGTTGTTGTCTGTAGCTCCTGGAATGTCAATATGTTGTAGGGATGTATTATCACTGTGCATGCCAATGCCTGGGCCTTACTTGACTGTTGAGTGACTGGGGAATTCCTGACAGATACTGGTCCTGAGTTTGTGATCCATCACGCTTCGCGTTCAGGATCAAAGGGGGGACTGTGGCCAAACGGGCTATCTAAAATGGCGATTTGCAAAGCACTCTGGGACAATTGGGCAAGAACTAAAACGACAGGCTGCAGTTTAAAGACAGAGATAAACAGGCTGCAACCCAGACGGGTGAATACACAGGATATGGGTCATCTCCAGGACAAACGGGACTTCTGGTCAAACTGGGTTGTTTACCAGACATAAGGGCACCGTAACCCCTTATTTGGGAGGGAGGTGTGAACCCTACATGCCCCCAGCACCTGCAGACATGGCCGTTGGGGACACACCCAGAGATTGATGTGGCAGCACCCGATTGGACTTTATCGATCAGGGTGATCAAGTCCTGATCGATTGATTGGCAATGGCCAAAAGGGGCGCAAAACCCAACGGGGTATAAAGGGTGCTGCGCAACCAAGAATCTCTCTCTCTCTCTGACCCCATGAATGAGCTACAACAACGGTGACCATCACCAGCGACGACCAGCACAAAGAGAGCCACCACACCCGAGAAGGAGGGAAGACCAGAGCCAGAGTGCCAGACCAGACCAAAGGACCCAGACTCCGCAGAGGACGACCGAGACCAGCGCGCAGATAAAGGCCAATATCTGCTTGGGTTCTTGCCAGTCACGCAAAGTTAAGTCAAGGTCTTGCATTGGACTTGAACTCTAGTATTTTCTGTAAAGATAACTTATTGTTGGTTGGGTGGGTGATTATTGATTGTGTGTTGTAAATAAATATTAGTTGTACTAACAAGACATCTACTCGCAGTTATTTGTCCACCATATAAGGGTTAAAACAGACTGTGCGGCAGGCACAACAGAGGGATGAAGGGGGAGATGGGGGAGATGGAGGGGGAGATGGGAGGTGAAAGGGAGGGGGTGGGGGGAGATTGGGGGGATGATGGAAGGGGAGTTGGGACAAACTCAACTCCTCCACCCAACCCCCCCCCCCCCCCGCCCCCCGCCACTGAATACTTGAACAGACCTCAACCCACACCTGATTTACAAACACATCCGTTATCACTGTTAGAAAATGTGAGTGTTCAGTATGTTACACTAACAGCACTTTGCAAACCTTTCCCTGCTCTGACCCCAACTTAATGCTTCAAACTTCATCTGACCCGAGGGTGGAGATTTCAGTTGGGGCAGTTAGGGGAGAGATACTGAGTGGGGTATGGGGGGCTGGTGGTGCTAGTTCGGGCAAAGCTTCAGTATTCAGTGATGGGGGGGTGGGGGGGGGGGGGTGGTGAAGGAGTTGATTTGTCCCAACTCCCCTTCTATCATCGCCCAATCTCCCCCCATCTCCTCCCCTTCACCTCCCATCTCCCCCTCCATCTCTCATATCTCCCCCTTCATCCCTCCATTTCCCCCTCCTTCATCCCATCTGTCCTCCATCAGACCCCCATCTTTCTCTCCTTCACCCGCAATCTCCCCCATCACTGCCTCCATCACCTCCCATCTCCCCTCCATCACTTCTCCTCCATCACTTCCCCTCCTTCATTCCCTTTCTCCACCTCTTTCACCCCCATTCTTCTCCTCCATCACCAATCAGATCTGTCTGCTTCACTCCCTATCTCCCACTGCAATCTCCCCCCCCCCTTCTTTCTTGTGGCGTGTTGATGAAAGGACAGGGGGCAGAATCATCTCCAATTTCGGCAAAGTCTGATGTCAGGAGAGAAAAGTGACATTGAGCCACCGATGGATCTGATGGTTTTCTCTGTCGTATTGTGTGGCACTTTAGAAAAGTGCTTAGAAAAGCCAGCTAGTGCATTGGCAAGTCATGGCCAGACCGTGGAACATTCTGCACCCAAGTTCACCCCCTGCCTCCCCCACTCAATTCCTGGCCAACCCCCCGGCTGATTGAATAAGTAACTGGCTATCTCATAGAAGACAGAGGGTTGTGGTGGATGGAAAATTTTCAGACTGGAGACCAGTTACCAGCGGTGTACCACAGGGATCAGTGCTGGATCCTCTGCTATTTTTGATTTTTATCAATGACTTGGAGGAGGGGGCTGAAGGGTGGATCAGTAAATTTGCGGATGACACCAAGATTGGTGGAGTAGTGGATGAGGTGGAGGGCTGTTGTAGGCTGCAAAGAGACATAGATAGGATGCAGAGCTGGGCCGAAAAATGGCAGATGGAGTTTAACCCTGATAAGTGTGAGGGTGATTCATTTTGATAGGACAAATTTGAATGTGGATTATAGGGTCAAAGGTAGGGTTCTGAGGAATGTGGAGGAACAAAGAGATCTTGGGGTTCATATCCACAGATCTCTGAAGGTTGCCACTCAAGTGGATAGAGCCGTGAAGAAGGCCTATAGTGTGTTAGCGTTTATTTAACAGGGGGTTTGAGTTTAAGAGCCGTGGGGTTATGCTGCAACTGTACAGGACCTTGGTGAGACTACATTTGGAATATTGTGTGCAGCTTTGGTCACCTCACTATAAGAAGGATGTAGAAGCACTGGAAAGAGTGCAAAGGAGATTTACCAGGATGCTGCTGGTTTGGAGGGTAGGTCTTATGAGGAAAGGTTGAGGGAGCTAGGGCTTTTCTCTTTAGAGCGGAGGAGGTTGAGAGGCGACTTAATAGAGGTTTATAAGATGATGAGGGGGATAGATAGAGTGGATGTTCAGAGACTATTTCCTCGGGTGGATGTAGCTGTTACTAGGGGGCATAACTATAAGGTTCATGGTGGGAGATATAGGAAGGATGTACGAGGTAGGTTCTTTACTCAGAGAGTGGTTGGGGTGTGGAATGGACTGTCTGCTGTGATAGTGGAGTCAGATACTTTAGGAACTTTCAAGCGGTTATTGGATAGGCACATGGAGCACACGAGAATGATAGGGAGTGGGATAGCTTGATCTTGGTTTCGGAAAAGGTTCGGCACAACATCGTGGGCCGAAGGGCCTGTACTGTGCTGTACTGTTCTATATTCTATGTTCTACAAGACTATGAGAAGCATCGACAGAGTGGATAGTCAAAAGCTTTTTCCAGGGTGGAAGAGTCAATTGCTAGGGGGCACAGGTTTAAGGTGTGAGGGGCAAGGTTTAAAGGAGATATCCAAGGCAGATTTTTTACACAGAGAGTAGTGGGTGCCTGGAACTCGTTGCCGGGGGAGGTAGTGGAAGCGGATACCGTAGTGACTTTTAAGGGGTGCCTTGATAAATACATGAATAGGATGGGAATAGAGTGCCTTGATAAATACATGAATAGGATGGGAATAGATATGGTCCCCGGAAGGGTAGGGGGTTTTAGTTAAGTCAGGCAGCAAGGTCGGTGCAGACTTGGAGGACCGAAGGGCCTGTTCCTGTGCTGTAATTTTCTTTGTTCTTTGTTCTTTGTTTGCACCACAGCAATAGCTTAGGAAGGTGGCTCTCTGCCTTCTTCTCAAGGGCATTTAGGGATGGACAACAAATGTTGACCTAGCCAGCGATGCCCACATCCTGAATAACTGAGAAGAAGGCAGCAGCGTTTTGTGTTTAATAACAGGATGAGTTACTAATCTTTAAAGACAACCTTCCTAAGGCATTTGCAGCCAGTCCAAGTGCTCAAGCATTCTCCCTTTCTCCTTTAAACTTTGCTCAAACTCACAATGCACTCAGTCTGTTGAAAGCACGCCAATGAATGAGGAGGTTTTGCCAGGTACCTGAAATAAAACCATACACCTGTGCCAAAAGAAGAAAATAAACCTTCAAACAGCTGAATACAGAATGGATGTGTGAATGTAGAATCTATAATTAGTTTAATTGAAGGGTTTGTGCTTTTTTATGCAGCAGGTGTGGCCTCCGATGTCACCGAATCATGGAATGAAAGAAAACAGAAAGAGGCCATTCAGCCCTTTGCACCCGTGCTTGCACTTTGAAAGAGCTGCCTAATTAGTTCAACTCTGCCAATCTTTCCCCTGAGCCCCGTGAACTGTTCTCCGAGAAATCTTTATCCAATTTTCTTTTTGAAACTTGTTTTTAAATCCGCTCTTAGCGTCCTTTCAGTCAGTGCGATCCAGATCGCAACAACTCACTGCATTGGCTCCTCTCACCTCTCAACCTTTTAATTGCCTTTAACTGGTTCCCTTCCACCACTGAAACCCTTTCCCTTAACCCAGCCTGCTCGAAGGAGAATTGCTTTTATTTCTTTTGTGGGATTTGGGAATTGTCGATAATACCATCCTGCCCAATATTTCTCCCCAACCAACATCAGATCTAAAAAACAGATTATCTGATCATTACTGCATTGTTGTTTGTGGGAGCTTGCAATGTGCTAATTGGTTGTCACGTTTCCAACATTACAACAGTGACTACATGTCACGTTGGCTATCAGGTGCTTTGGAATATCCTGAGGTCATGAAAGAAACAAAAACTAGAAGCAGGAGGAGGCCATTCGGCCCTTCGAACCTGCTCCGCCATTCATTTTGATCATGGCTGATCATCAAATTCAATATTCTGATCCCCCTTTCCCCCATATCCCTTAATCCCTTTAGCCCCAAGAGCTATATCTAATTCTTTCTTGAAATCAGACAACATTTTGGCCTCAGCTACATTCTGTGGGAGTGAATTCCACACATTCACCACCCTCTAGGTGAAGAAATTTCTCCTCACCTCAGTTCTAAAAGGTTTCCCCCTTATCCTCAAACTATGACCCCTAGTTCTGGATTCCCCCACCATCTGGAACATTCTTTCTGAATCTACCCTGTCTAATCCTGTTCGAATTTTATAAGCTTCTATGAGATCCCCTCTCATGCTTCCAAATTCCAGTGACTATAATCCTAACTGACTTAGTCTCTCCTCATATGAAAGTGCTATAGAAATGCAAGTCTGTGTCGCCCCTCAGACATTTTCTCCCTCCCCCTCTCTCTTCCTACCTGCTTTGTAAAAGAAAATTTTGAAAACCAATTTTGTCAGCACAGGTTTGGCCAAAGCCCTTAATTCCATCACTCCTGTTGGCCCAGCTTCTTCCTGTGTGAAGTACATTGCACAGTTCTTTTTTGTGACATTGAGAGCGCTGTATAAATGTTATATTGCTGTTGGATAAACCTTGAGGCTTCACCTGTACAGTAAATAACATTCCCACACTGATAGCAAATCTGTTAAGTGTGCACAATAGATTACATTTCAAAATGTCACAGTAACACATTTGCCCTCTTGCCATCCCTGAAACAGCCTTGAACAATGATCAACACTGAGGTGGATTAATTTAGAACAAAACCTATTGCTTTTTGGGACAAGGGCTAGCACTGGCATCCAGAAGCGCTCTGAGGAGTTTTCAACATAGTTCTAACACAAGCTGCTCAACCAAATCATCCCAAATTCATTTTGCTCTCCTCTCTACCCCTCCCTTGGAAGCTCATGTCCCAGGTGTCTGCATTTGCTTGACTATAACCAGTGTTGGAGCCAGTATAATTCAGTGGTCTTAGCAACAGGAGGAGGCCATTAATATATTTATCCGTGTCACAAGTCAGCTTACATTAACACTGCAACGAAGTTACTGTGAAAATCTCTTAGTTGTCACACTCCGATGCCTGATCGGGTACACTGAGGGAGAATTTAGCATGATCAATGCACCCTAACCAGCACCGCAGGGGCTGGGGTGTACTATAAACCCCGACAATCACATTTGAATTTGATGTTTTAAGTTTCCTTTTTACTTTGATTTTTGGTTCGGGCGGGTCCCCCTCTTTTTGGGGAGCTGCCCCTTTTAATTTGTCCCTAAGTTAATTTGAGTTAGTTTATTTGGTTGGTACACAAAAAGAAATACCTGAGGAGTCCTAATTGATGGTTAAATCAGGGAGCCTCATGCTCCCTATTTAAAGCAGGTGTGTCAGACTCCCAGCCTGCATTCAGCAGGGAGCAACTGGAGAGCTGGCTGTGTACAGATGTATGGTGTAAATCAAGTAACTTGGTGATGGGACTTTCGCCTCCGTTGAGTTATTACACCTCCCCAATGAGCTCAATGCATTCTATGCCCATTCTGAGCAAGAGGTCAATGAGAGCATGCCCTCCATCTCAGAAGCCTCAGATGAACCTATATCCAAGGTCACCATCGCAGATGTCAGAAGTCAACCCATGAAAAGCAACTGGCCCGGATGGGGTACTGGACGAACACTCAGGTCCTGCAAGGATCAGCTGGATGGGGTATTCACAGACATCTTCAACCTCTCTTTACAACAATCTGAGGTCCCTACCTGCATCAAGAAGGCGACCATCATCCTGGTACCAAAGAAAAACCAAGCAGCGTGCCTTAATGACTATCATCCAGTGGCTCTGACATCCATCATTATGAAGTGCTTCGAAAGGCTAGTCATGGCACAAATCAATTCTGGCCTCCCAGATTGCCTGGATCCACTACAGTTTGCCTACCACCGCAACAGGTCCACAGCAGACGCCATCTCCCTGGCCCTGCACTCAACCTTGGAACACCTAGATAACAAGGACACCTATGTCAAACTCCTATTCATAGGCTACAGCTCAGCCTTTACCACCATTATTCCAACAAGACTCATCTCCAACCTCCGTGGCCTGGGGCTCGGCTCCTCCCTTTGCAACTGGATCCTAGACTTCCTAACCCACAGACCACAATCAGTAAGGATAGGCAACAACACCTCCTCCACGATCATCCTCGACACCGGTCCCCACGAGGCTGTGTTCTCAGCCCCCTACTATACTCCTTATACACCGATGACTGTGTGGCCAAATTCCCCTCCAACTCGATTTTCAAGTTTGCTGACAGCACCACCATAGTCAGTTGGATTTCAAACATTGACAAGACAGAGTACAGGAATGAGAGAGAGAATCTGGTGAACTGGTGCGGCAACAATAATCTCTCCCTCAATGTCAGTAAAATGAAGGAGATAGTCATTGACTTAGGAAGCATAGTGGAGAACATGCCCCTGTCTACATCAACAGAGATTAAGTAGAAATGGTCGAGAGCTTCAAGTTTTTAGGTGTCCAAATCACCAACAACCTGTCCTGGTCCCTCCATGCCGACATTATAGCTAAGAAAGCCCACCAATGCCTCTACTTTCTCAGGAGACTAAGGAAATTTGGCATGTCCGCTACATCTCTCACCAACTTCTACAGATGCACCATAGAAAGCATTCTTTCTGGTTGTATCACAGCTTGGTATGGCTCCTGCTCTGTCCAAGACCGCAAGAAACTAAAAAGTGTCGTGAATGAAGCACAGTCCATCACTCAAACTAGGGTCCCATCCATTGACTCTGTCTACACTTCCCACTGCCTCAGAAAAGCAGCCAGCATAATTAAGGACCCCACGCACCCGGACATTCTCTCTTTCGCCTTCTTCCATCGGGAAAAAGATACAAAAGTCTGAAATCACGTACCAACCAACTCAAGAACAGCTTCTTCCCTGCTGCTGTCAGACTTTTGAGTGGACCTACCTCGCACTAAGTTGATCTTTCGCTACACCCGAGCTATGACTGTAACACGACATTCTGCACTCTTTCCTTTCCTTTTCTATGTACGGTATGTTTGTCTGTATACGCGCAAGAAACAATACTTTTTGCTCTATACTAATACATGTGACAAGCATAAGTCAAATCAAATTAAATCAAATCAATGACTACCTATAACTGACAGATGTAAACAGACTAGAACACTCTGTACACAGAGACACACCAAGCGACAGCCAAAGGCCATTATTCCTCTGGGCAAATGTAACTTGATGTTGAGATGCCGGCTTTGGACTGGGGTAAACACAGTAAGAGTTTTAACAACACCAGGTTAAAGTCCAACAGGTTTATTTGGTAGCAAATGCCATTAGCTTTCGGAGCGCTGCTCCTTCGTCAGATGGAGTGGATATCTGCTCTCAAACAGGGCATACAGAGACACAAAATCAAGTTACAGAATACTGATTAGAATGCGAATCTTTACAGCTACATTTAAAGATACAGACAATGTGAGTGGAGGGAGCATTAGGCACAGGTTAAAGAAATGTGTATTGTCTCCAGACAGGACGTCACGGGCATTCAGCCTCTGATCTTCGGGTAAGCGTTCTCCAAGGCAGCCTTCACGACACACGACAG
Organism: Mustelus asterias; assembly: GCF_964213995.1. NCBI lineage: Eukaryota > Metazoa > Chordata > Chondrichthyes > Carcharhiniformes > Triakidae > Mustelus > Mustelus asterias. Next base: position 3,903,952 of record NC_135809.1, read on the forward strand.
CGCGGAGTCGCTGAGCAGAAACTGACAGCCAAGTTCCGCACACATGAGGACGGCCTAAACTGGGATCTTGGGTTCATGTCACACTATCGGTAACCCCCATAGCTTGCCTCCTGGACTTGCAGAATCTCACTGGCTGTCCTGTCTGGAGACAATACACATTTCTTTAACCTGTGCCTAATGCTCCCTCCACTCACATTGTCTGTATCTTTAAATGTAGCTGTAAAGATTCGCATTCTAATCAGTATTCTGTAACTTGATTTTGTGTCTCTGTATGCCCTGTTTGAGAGCAGATCTGACGAAGGAGCAGCACTCCGAAAGCTAATGGCATTTGCTACCAAATAAACCTGTTGGACTTTAACCTGGTGTTCTTAAAACTCTTACAAATGTAACTTGCCAAACTTTGAACTTATAATAATTTGTCCCAACTTTTCACAGAATTGGTGACTGGATAATTGAATAAGAATGGGATTCAATGATGCACTGTCAGAACTAGTGGCAGGAATACAGAGCAGGAAATTCAAAAAGGAAGTGATATTGAAGGACTTTAGAATTGTAAATATCATTATCCTTATGTAAAGAAGAATGCGTGGGAAGGGGTGGGGAAATGATTGTTCAGTTGGCTTTGCATCAGTCACTGGGAACATTCTTGTTGGGGACAATCTCTTTGAAGATCAAAGAAGTTAGTAATTTGTAAGAAGCAATGTAGAAAGGTGAAGTTATTTCAAACTTAGAAATTTCTGATAAAATAACAAAATAAGCAGAGTTGGAGCATAAAGTTTGTTGCTGCTGGATTTTACTAAAACCTTTGATAAGCTGCATCATGAAAGCCTACCGGCAATCAGCAAACATAGAAACATAGAAATTAGAAGCAGGAGGAGGCCATTCAGCCCTTTGAGCCTGCTTCGCCATACATTTTGATCATGGCTGATCATCAAATTCAATATCCTGATCCCCCCTTCCTTCCATATCCCTTGATCCCTTTCGCCCCAAGGGCTATATCTAATTTCTCCTTCAAATCAGACGCTTTGGCCTCAACTACATTCTGTGGGAGTGAATTCCACACATTCACCACCCTCAGTTCTAAAAGGTTTATCCCTTATCCTCAAACTATGACCCCTAGTTCTGGACTCCCCCACCATCAGGAACATTCTTTCTGAATCTACCCTGTCTAACCCTGTTAGAATTGTATAAGTTTCTATGAGATCCCCTCTCACTCTTCTAAATTCCAGTGAATATAATCCTAACTGATTGAGTCTTTCCTCATAAAACAGACCTGCCATCCCAGGAATCAGCCTGGTAAACATTCACTATACCCTCGCTATTGCAAGGACATCCTTCCTCAGATAAGGACACCAAAACTGCACATAATGCTCCAGTTGTGGCCTCACTAACAAATACAATTGCAGCAAAACATCCCTATCCCAATACTCAAATCCTCTCGCTATGAAGGTCAACATACCATTTGCCTTCTCTACTGCCTGCTGTACTTGCGCTCTTTCAGTGACTGATGCACGAGGACTCCAATTTCTCATTGAGTATCCACCTCTCTCAATTTACACCCGTCAAGTAAAAATCTGTCTTCCTATTATTGCTACCAAAGTGGATAACCTCACATTTATCCACATTATACTGCATCTGCCATGCAGATGCCCACACACTCCGCCTGTCCAAATCACGCTGAAGCATCTCTTCATCCTCATCACGGCTCACCCTCCCACCCAACTTTGCATCATCTGCAAATTTGGAGATAATACATTCAGTTCCCTCTTCCAAATTATTAATATAATGTGAACAGTTGGGGTCCTTGCACAGATCCCTGCAGAACCCCACTAGCCACTGACTGCCAATCAGAAAAAATACAGCTTTCTATTCATCTCAAGATATTCCCTGCAATCCCATGTGCTTTAACTTCACACAGTAATCTGTTATATGAGACCTTGTCGAAAACCTTCTGAAAGTCTAAATAAACCACATTCACTGGTTCTCCTCGGTCAACTCTACTAGTTACATCCTCAAAGAATTCCAATAGATTCATCAAGCATGATTTCCCTTTTGTAAATCCATGCTGACTTTGTCTGATTATACCACTGCCTTCCAAATGCCGAGTTGTGAAATCCTTGATAATAGACTCTACCCCAGTATTGACGTTAGACTCACTGGTCTATCGTTCCCTATTTTCTCTCTACCTCCCTTTTTGAGGGCTACCCTCCAATCTGTAGGAACTATTCCAGAGTCCAAAGAATTTTGGAAAATAACCACCAATTGATCTATTATTTCTTGGGCCACTTCCTTAAGTGCTCTGGGATGAAGATAATCAGGACCTGGAGATTTATCCACCTTCAATCCCATCAATTTCCACAAAACTATTTCTCTACTAATGCTGATTTGCTTCAGCTCCTCACCAAAAACACGTTTCTCTCAGCACTTCTGGCACATTGCTTCAGTGGTCACAAAGGAAGACATGAATAAAGTACAAATGTTATTCCTCAGCCATTTCTTTATTCCCATGATGGATTCTCCCATTTCTGATTGTAAGGGGCCTACGTTTGTTTTTGTCAATCTTTTTCTCTTTACATTTCCGTAGAAACTTTTACAGGCAGTTTTTATGTTCCCGCTAGCTCACTTTCATACTCTATTTTTCCCTTGTTAATCAATCCCTTGGTCCTCCTTTGCTGAATTTTAAACTGCTCCCAATCCTCAGGCCTATTGCTTTTTCTTGCAAATTTGTATATTTCTTCCTTGATTCTGATACTATCTCAAATTTCCCTTGGAAGCCATTGTTTAACCACAATTCCCTTACCACTCTTGTGCCAAACAGGAGTAAACAACTTTTAGAGTTCACCTATTCATTCTTTAAATGCCTGCCATTGCCTGTCCACTGTCTTTCCTTTCAATAATGTTTCCCAGTCCATCATGGCCAATTCATGCCTCATACCATCATAGTTACCTTTATTGAGATTCAGGACTCCAGTCTCAGAATCAACTCCATCATTATCCACCTTGACAAAGACTTCTACCATATTATGGTCACTCATTCCCAAGGTTCTCTCACAACTAGATCACCAACTAATCCTTTCTCTTTGCAGAACACCCAGTCCCAGATGGCCTGCTCTCTTGTTTTTCTAGAAAACAATCCCGTATACACTCCAGAAATTCCTCCTCTATTGTACTGTGACTAATTTGACTCTCTCAATCTATATGCAGATTAAAGTCACCCACAGTCACAGATGTTCCTTTAACACATGCATCACTGATTTCCTGTCTAATGCTTTTCCCAACATTACCACTACAGTTTGGTGGTCTGCATACCACCCCCACTAATGATTGTTGCCCCTTATTGTTTCTTAATTTGACCCATACAGATTCCACATCCTCTATGCTAGTATCTTTCCTCAATATCATATCAGCATCATCTTTAATCAACAATGCAACTCCACCACCTTTTCCTTTCAGTCAGTCCATCCTAAACACTGAATAGCCCTCAATGTTTAGTTCCCATCTTTGCTCATCTTGGAGCAAGTCTCCGTAATGCCAACGACATCATACCCCTTTACATCTCCCTGTGCAAATAATTCATCCATTCTGTTTTGAATGCTCTGAGCATTCAGGTATAAAACCTTAAGGTGCACACTTTTAACATTTCTTTACCCTTTCCTACTATTTTCTACTCGGTCCTTATCTGACTCTGACCCTTGATTTCTCTGCCTCTCACTTTCCTTATTCTCCTTACTGTCTTTTCCTCTTGTTTTTAATTCCTCCTGCTCTGAATCCTTGCAAAGGTTCCTATCCCCCTGCCATTAGTTTAAACCCTCTCCAACTACTCTAGCAAGTACCGCCCCCCCCCAACCAGGACATCAGTCCCGATCCTGCCCAGGTGTTACCCGTCCAGTTTGTACAGACCCCACCTCCTCCACAACTGGTCCCAATGCCTTAGGGATCTGAAACCCTCCCCCTCACACCATCATTTCAGCCATGTATTCATCCAATGTATCCTGCTGTTTCTACTCTGACTAGCACGTGGCACAGGGTGCAATCCTGAGATCACTAGCTTTGAGGTCCTACTTTTCAGTCTGCTTCCTAGCTTCCTATATTCTGCTTTTAGGAGCTCATCCCTTTTTTTACCTGGGTCATTCGTACCAACGTGTACTATGACCACTGGCTGTTCATCCGCCCCCTTCAGAATGTCCTGCAGACGCTCTGGGACATCCTTGACCCTAGCACCAGGGAGGCAACATACCATCCTGGAGTCTCGTTTGCGGCTGCAGAAAGGACTATCCATTCCCTTTACAGTTGAATCCCCAAAACTATTGCATTCCCACATTTTTTACTCTTCCCATCTGCAGCAGAACCAACTGTGCTGCAACGGATTTGGCTGCTGCTGTTTTCCCCTGAAAAGCCATTCCCCTCAACAGTATCCAAAACGGCATATCTGTTTTGCAGGGGAATAGCCACAGGAGATTCCTGCATTGCCTGCCTAGCTCCCTTGCTCTGTTTACACCAGTTACACCATTCCCTTCCTGCCAGGGGAGTCTAAGCCTGCAGTGTGACCATCTGTCTGTACGTGCTATCCACTATACTCTCCACCTCGCAGATGCTCCAGAGTGTCCCCAGCCACCACTCCAGCTCCGAAATGTGGGCTTCCAGGAGCTGCAGCTGGAGACACTTCTTTCACACATGCTGGCCCCAGGCACTGGAAATGTTCCCGGCCTCCCACATGGAGCACCAGGAGCAGACCACAGCTTCAAACTCATGTCTTACCCTTTAAATTAAACTTTTGAAAGATGGTTTGTTTCAGATTATATCCAATTCTCCAGGTCCTTCTTTCCTGCTCCTCGTCACTAATGAACATGACCTTTATAAACTATGATCCGCTCCCTGACACAATTTTTTCCTCAACCCACTTTTCAGTCAGGGGGACTGTGGCAAGTTCTCCCAGAATGCTCCTTGTTGAAGTTTCTCTACTGCCTCTGCTGGATGGATGGAAAAGAATCTGGAGTTCATTGTGGGTGGTTCCCTCAGCCTATTAGGTGAAATAGTCCTTCATCCACACCCAGCTGAGTTGGATTGTTTGAACGGGCAGGTTGCTAAAGTTTGCTATGTTTGACGATTACAAAAATAAGTGGGAAAGTAAGGTCTTGGAAGGGGACTTAAGAAGTCTGCAATGGGGTATTAGGTTAGGTGAGTGGGTAAAGACCTGGTAAATGGGGTTTAATGTGCAAAAATGTGAAATTGTTCATTTTGCGAGAGAGAATAAAAAGAAACATATCATCTAAACAGTGAGAGATTGCTGAGCTGGGAGGTGCAGAGGGATCTGGGTGTCCTGCTGCATGAATCACAAAAGGCTAGTATACAGGTATAGCAAGTAATTAGGAAAGCTAATAGAATGTTATCATTTATTGTGAGGGGAGTTGATTATAAAAGTAGAGCGATAATGGGCGGGATTTTACAGTCTCGCTTGTCCCGAAACCAGAAAATCCCACCCAAGGTCAACGGGCCTTTCCATGGTCCGCCCCTCACCGGCTCCGATTCCTGTGGCCGGCAGGATGGTAAAATTCTGGCCTGGATGTTTCGGTCGTACAGGACACCGATGGGACCACATCTGGAGTATTGTGTACGTGATTGGTCTCCTTATGTTAGAAAAGATGTAAATGCATGAGATACAGTCGCAGTTTGGAGAAGGTTTACTAGATAAGAGCAGGAATTGGGGGGAGGGGGGTGGGGGAGGGGCGGGGCATTGTCTGATGAGGAAAGGTTGGAGAGATTTGTCTGTATCCACTGGAGTTCAGAAGAGTAAGAGGCGACTTGATTGAAACATTTAAGATCCTGAGGGAACTTGACAGGGTGGATGTGGAGAGAATGTTCCCACTTGTGGATCTGTTTTAGGGCCACCGCTGTTTGTCATTTTTTATTAATGACCTGGATGAGGGCGTAGAAGGATGGGTTAGTAAATTTGTGGATGACACTAAAGTCGGTGGAGTTGTAGACAGTGCGGAAGGATGTTGCAGGTTACAGAGGGACATAGATAAGCTGCAGTGCTGGGCTGAGAGGTGGCAAATGGAGTTTAATGCGGAAAAGTGTGAGGTGATTCACTTTGGAAGGAGTAACAGGAATACAGAGTACTGGGCTAATGGTAAGATACTTGGTAGTGTGGATGAACAGAGGGATCTGGGTGTCCATGTGCATAGATCCCTGAAAGTTGGCACCCAGGTTGATAGGGTTGTTAAGAAGGTGTACGGTGTGTTAGCTTTTATTGGTAGAGGGATTGAGTTTCGGAGCCAGGAGGTCATGTTGCAACTGTACAAAACTCTGGTGCGGCCGCACTTGGAGTATTGCGTACAGTTCTGGTCGCCGCATTATAGGAAGGATGTGGAAATGTTGGAAAGGGTGCAGAGGAGGTTTACCAGGATGTTGCCTGGTATGGTGGGAAAATCGTATGAGGAAAGGCTGAGGTGCTTGAGGTTGTTTTCGTTAGAGAGAAGAAGGTTAAGAGGTGACTTAATAGAGGCATACAAGATGATCAGAGGATTAGATAGGGTGGATAGTGAGAGCCTTTTTCCTCGGATGGGGATGGCTAACACTAGGGGACAGAGCTTTAAACTGAGGGGTGATAGATATAGGACAGATGTTCGAGGTAGGTTCTTTACTCAGAGAGTAGTAAGGGCGTGGAATGCCCTGCCTGCAGCAGTAGTGGACTCGTCAACATTAAGAGCATTCAAATGGTTATTGGATAAACATATGGATGACATTGGAATAGTGTAGGTTAGATGGGCTTTAGATTGGTTTCACTGGTCAGCGCAACATCGAGGGCCGAAGGGCCTGTACTGCGCTGCAATGTTCTATGTTCTATTGTGGGAGAAGCTAGAATTCGGGGTCACTGTTTAAAAATAAGGGGTTGCTCATTAAAGGCAGAGTTGAGGAGAAATATTTTCTTCACAGAGTGGTGAAGAAGGCATTCGGCATGCTGGGTTTCATCGGTCAGAACATTGAATACAGGAGTTGGGACGTCTTGTTGAAGTTGCGTGGGTTTCCTCCGGGTGCTCCGGTTTCCTCCCACAGTCCAAAGACGTGCGGGTTAGGTTGATTGGCCAGGTTAAAAATTGCCCCTTAGAGTCCTGGGATGTGTAGGTTAGAGGGATTAGCGGGTAAATATGTAGTGATAAGGGGGTAGGGCCTGGGTGGGATTGTGGTCGGTGCAGACTCGATGGGCCGAATGGCCTCCTTCTGCACTGTAGGGTTTCTATGTTTCTATGTTGTACAAGACATTGGTAAGGCCACACTTGGAATAGTGTGTGCAATTCTGGTCACCCTATTATAGAAAGGATATTATTAAACTAGAAAGAGTGCAGAAAAGATTTACTAGGATGCTACCAGGACTTGATGGATTGAGTTATGAGAGGCTGAATAGACTGGGACTTTTTTCTCTGGAGCGTAGGAGGCTGAGGGGTGACCTGATAGAGGTCTATAAAATAATGAGGGGCATAGACAAGGTAGATAGTCAATATCTTTTCCCAAAGGTAGGGGAGTCTAAAACTAGAGGGCACAGGTTTAAGGTGAGAGGGGAGAGATACAAAAGTGTCCAGAGGGGCAATTTTTTCACACAGAGGGTGGTGAGTGTCTGGAACAAGCTGCCAGAGGTAGTAGTAGAGGCAGGTACAATTTTATCTTTTAAAAAGCATTTAGACAGTTACATGGGTACGATGGATATAGAGGGATATGGGCCAAATGCGGGCAATTGGGATTAGCTTAGGGGGTTTAAAAAAAAAGGGCGGCATGGACAAGTTGGGCCGAAGGGCCTGTTTCCATGCTGTAAACCTCTATGACTCTATGATTCTATGACTTTCCCAGAGGGCTATATCCTGATGGTGCCTACCAGTGTGTGTGGCCATGGAATGCAGGATTGAGCTAAAATCTGGAAAATCTGCTGGACCAAGGTCTCCTCGATGGTCACCAACTTTCCCGTTGGCCACAATGGTGGGCACTTGCGCCTGAATCCACGCTTGGAACCTAATTAATTATGCACAGGCAAGTATCAGGCCAAATCACCTGGAGAGCTGGGAGCTGATTTGTCTGCCTGCCGTCAGCTGGCGGGTTCAAAGGTCACAGTGCCATATTTAAATGTCAGTCCAACACATACATCTCACTCACTCCACCACCCCCGTCTTCACAAGACTGTCAAACATGTCTAGCAGCCAGAAGGAAAAGGTTCACAGCCTCAAGAAAATGGCAGCAACCCCTATTCAACCATCAGACCATCGGGGGCCTTTGGGGATCCGAGCAGTCTGGGTGCACAGGTATGTGCTCTACCTGTGGGATGGTTCCACAAAGCACAGCTGACCACTGCCCAGAGGGTCAGCACAGCTGGCAACAATGCCCGATGTGCCACACAGAACGGGAAGCAGGTGAATGATCATTGCTTTGTTCGGGCTTTGAACTCAAGCCATCCACTTTATAATGAGAGCCCTCGGCTGCTCCACATTTCGTTCACAGCAGTGTTTGTATCATTAGATGGTGGTGAAAGCATCAACTCTTGTCTCACATCCCTGTCATTCCTCTGCGGACTTTAAATTCACAGAATGAGCACATTAGCAGCACTTAAGATAGTAAGAAGTCTCACAACACCAGGTTAATTTCCAACAGGTATATTTGGAATCACAAGCTTTTGGAGCCCGGTCCCTTCATCAGGTGTCTGGAGGTAGATTCACAAACATGGCATATAGAGACAAATAAATCTCCACATCAGAATTAAGATCACATCCTAATGAATCCTGAGGTCAGAATGCGCAAGTGTGAATCTACCACTCATTCTCTCAGCGATGGTTTTGCTACCTCCTGAGAGGACAGGGAATGGGTTTTGGGGAATGAGGGAGATATGTCCAGGTGACCTCACTTAACTTTACTCTCCCTGGAACCTGTCAGCTCTTATTATCCCGAGCATGTCCCCCATATCTTCCTTCCTCTGTGGCATCGTTACTCCTGGTCCTTGGGCGAGATCGCTAAATTTGTAACCCTCTGTGGAAACTATCTCGCGCGAGCCCCAATCTTCAAAAGTCCAGTTGGGATACTCCCAAATTGTTATGTCCCTGGGTGTGGGGGGCGGGTTGGGGGGAGGGTGGGGGGGGGGGGGGGGGGGAGGGGTGGAATGAACTGGTTCCCTTTTTTAATTTAACTCAGTTCGTTGGTCGCAACTGGATTAATTAAAAAAGGATCCCTTCCCTTGTGGATACCTTTTCCCAGACCCAATATATACGTTTTAAAAGGGGCCAACTTAACCAAGCTTTCCGGAGTTAAAGAAAGAGTGAATTTATTAGCCACTAAATGCAAGGAATTTTTTTTTTTGAAAAACACATGCAGATTGGAAATGAGAAGTGAGTCCAAAAATAAGTTTAAAAAGATATATGAATCACTTCTTGACTTGTCCGTGAGGAGTGGATGGTGAAACATTGCAGCCATTTGACATTTGTGTTTCCAGCACTGCTGATTTCAGCAGTTGAATAGTAGGTTTTGAGATTCCAGGGTTCTGCAGTTAAGCTGAGAGGAATTGTCCTGATTCCTTTTTGGCTTGTTGTCAGCAATCAGAGTGAGAACAAGATTTTTATATTGCCTGCCAGAGCAGAGGTGACTGCTTGCTTCAGTGTCACACACTCTGACACACCCAGCACTAGTCCACATCCCAGGTTTCCAGTTGTCTTTTCATCCAAGACAGTTGTGTATTCCTGGGAAAACCCACAAAACAGGTCTGGGGCCTAACTTACAGGATATAATTCCTGCTGAGATGATGATCATCTTCCATTATCTCCACAGGAGATTACGGTCAATTTCTGTTTGTGTTTGTGCCTTTGATGTCTGGAAAAAAGGTGTGATATTCCATTGTCTCTCAGGACCTCGGGCAAAAGTGACCTCGGGCAAAAGTGACCTCGGTCCCCCATGCAAGGCTTCTCGAAAAAGTGAGAGGGCATGGGATCCAAGGGGCTGCTGCCCTGTGGACCCAGAACTGGCTTGCCCAAAGGAGGCAGAGAGTGTGTATAGATGGGTCTTTTTCTAATTGGAGGTCGGTCACCAGTGGAGTGCCCCAGGGATCTGTTCTGGGACCCTTGCTGTTTGTCATTTTCATAAATGACCTGGATGAGGAAGTGGAGGGATGGGTTGGTAAGTTTGCCGACGGCACAAAGGTTGATGGGGTTGTGGATAGTCTGGAGAGATGTCAGACGTTACAGAGGGACATATATAGGATGCAAGACTGGGCGGAGAAGTGGCAGATGGACTTCAACCCAGATAAATGCGTAGTGGTCCATTTTGGTAGGTCAAATGGGATGAAGGAGTACAATATAAAGAGAAAGACTCTTGGTACGGTAGAGGATCAGAAGGACCTTGGGGTCCGGGTCCATAGGACTCTAAAATCGGCCCCGCAGGTGGAGGAGGTGGTTAAGAAGGCGTATGGTGTGCTGGCCTTTATCAATCGAGGGATTGAGTTTAGGAGTCCGGGGATAATGATGCAGCTATATAAGACCCTCGTCAGACCCCACTTGGAGTACTGCGCTCAGTTCTGGTCGCCTCATTACAGGAAGGATGTGGAAAAGATTGAAAGGGTGCAGAGGAGATTTACAGGGATATTGCCTGGATTGAGGGGCATGCCTTATGAGGATAGGCTGAGGGAGCTCGGTCTTTTCTCCTTGGAGAGATGTAGGATGAGAGGAGACCTAATAGAGGTATATAAGATGTTGAGAGGCATAGATTGGGTGGACTCTCAGAGGCTTTTTCCCAGGGTGGAAATGGCTGCTACGAGAGGACACAGGTTTAAGGTACTGGGGGGTAGGTACAGGGGAAATGTTAGGGGGAAGTTTTTCACACAGAGGGTGGTGGGCGAGTGGAATCGGCTGCCGTCAGTGGTGGTGGAGGCAAACTCAATAGGGTCTTTTAAGAGACTCCTGGATGAGTACATGGGACTTAATAGGATGGAGGGTTATAGGTAAGCCTAGAAGGTAGGGATATGTTCGGCACAACTTGTGGGGCCGAAGGGCCTGTTTTGTGCTGTAGTTTTCTATGTTTCTATAAAAATCCCCTATTCTACCCATGGCAGGCAGGAACGGTGAATCTAATGGGAACCAAAAAGTCGCGTTGCCTGGTGAAGCCAAAGGGCGGCAATGTGGAAGGAGGGTGGCTGTGTGAGGAGGAGTGGGGGGTAGGCTTCCTTTCCGGTTGGGCTTCCTGATTCATTGCACTGGCAACGGAGAACAAGAAAAGTTTTGGATTGCTTTGCCTTTCAAAGAACCCGGTCAGAAAGTGACGGGGAGATATTGAAAGTGCTGCTGTTTAGGAAACTGGAAGCTTATGATGTGGGTGTGGAGGCCCCAGTACGGCGCAAGAATGGGAATTTTTTTCAGAGCAAAGAGGATAGAAGGGGACGACCAGCAAAAAGTCATCGTCCTGAGCACTTGTGGGGCCCCGACTTTCAGTATCATAAAGAGTTTAACCTTCCGGCAGCCCCAGATTCAAAATCTTCTGACGAATTGGTAGATTATGGTATCCGACCACTATGACCCTGAACTGTCTGTTATATTGCAATTACGGCTGCTACCTTGGAGCCCATATCGCCACATGGGTGCAGTCCATTGACCCCTGCACTCTGGGGAAGCCTGAAGTGATTGTGAAGCTGGTGAATCTTGAGCCTGCCTATTCTTGTCCAGAGCAAACCTGACATAATGATGGGCCTTCCCGTTAAGGTGACCTCCTCGATGCATCGAAGCATTGCGAACTGAGAGGTGTCACACCGCTGAACCCTGGAAAACATGATGTGGAGATGCCGGCATTGGACTGGGGTAAACACAGTAAGAAGTCTAACAACACCAGGTTAAAGTCCAACCCTGGAAAACCCTGGAAAACCCAGAGAGAAAGACACTGAGTTGCCGTCACCTTCAAAGCCACTGGCAGGGGCAAGTCTCCAACCCCATGTGGCATCAGGTCGTCACGAAGAATGTGGTATGTGTGATGTACTGAGTCTGGGGATAAGCGCAAGTGTGCCCAGCACTGTCTCTCACCCGGCCTGGTGAGTCACCTCTGTGTCTGGGTCTCTCCACCTCACCCTCCTGTTCATGCTCTGGCTCCCTTTGAATATCTCCCCCTGGTGGTGACTCCTAGTGAGGTTGTATGAAGCCACATCTCTGCCTGTTTCACCTCCTCCATTGAATGAGGACTCAGAGAAATTTAACCTGGTGTTGTGAGACTTCTTACTGGACTCAGAGAAATGCAGCATTGAGCCCTGGATCCATCAGTCTGTTTGTCTTCTCTCTGAAGATAACAATGAAAGGGTGCAGAAAGAGAAGTGCTTTCAATTGCTTCCTGGGCAATGAGGCCTCTCTCCTTTGTAACTGAGTTAGATTCTGTCCAGTGTAGCTGCACCAACAAGTGAGTGTGGGTCCCAAGAAGGGGCCCCATAGCCCAGCAGAGCGGTCCTCCCACACTGACTCATATCCCTCCCAGACACAACTGATGTACTTTAGTTTTTGCTGGCTGCCATTGTTCTGGGTCCTCAAGGTGATGCTGCACTCTACTTTAGCACTGAGTCCGACCTTCCCTCCCTCACTGTCCATGTGCCTCTCGGTCTGCAGGTGCAGCAGGTGATCAAGAAGGCGAATGGAATGTTGGCCTTTATCGCGAGGGGGATAGAATATAAAAGCAGGGAGGTCTTGCTGCAACTGTACAAGGCACTGGTGAGGCCGCAACTGGAGCACTGTGTGCAGTTTTGGTCCCCTTATTTGCGAAAGGATATATTGGCCTTGGAGGGAGTGCAGAGAAGGTTCACCAGGTTGATACCGGAGATGAGGGGTGTAGCTTATGAGGAGAGATTAAACAGATGGGGTCTGTACTCGTTGGAGTTTAGAAGGATGAGGGGTGATCTTATAGAGACATATAAGATAATGAAGGGGCTGGATAGGGTAGAGGTGGAGAGATTCTTTCCACTTAGAAGGGAAACCAGAACTAGAGGGCACAGCCTCAAAATAAGGGGGGGCCGGTTCAGAACAGAGTTGAGGGGGAACTTCTTCTCTCAGAGGGTAGTGAATCTCTGGAATTCTCTGCCCATTGAAGTGGTGGAGGCTTCCTCGTTGAATATGTTTAAATCACAGGTAGATAGTTTTCTGATCGATAAGGGAATTAGGGGATATGGGGAGCAGGCGGGTAAGTGGAACTGATTCGCTTCAGATCAGCCATGATCTTGTTGAATGGCGGGGCAGGCTCGAAGGGCCAGATGGCCTATTCCTGCTCCTATTTCTTATGTTCTTATGTTCTTATCTGGAGCCTCACAATGCAAAGGTAGAAATACCTCCTGTTATTCGCCAGTCCCTCTCAATAATACTGGATTGCATCATTATTGTGGTGACATTCACATCCGTCCTCACAAGCCTGCGAAGGTCTCGACTGGATCAACGGCAATTGAGAAGCCTGTGATACTTCACCATATTTGTGGGAGCTGTTTTGTCCTAAACCGGATGCCTGATGGAGCAGAAAGGTCCAATGTCTTGGCTTCTAGAACGTTGTCTGATGTGGAGGGGAAATACACCTAAATAAACAGGAAGGTTTGTCTGTCACCTACACGGTCAAAAAGTTCCATCAGTTTATTTATGGCCTTCATTTTATGAGAGTTTCAGATCACTTGCCATTGTTAAGTCTATTCAGAGAAGACCAGCTGGTGCCGCCAATTGCCTCTGTGAGGGTGCAGGGATGGGCTCTTTTGTTAGCAGCTTTTGTTTGCAGATTTCAGGGGGAAGGAAGGCCCTTTAAGGGGGGACGTTTCCCGAGGGCCACCCGATCAGTACGGACACTATGGATCGTCCGGGCTGAAAGCTGAACCAATCGGCAGGAGGGTGCCTTGGGTGAGGGAGGGACTCATGGAAGGAGCCAGGAAGTCGAGTAGATTAGCCGCATTGTATTTCAGTCTGATCTTGTGTATATATTCTTTATTTGGCAATAAAGCCTTTGCTGTTTCAAGCCACATCGACTTGCCCTCAATCTATTACAGTGTGCAGGTTTGGATAAAGGCCATGATGGATTTCAGATCCCAGTAGTTCTGATTATGAACAGATTGCTTGTGAGTAGATGTTGCTTCACATTCATGCTAATATTGTATTAACAAAGTGTAAAGATATTTGTAAGGAAAGTTGATGGCAGTGAATTGCTGGAGAAATGTAGTTCATTTTCCAAAGTTTACATGCTGGGTGCAAAATTTTCTGAAAGGTCTGAAGTGGACTTGGCATAACTGCTGAGTTTGTGATTCAAGTTGTGATAAACTCTGAGTGATTTAAAGTTGGCATTGTGTTGAGACAGAGAAATGGGTGATATGATGGAACTTACAAACGTGTCAAGTCAATGATTGACATATTTATTTTCTCATAAAGACTTAGATTAAGAACATAAGAACAAGGAGCGGGAGTCGGCCATGTGGCCCCTCGAGCCTGCTCCACCATTCAATAAGATCATGACTGATCTTTTTGTGGACTCAGCTCCACTTACCCGCCCGCTCACCATAACCATTAATTCCTTTACTGTTCAAAAATCTATCTTTGCCTTTAAAACATTCAATGAGGTAGCCTCAACTGCTTCACTGGGCAGGGAATTCCACAGATTCACAACCCCTTTGGGTGAAGAAGTTCCTCCTCAACTCAGTCCTAAATCTGCTCCTCCTTATTTTGAGGCCATGCCCCTTTGTTCTAATTTCACCTGCCAGTGGAAACCACCTCTCTGCTTCTATCTTATTTATTCCCTTCATAATCTTGTATGTTTCTTATAAGATCCCCCCTCATTCTTCTGAATTCTGAAAACAGATATTCCAAATATTATGACGGAACCCTGAGCCGAGGTTGTTGTTTAATCTGTTATGATCAGGTGAGAAGCAGTGAACTGGCTCCCCCTCTATTCAACCTCCTTGGTTGGTCACAACATAGGTTTAAGTTTCTATTTCACGGGGATATTACCTTTTCTGCATTCAAATGTATTCAGCTATTAACGCAGAGATTTGTGGATCTCTGAATTACAGGAAATGTCTCTCTCTTCACACTTATTTGTTTTCATCTATATCTGAAGGTGGCCTTGCATTTTAAATAGTTTGTTCTGTCTCACTTCAAATTGCAAAATTTCCAGTCAGTTGAAAATTGAAAAACCATTTCTTCAAAATTAAAAGTGCATCAGTTGAAAGTCATTACAGATCAAATATAGTACGTTCAGATGCAACTTGCACAATTTTACCTCCTGGTCAGGCAATGCTGTGATTTTAAACTCCTCATCCTTGTTTTCAAATCCCAAAATGGCCTCACTCCTTCCCTTTCTCTGTAATCTCCACCAGCCCTGTAATCCTCGGCCCTCTTCCAAATCTGGCCCCTTGACCATCTGATTTTAATTGTTCCACCATTGGTGATGGTGCCTTCAGATGCCTGAGCCCTAAGCTCTGGAATTCACTCCCTTCACCCCTTTCCACTTCCTATAAGATGGTTCTTAAAACCACTCTTTGACCAAGCTTTTGGCTACCATGTTAGGTATTTCAGTATCTTAAAGAATCACAGAAGTGTTATGGCACAGAAGGAGGCCATTCAGTACATTGTTTCTGCACCGATTCTCCAAATGAGCATTATGACTTAGTGCTATTCCCCTGCCTTTTCCTTTACTCAATGCCCCTATTAATAAGCTCTCACCAATCACTGACCTACTCTGTTCCAGCTGCTCCACCCCATCTTATCCATCACATTTCTCCCTCTCTTTAGCTCTGAAGAAGATGTGGAGTTGCTGGCGTTGGACTGGGGTAAGCACAGTAAGTAGTCTCACAACACCAGGTTAAAGTCCAACAGGTTTATTTGGTAGCATGAGCTTTCGGAGCACCACTCCTTCATCAGGTGAGTGCCAGAAAAGTCATACAGACTCAGGAGGTTAACTCTGTTTCTCTCTCCGCAGATACTGGCAGACTTGCTGTGTTTTTCCAGCATTTTCTGTTTTTATTCCTCAATTAGTAAAACCCAGGATACTGTATGCTTTATTCACTGCTCTCTCCACCTGTCCTGCCACCTTCAATGAACTATGCACATGTATGCCCAGGTCCCTCTGCCCCTGCACCCCTACATTCTCTCTCTGTGTTCTTCGTATGAAAATGCATCACCTCATACTTCTCCACATTGAAGTTCATCTGCCACCTATCTGCCCTCTCCACCAACTTGTCTATGTCCTTTTGAAGTTCTACACTATCCTCCTCACAGGTTACAATGCTTTTGTATCATCCGCAAACTTTGAAATTGATACTGTACACCAAGATCTAGATCATTAATTTTTATCACGAAAAGCAAGGGTTCCAATCCTGACCCCTGGGGAACTCCACTACAAACCTTCCTCCAGTTTGAAAAATATCCATAAACTATTATTCTCAGTTTCCTATTACTCAGCCAATTGCATCCACATTACTGTTTGTCCCTTTTATTCCGTTTTCACTTTACTCTATATTGTTCCTACAAAGAGCCTTGAGAAATGTTATTACACTAGAGGTGTGAGTTTAAATTTGGATTGGTGTTGTGCCACCTCTTGTTTTATTTTATTCATGGGATGTGGGTGTCGCTGGCTGGGCCAGCATTTATTGCCCATCCCTATTTGCCCTTGGACTATGTGGTCTGAGAGGATATTTCAGAGTCACCCACATTGCTGTGACTCTGGAGTCAGAATGGATAAGCACGAGATTTCCTTCCCTCAGGGATATTAGTGAACCAGATGGGATGTTACAACAAATGACAAATATTTGTCATGGTGATCTTTTGATTTGATTTGATTTATTATTGTCACATGTATTAGTATACAGTGAAGAGTATTGTTTCTTGGGCGCTATAAAGACAAAGCATACCGTTCATAGAGAAGGAAAGGAGAGGGTGCAGAATGTAGTGTTACAGTCATAGCTCGGGTGTAGAGAAAGATCAACTTAATATAATGAGAATAAAAAATAGAAATAGAAGTTAGGCTGGGGACAGCTCGCAAGAAGTCACCAGTAAACTTTTAATTCCAGATTTTTATTGAATTCAGATTTCATCCGAGTCCTCGGCATTACCTTGGGCTCTGGATTAATAGTCCAGTGACAATGCCAATATACTATTGCCTCCTACTCTGTAAATGGGTGCTTAAACATTGGTAAACAGGTAGACTCAAAGAGTCAAAGGGTCATCTGGACTTGAAAGGTCAGCTCTTTTAACTCCTTACAGATGCTGCCAGACCTGCTAAGATTTTTCAGTGTTTTCTCTCTTTTGGTTTCAGATTCCAGCATCTGCAGTAATTTGCTTTTAACCAGGGGGACTAACTTTACCAATAAACCCCGCCCACAAACCAAAGCTTCAGAGACCTGTTTGTCCATGCGCATTCCCGGGTTGTTGGTGTGCCGGCCGGAGCGCACGCGCGCTGCCCGGGTTGTTGGTGTGCCGGCCGGAGCGCACGCGCGCTGCCCGGGTTGTTGGTGTCCCGGCCGGAGCGCACGCGCGCTGCCCGGGTTGTGGTGTGTCGGCCGGAGCGCACGCGCGCTGCCCGGGTTGTTGGGGTGCCGGCCAGAGCGCACGCGCGCTGCCCGGGTTGTTGGGGTGCCGGCCAGAGCGCACGCGCGCTGCCCGGCGGTGTTGGTGTGCCGGTCAAGGCGCACGCGCACTGCCCGGGGGTGTTGGTGTGCCGGCCATGGCGCACGCGCGCTGCCCGGGGGTGTTGGTGTGCCGGCCATGGCGCACGCGCGCTGCCCGGGGGTGTTGGTGTGTCTGGCATGGCGCGTGCGCATTTCCCGCGGTGTCCGGGGCCCGGTCACGTGCCTTGTGGTGGCCGGCAGCCGGGTTAGAATGCTGGCGCCGTTTGAATGCGGCGCGCGGGCAGCTTCGGTTAGCCTGGCCTCGAGCCCAGCGGTCAACCGTCTGAGGCAAGTCTGCACACACCAAACTCTATCTCTAAATACAATATTGTCGCTGCAAACCCGTCCCCGACTCGGCCTAAGGGAACTGCTGAAAGGATTGTGTGGAGGAGGAAATGGCGTGGCGTGGCGGGGCTGGGGGGAGGGGGAATTGGCGGGGCTGGGGGGGGGGGGGGGAGGGGGAATTGGCGGGGCTGGGGGGGGGGGGGGAGGGGGAATTGGCGGGGCTGGGGGGGGGGGGGGGGGAGGGGGAATTGGCGGGGCTGGGGGGGGGGGAGGGAGGGGGAATTGGCGGGGCTGGGGGGGGGGAGGGAGGGGGAATTGGCGGGGCTGGGGGGGGGAGGGAGGGGGAATTGGCGGGGCTGGGGGGGGAGGGAGGGGGAATTGGCGGGGCTGGGGGGGGAGGGAGGGGGAATTGGCGGGGCTGGGGGGGAGGGAGGGGGAATTGGCGGGGCTGGGGGGGGAGGGAGGGGAATTGGGGGGAGGGAGGGGAATGGGGGGAGGGAGGGGGAATTGGGGGGGAGGGAGGGGAATTGGGGGGGGGGAGGGGGAATTGGCGGGGCTGGGGGGGGGGGGGGAGGGGGAATTGGCGGGGCTGGGGGGGGGGGGGGAGGGAGGGGGAATTGGCGGGGCTGGGGGGGAGGGAGGGGGAATTGGCGGGGCTGGGGGGGGGGGGGGAGGGAGGGGGAATTGGCGGGGCGGGGGGGGGGAGGGAGGGAATTGGCGGGGCTGGGGGGGGGGAGGGAGGGGGAATTGGCGGGGCTGGGGGGGGAGGGAGGGGGAATTGGGGGGGGGGAGGGGGAATTGGCGGGGCTGGGGGGGGGGGGGGGGGAGGGAGGGGAATTGGCGGGGCTGGGGGGGGGGGGGGGGGGGAGGGAGGGGGAATTGGCGGGGCTGGGGGGGGGAGGAGGGGGAATTGGCGGGGCTGGGGGGGGAGGGAGGGGGAATTGGGGGGGGGAGGGGGGAATTGGCGGGGCTGGGGGGGGGAGGGAGGGAGGGGGAATTGGCGGGGCTGGGGGGGGGGGGGAGGGGAGAGGGGGAATTGGCGGGGCTGGGGGGGGGAGGAGGGAGGGAGGGGGGAATTGGCGGGGCTGGGGGGGGGAGGGAGGGAGGGAGGGGGAATTGGCGGGGCTGGGGGGGGGAGGGAGGGGAATTGGCGGGGCTGGGGGGGGGAGGGAGGGAGGGGGAATTGGCGGGGCTGAGGAAGGGAGGGAGGGGGAATTGGCGGGGCTGGGGGGGGAGGGAGGGAGGGGGAATTGGCGGGGCTGGGGGGGGGAGGGAGGGAGGGGGAATTGGCGGGGCTGGGGGGGAGGGAGGGAGGGAGGGGGAATTGGCGGGGCTGGGGGGGGGGAGGGAGGGGGAATTGGCGGGGCTGGGGGGGGAATTGGCGGGGCTGGGGGGGGGGGAGGGAGGGAGGGGGAATTGCCGGGGCTGGGGGGGGGGGAGGGAGGGAGGGGAAATTGGCGGGGCTGGGGGGGGGGGGGGAGGGAGGGAGGGGGAATTGGCGGGGCTGGGGGGGGGGGGGGAGGGGGAATTGGCGGGGCGGGGGGGGGAGGGAGGGGGGAATTGGCGGGGCTGGGGGGGGGAGGGAGGGAGGGGGAATTGGCGGGGCTGGGGGGGGGGGGGAGGGAGGGAGGGGGAATTGGCGGGGCTGGGGGGGGGAGGGGGAATTGGCTGGGGGGGGGAGGGGGGAAATGGCGGGGGGGGAGGGGGAAATGGCGGGGCTGGGGGGGGAGGGGGGAAATGGCGGGGCTGGGGGGGGAGGGGGAAATGGCGGGACTGGGGGGGGGAGGGGGGAAATGGCGGGACTGGGGGGGGAGGGGGGAAATGGCGGGACTGGGGGGGGAGGGGGGAAATGGCGGGACTGGGGGGGAGGGAATGGCGGGGTGCGGGGGGAGAATGGCGGCACTGGGGGGGGAGGGAATGGCGGGGTGCGGGGGGAGAATGGCGGCACTGGGTGGGTGATGTCGGGGCTATGGGGGGGGATGGCGGGGCGGGGGGGGGATGGTGGGGCTTGGGGGGGGGAGAATGGCGGGGCTTGGGAGGGGGGAGAATGGCGGGGCTTGGGCGGGGAGAATGGCGGGTCTGGGGGGGGAGAATGGCGGGGCTGGGGGATGGAGAGGACTGAATGGCAGGGCTGAGGTGGGGAGGAGGAGGGAATGGCAGCGCTGAGGGTGTGGAATGGGGGCACAGTGGTTCGCACTGCTGCCTCACAGCGCTCGATTCCTGGCTTGGGTCACTGTGTGGAGTTTGCACATTCTCCCCGTGTCTGCATGGGTTTCCTCCGGGTGCTCCGGTTTCCTCCCACAGTTCGCAAGATGTGCAAGTTAGGTGGATTGGCCATGCTAAATTGCCCCTTAGTGTCTCAAGGTGTGTCGGTTTGGGGATTAGCAAGTCGGGTAGGTGTCTGGATTGGGGGAGTGTGGAATGGTGAGGTTTGGAGTTGTTAAAGAGGGGGAAATTGCAAGGCCTTGGGGTGGGAAGAGGGTGGAATAACAGTTCAAGGGATGGAGAGAATGGCAGAGTCATTGTGGGAAGAAATGGTAATGAGTTATTGTTCTCGTAGTCATTCAGTGCAGAAAAGGCCTTTCAGCCCTTCGATTCTGCACAGACAATACCTACCACTAAAGGCACACTGATCCCATTTTCCTGCAATATTGAATATTATATTTCAAGTGCTCATCCAAATATTTTTTAAATGTAAGGTTTCTGGCCTCGACCTTCCCAGGCAGAGTATTTCTGATTCCCACAACCCTCTGAATGAAGAGGTTTTTTCTCAAATCCCCTTTGAACCTCCTGCCCTTGCCCCTTGTGGCTGACCCCTCAACCAAGGGAAACAGCTGCTCCTGACTCACCCTGTCCATATCCTTCATAAACTTGTACACCTCAATCATGTTCCCCCTTAGCCTTCTCTGCTCTAAAGAAAATAATCCAAGCGTATCTAGTCTTTCCTTATAGCTCAAATGCTCCATCCCAGGCAACATCCCGGTGAACCTCTACCTCGGTAAATTAAGGAATGGGTGAATAGTAAGGATGGGGGGAGGTGAAAAAATGAGGTATGGCCCGTGGTGGAGTAAGGTCTCGCTGTTCAGTCTATCAATTCCTGCGCAGTTTAAGGCTACATTAGCATTGTTACTGCTCTGCGTGCCTGGTCTTACCAAGCTGAGCATTGGTGGCAATATGCTGCAGAAAGAGCTCATTACTTTCTGCTTTTCTTTTGAACTAAAAAGGGAGGAAAAGATGACTGTAATTAAGAATTTAAAAATTAAAATACAGAATGCTATCACTGCGCAGCAAGTTTCTCTCTTTTAAATTTTTGCAACTGATGGATGAACTGTGCACAAAATATTAACCTACCTCTGCTCCTTAGCAATGCTATCAAGCCTGTGTTACATTTGAAGAATTTACCAGCTGTGTCCGCTTTTTAAATGTATTTTACATTAATGATAGCTGGGGTATAAAGAGTCCACAAGGTCTTAGGAACTCACTCTTTAGACACACATGTCTGGTTCAACACGGGAACCGATTTATGATCAAAACAGATGGATGACTGGCTCCTTGGGAGTCTGGATTGCTACATACTGGACATGGCTATTGCTGTATACCTTACCATGTCCCAATGGTAAAGCTATAGTTCAAATGTGCTATCGAATAGGAGAACCCAAGATTTTTCTTGAGGGTTTCATAAGTATGTTCTGGAGCTTCAGGAATTTGGAAGGTTTAAACCAGTGTTCCCAATATTGTGAAAATCTCAAGATGAATCTTAATGTATCTGGTTTAGGATCTATCTAGCAATGAGACAATGTTAAGAATGGACATTTCACAATCCTAGATGCCCAGAATTTAAACAGTACGAATCAGTAAATAGGAAATGTAATTGCAAGTGGAACTGAGTTTTGCAGAACTAGAAGGCCAGATCTTTAAATGTGGCCATTCCCCCAATTAACCAATGTGAGAATATGTAGCTAGGAAGTTGGCTGTGATTTATAGAACTATACAGTGCACAAATAAGACTAAACTGTTTGATTTTCTTCGCTCCCTGTATGTATGTATTCTGGAATTTTGCTTTACTGCAAAGCAGCTTTTACAGTCATGCTAAAGTTGCGATATGAGTTGAAGTTGGGTCTAACTTTTCTGTATAGTAACTACTTCAGACTCCTTGGAAGTCTAGTCTCGCAGCTCTGCTTGCAGCATAACTCCAGTGCAGTACCAATCCTGGTTCAAAATGTGCTCAGGGATTTGATCTAACTGTGTTGGATACACAGGACTCTCACCAGATGTACTATAATCAGCATCCTATCTGGATGTGTCACAGCTTGGTATGGCTTCTGCTCAGACCAAGACCGCAAGAAACTAGAAAGGGTTGTGAATGTAGTCCAATCCATCACGCAAACCAGCCTCCCATGCATTGACTCCGTCTACACTTCCCACTGCCTTAGAAAGGTAGCCAGCATAATCAAGGACCCCACGCGTCCCGGACATACTTTCTTTCACCTTCTTCCATCTGGTAAAAGATACAAAAGTCTGAGGTCACGTACAAACCAACTCAAGAACCGCTTCTTCCCTGAATGGACCTGATATGTTAAGCTGAATTTTCTTTTCAAACTATCTATAACGGCAATACTATATTCCGCACCCACTCCTTATGAGCAGTATGTTTGTCTGTATAGTGCGCACAAATACTTTTCACTGTATACTAATACATGTGACAAATCAAATGAAATTCTGACATCTGTGCTTTATAAACATTTGAAATTTCCCTGCATGTTTGGATAAAAGATTTTGAATTCCAGTCTTGCTGGAAAGATGGTGTTATGGTGTCACAAATTGCCAATCCAATTGTGGGTCTGAGATTGAATTAATACATTGGAAAGGGTACTGAGAAGGCATCAAGACTGACCTTCAGCATAAAAAGGATAAAATATAAATTAAGGCACTGGTTTATGTTGGCGAAATAAATCAAACTAATTTTCTTAAATAGGGTTATGGGATTTTCTGAGAATTCTTTATGCCAGTGATTTTTGATCCATTATCAATGAAAACAGGTCACCTTGTTGTTTGAATGTTTAGCATATCCTGCGGGGCAGGGAAATATAAAACAAAATAGGGGTGTTCCAAGTGCAGTTGGATGATAGAATAGTAAAGATGACAACCATGGTGTATTGTGCTTTGATGTGGCGAATAATCTTATCTCTAAGGTTTTTTTCAAATACAATGAAACGAATCAGCAACTTACAACTCATAATGTTTCGAAAGTTAGCAAATCTCGTAGATTATTTAATTATATTTGGATACTTCTGGACACAGCTTGTAAGAACATTCTACGTTTTGAATGTAGTTGGCCACTCTGCGACACTTACTTCTGAGATTGCCATTGATGCAGTTTAATATTGGTGTCAGCCTCAACAGAACTGGCTTATTGTACCTATTTCTAACAGCACAGCTCTGGCTCCCACTGAGTGACGTTAGCGAAGTACAACCCGAGTTATTTAAAACGTAGCTTGATTGATCAAGATTTGGCAGAAGGGAAAGAACCTGACAAGTGGTCGTGGCATAGTAAATATTTGAAAGTACATGCAGTAACTAAAAGGCTTGTTCTTAATTTTGCATTATATTTAGTCTGCTAAGTTATACTTATGATGTGGAGATGCCGGTGTTATACTTACACAGATACTGCATTTGTTGCATTTCACATCAATTTTTTTTTAGCAATTTCAATCCTGTTTTCATTCAATTTTGTGTACAGTGCATGTTTCTTGCCATTTGGGAAATGTGATTTTAATGTTTTTTCATCTGCTGTTTTCATGTTGCATATGTTTTTATATTCTGTTTGCTGAAAGGTGTGTATTTAACTTGTGAGCTAAGCTGGTATGAATGATTGTCAATCTTAAGCACATGCCACAGTGTTCGGGATGTTTCATTATGTTGTAACTCTAGCATATTTCAGTGTCGTTATATTTGTGTTCTTTTGTCTCTCCAGTGATCTGCCCTTGCTGTAGATGAGTTTGTGACTCTGGTTGCGTGTGTGCACCAGGAGTATGTCAGGTTGGCCATGATCCTCAATTCATTGTTGAAGTTGGTTCAGAGGCAGACCTACACCTGTCTGTCCCATCAGTATGGCCTTTACCTCTGCTTTGGAGGATTAGTGCTCATGATTGTATCTGCCTTTCAGTTTGGAGAGGTAAGTAACTTGTGAAATTATATATACCTATAAACCTAATAAGCCACTGTGTGCAGATTTGGCTGAATATACCACCCATAACTGCATAATTATTCTAGAGGTGCGACTCTTGTAGTTTTTGCAGCTGAATGTACTGTAATTTCAGTAATTAATTACAGAAATGTAGCATAGAAATGTGGGTTTTTATTGTTAGTTATGTAGCTGAAGACCTTATACTGATATCTCCCTTTTAGTTTCTGAAATATAAACAGAAAATGCTGGGGATACTCAGCAGGGCTGGCAGCATCTGTGGAGAGAGAAACAAGAGTTAATGTTTCAAGTCTGGATGATTCTTCTTGAATCCATTTGTCAATGTTCGTTTGATTTTTTTTGGACTTCTATATATTTGAAGTTATAGTGTTCCCCACATCATTACATAGCTCATAAATTAAAGATATGAACTCCTTTTGTGTACATTTCGTAGTTGTGAATTCAATGGAATCTTGACCACTTCTGAAATAAAAAGCAGGAAATGTTGGATACACTCAGCATGACTGGCAGCAGCTATGGAGTAGGAAACAAAGTTAATGTTTCAGATTAGTAGCCTTTTGTCAGAACTGGGCATCAGTTAAGAGGGATAGGCCTTGGAGGGAGGGCAGGTAGATTTACCTGATTAATACTGGACTCCATGTCAAAGTATGAGGAGAGGTTACACAAACTGGTTGTATACCATAGAATTTAGATAGTTAAAGTTTTCTTGATCAAAGGTTTCAAGATTTTAAGGGGAATGGATAGAGTAGATAGAGAGAAACTAGTTCTGCTCATTTCGAGCCTGGGATAAGGAGGCACAGTCAAAAAAATAGAGCAAAACTTTTCAGGAATAAAATTAGGAAGTGCTCTTTATACAAACAGTCATAGAAGTTTGGATATCTCATTTAAAAGTTTATTAGTGCCACAAGTAGGCTTACATTAACACTAAGATGAAGTTACTGTGAAAATCCCCTAGTCGCCGCACTCCGGCGCTTGTTTGGGTACACTGAAGGAGAATTAGCATGGCCAATGCCTAACCCAGTAAGAAGTTTAACAACACCAGGTTAAAGTCCAACAGGTTTATTTGGTAGCAAAAGCTGTGGCTTTTGCTACCAAATAAACCTGTTGGACTTTAACCTGGTGTTGTTAAACTTCTTACTGTGTTTACCCCAGTCCAACGCCGGCATCTCCACACAATGCCTAACCAGCATGTCTTTTTGACTGTGGGAGGAAACTGGAGCACCTGGAGGAGCAGATGCTAGATGAATTGTTAATTTGAAAACTTGAGATAGTTTTGGCAAAAAAAATTATCAAAGGATATGGGACAAGAGCAGGGCTATGAAGCTAGGTGACAGATCTGCCATGATCTCATTGAATGGTGGCGGAATGGGCTGAAGATGAAATGGCCTCCTGTTCTTAAGTTCCTATGTTAGGGTACAAAAGGATATCATTTTCTTAAAAAATCTTTCATGGGATGCAGGTGTTGCTGGTGAGGCCAGATTTTATCGCTCTTACCAAATTGCCCTTGAAAAGGTGGTGGTGTGCTGTCTTCATGTAGTTTAGATATATCTACAGTGCTATTAGGGAGGGAGGTCTAGGAATTTGACCCTGAGAGAGTGAAGGAATGGCAATATGGTTCCAACTTGAAAGGCTGTATGGCTAGGAAGGGAAGTTGAAGTGGTAGTGTTCCCAGCACATTCTGCTGTTTGTCCTTCTATGTGAGAGGTTGTGAATTTGGAAGATGCTGTTCCAAAAGTCTTGAAAATTACTGCAGTCCATCTGATGAAGGGAGCGGATGTTGACAATGGTGGATGCGGTATCTATCAAGCAGGCTGCTTTGGCCTGGATGTTGTAGGAGCTGTACTTATCCAGGCAAGTGGAGAGTACTCAATCGCACTCTACCACAGAAGGCTGTGGAGGTCAAGTCAAAATGTATTCAAGAAAAGAGATAGATAACGTTTTAGATTTTAATGGCACTAAAGGTTATGGGGAGAAAGCGGGAATATGGCATTGAGATAGAGGAGAAGCTATGATCATATTGAATGGCGGAGCAGGCCCGAAGGGCTGATGACCTACTCCAGCTCCTAATTTTTACGTTTATGTTCTACATATTGTTGAGTTGAAAAATAATCTATATTAGTAACAGTTGCAACCAATTCAATAAATTTGAGTAACATTGTGTAATTGTTTACAGCTCAGGAAATATTTAGTTCAGTCCCCATGCATTTGTTCCTTTAGGACTACTTTCTTATTAGGATGATATCGAACTGTACAGGAAAATGTTAATGTACAAAGCAAAAGAAAATCCAATTTTTCAATTTTATTCTTTCTAGGTTGTCTTGGAATGGAGCCGAGATCAATATCATGTCATGTTTGATTCTTATCGTGATAATGTAGCTGGAAAATCTTTCCAAAATAGGTAAAGTACATTAGTTTCCGCTGCTTCTTGATTGCTTGGTTAGAACATTTCAGATTGCAAATGCAAGGATTAAACTTGTTACAACTTGTTTGGAGGCTCACAACTCTGTAAACCTGTTTGATCTCCCTTATCTGTTTTAGATAATGGGTTTGTTGAGCGGTTTATTGGGTGATTCGGTCATCAAGGAGACACATCAGCTTGTTCTTTAGCACTGAAAATAATGCACTTTCAGAACTCATGGCCAGACGAAAATGCATCTGTTTGTTGGAAATGGGTGAAAGGAAGATGTGAACCTACATTTAGTGCATAAATACATGTATGGGTTAAATTGGAACTTTAAAGGAGGACTTGTATTTATATCACAGCTTTTATGACCTCAATGTGCCAAAGTGCTATATAGCCAATTAAGTACTTTTGAAGTGTAGTTATTGTTGTGATGTAGGAAATGCAACAGCCAATCAGCAGACAGCAAGCTTCCACAAACTGCAGTGTAATACTGATCAGGTAATCTGTTGGTTGAGGCATACATATTGGCCAGGACACCTGGGAGAGCTCCCTTGCTCTTTGAAATAATGGGATCTTCCACTTCTACTTGGAAGGAGAACCTTAGTTAATGTCCCATTGGACGACAGTGCCTATGACATCACAGTCCCCCCTCAGTACTACTCCAAAGCATAGCCTAAAATTTGCAGTTCAGCCTCTGGAGTGTGACTTGAATCCATAGCACTCTGACTCAGACAAGATTGCTGCCACTAAGCCTCAGCTGATGCCAGTTGCTGTGTAAGGTGGTTTTAGCTTTGCACCAATAGACGTGCAGTTTAAAATTGGCAAGCATGGAGACCGTACAGGTGTTGGATGCAGAAAAAATAAAGTTCACAATGTATGAATGGTTTGAGGGTGCGTTGAAAGCATTTGGTAAGAATGGAAAACAAGGAGATTTGCTTAGCATTTGTCAGTGCCATTCCTGACATAATAAGGATAGCTTTGATCTCCAATGTACCAGGATATGTTAATTGTTGAAAGAATGCTTCAGGCAAGGTATTCAAATTTATTAGAACTGAGCTAACAAAATTTGTATGTGCAGCTTTGTTACCTTTGCTTTAAGGAGAGAACAACTTCTAGGTTGTACTGTAATTAGACTGCATCAACTGAAATGTACTTAAAATGATTGACCTTGCAGCCCTTTCAGTTACAGAAAAGAAGCTGAATTGTCAGTCAGTTTAAATGCTTGTCAAAGTTGATTGCACGATACTGTATATGGAATCTGTGTGAATGTATTTTACAGTGAGGGTTTTTTCAACATGCCTGTCGGACAAATGTGAGTTACAATATCTGTTATGCAAGTATATATTTAGTTAATTGGAACAGAATAAGATTAACTACTCTAATACTATTTTTGTATATATTAGGTTATGTCTGCCAATGCCAATTGATGTAGTCTACACATGGGTGAATGGTACAGACCCAGGTTTACTGAAGGAACTACATGAAGTGAGGGAACAGATGAAGAAAGACCAGCGTACATTGAAGTGTGTTTTTCTTCCAATTTCTGAATTTTTTTGGCAGTGGTTTGCAAATTTTGAATTCCCCTCTTTTCACTGCCCAGTCTTCTGTATAGATCTGAGATAAGTTATGTTACTGGACTAGTAATCAGTGAAGCCTGGACTAATAATGCAAACTAATAGTTCAAACACTAAATTTGAGAGTTTCAAATTAAAGGGACCATGAAACAGATGGATTGTGGTGAACCAATTATTTCACTAATGACCCTTAGAGAAAGCAATCTGCTTGCCTCTCTGGTTTGGGACTCTGCACCAAACTTGTTGACTCTTAGCTGTCCTCTGAAGCTGCCTAGACAGCTGCATGAGGTAATATTTGCCAGAGACATCCCCATCTGAGAATAAATTAAAAGGATCAACCAGCAGCAAGTACTGTTAAAACTGAATCAGATTCAATCCAATCCCTTGGGGTAAATGTGGAGCTTAAAGCCTAGTATATCTTTTCAACCGAGGCAGGTAAGTTCAAATGACAAAGCCTCAACTTTGGATTCATGATTATCTGAGGGAATGATTTTCTTTAAGGGTCAGCATCAATACCTGGGGAAGGACTCCCAACTTACACTGAAAAAATAGACCTGTTAAATTATAGTTAAAAGTTTTGGGGGGAAAGCAGTTCTTTAACTTACTATGTATAAGGTCTGACCCTAGTCTGTGCAATCATTTTGGGAGAATAGTCATTGTTCTCAATGCGACTCAATTAAAATCAACAGAAGGTATGGCTTTAAAATGGCATCACTGTAGATACCCAGCTGCGAGCAAGGTTTCCACAGGTTCAAATGGTCACCCCAGATCTACTCTAAACCTAGCCTGCTGCTGCAGGGAGATTCTGGGATTCACAGCACTACTCGCTGTTGATTATGTCACGAAGCAACCTAGCCTAGAACAAGACCATACCCCATACCTCCTTTGAATTAAAAATTCTTGATTTCAACAAAAGACGGACACTGAATTTTGGTCAGCTTCTTTACAGAACTTTGAATAGTGGTATCAACCTTGCCTTCACCTTTCACTATCAATAAAAATCTGTATTTAATATTTCACACCGATGTATTTTAAAGTACAAATAGACGGAACACTGCTGTGAAATGATCTGTGGCAGCAGTCACTGGTGTGGAAGTGAGTTGTGTTCCAGTAATTTTCATCAGTGTTCACATTTCAGGGTAATGACCATATGATTTTTAAGAATGTTTCAAATTAATAGCAGATCTAAGAATAACATTTATGGTAGTCTTTATAGTATAAATCCAGGGTACTGAGCCTTTGGTTATGGCCTCAGCTACTATAATCATTTAAACTAAATAGGTTCTTCAGTTTTTGCTATTAATAAGTTAGCATTTTCTTTTTTTTTAGGGAAAGTCTTGGAAATGCTACAGAAGCCACTAAAAAAAGGTAATTAGCTTGTATTTGATGCTAAACTTCAAAAGACCTTTGAAAAGTTTTTTGTGAGTTGCAATTTATTGTGTTATAACTGGTTTACAGTATGTATTTTTATCACAGTGTAGGTTTAACATATTATGAATAAGTAGGACAGGTAATCAAGTTATTGAATGCCAATTGCAGTTTCTTAGCTTTGACAGATCCTGATCTTTGGCTCAGAGGTTATTGGAGATGGCTCTGATGTAATTGATTTCTATTCTGTGACACTTGAGAAGATTTGACAGTCTTTGGACACTTGAGAGTGTCCAAACTTTTTCTTAGTAAACTAGCAGGCGACATAGTGAGGAGCCTTTTGGTCACGATCAACATCCTTGGGGGTTACTATTGACCAGAAACTGTCTGGACTAGCCATATAATACTGTGGCTACCAGAGCAGGTCAAAGGCTAGAATCTTGCGGCGAAGGAGTGTAATGGAATACTCTCCAGTTGCCTGGATGAAAACATCTCCAATAATACTCAAGAAGCTTGACACTATCCAGGACAAAGCAGTCCACTTGATTGCTACCTCTTTCACAAGCATTCGATCCCTCCATCACAGACAAACAGTGGCAGCCGTGTCTACCCTATAAGATGCACTGCAGGAACTCGCCATGGTTCCTTAGGCAACACTTTCCAAACCCACGACTACTACTAGCCAGAAGGACAAGAGCAGCAGGTACCTGGGAACACCACCACCTGGAGGTTCTCCTCTAAGTCACTCACCATCCTGACTTGAAAATATATCGCCACTCTCTCACTGTCACTGGGTCAAAATCCAGGAATTCCATCCCTAACAGCACTGTTGGTGTACCTACACCTTAGGGACTGCAGTGGTTCTATAAGGCAGCTCACCACCACCTTCTAAAGGGCAACTAGAGATGGACATTAAATGCTGGCCTAGCCAGCAATGCCCACATCCCATAAAATGAATAAAATAAACCAAAGAATAATTACAACACAAAATGCTGTATTCAAGACAATTTTTATACTTTATTTTCCTATGAATCAATCATCCGTAACCTTTGAGTTCCATAGTGTTGGATTTGCGGGGGGTACCACTGTGCTGAGGAATTCCTCTCGGAAATTCACAGGTAAGGATTTTGTACGAGCAATTGGCCAGAAGCACAAATTTCCTCTGGGCAATTGCCCTGTACTGGGAACCATGTAAAAATGTGATTTAAATTGCAAACATCAGATGAGTCCTGTTCTGATACACAAATAATTACCCAGAAAAAGTTAGGCTTAAAACCTCTTCTGGGTAACCATTGTAAAGGCCCAGACTGACTCCGTCCTACAGAACATTCCACCTCTTCTCTCTTCCCCCCTCACCCCCCCACCCCCCCCCCCCCCCCCCCCCCCCCCCGTCCCCACCCAATCCCCCTGCCCCCAACCTCCTACCCTGCCAGGCCTAAACATCTTCAGTTGCTTCACCAATGACCTTCCTTCCATCATCTGCTCAGAAGTGGAGATGTTCGCTGATGTTCCACAATGTTCAGTACCATTCAGGACTCCTCAGACACTGAAGCAGTCCATGTCCAAATGCAGCAAGACCTGGACAATATTTAGGTTTAGACTGACAAGTGGCAAGTAACATTCACACCACACAAGTGCCAAAGATGACTCTCCAACAAGAGAAAATCTAATCACTGCCCCAGAATATTCGAAGGTGTTACTGAATCCCCCACGATCAACATCTTGGGGGGTTACCATTGACTAGAAACTAAACTGGACTAGCCATATAAATTTTGTGATGACAAGGACAGTTCAGAGGCCGAGAATTCTGCAGCGAGTAAGTCTCCTCCTGATTCCCCAAAACCTGTTCACGATCTATAAGGCACAAGTCATCTGAGGGCTGCTGGCGCTGCTGTGGAAATGAAAACATCAGTGCAATAGGTTGTCTTATTGTCCTGATTGAAATAGGAATGTAAAGTACTAAATTGATTGGCAAAAGGGTTAAATCAAATTTGCCTGCAAAAAAACTAACAGTAGATACAAATATTTTTAATAAAACTGAAGGGACTAAAGCAGTGAACATGGAGTAGGAAATGTCTTTCTTACTAATTGGCACATTCTTTGTTAACAACACTATATTAATGCAGATTTGTTGATTACAGTGAGAAGCAGCCAGAATGTTTGTTGTCACAATGTGTGAAGGGACCAATGATCGTTTTGGATCCGAGTTTGCCAGCAAACATTACAGTCAAGGAACTGCCTTCACTCTACCCTTACTTTCAAGCTGTCAAACATGTTTTACAAATCCCAAAGCTAAAAAACCCATCGTCCAATATTACTGTAATTATGTTTGATAATCAAAAAGAAGGTAAGAATGGCTTTACACTACATGTAAGACTTCTGGTTTAAATTGATACACTGAAAAAAATGCCCAGTTCATTTGTAAAAAAACAGAAGTCAAATACATAGGGGACATAGATATGAGATTAAATGGAAAAGATTTAGAACAGTGCAAGCCAAATCTTTTTACATGGGTTTTGAAACTGTGGTATGTCCTTGGCAATTGACAGTAAGAGTTTTAAGAACACCAGGTTAAAGTCCAACAGGTTTATTTGCTAGCAAATGCCATTAGCTTTCGGAGCGCTGCTCCTTCAGCAGATGGAGTGGATATCTGCAGATATCCACTCCATCTGACGAAGGAGCAGCGCTCCGAAAGCTAATGGCATTTGCTACCAAATAAACCTGTTGGACTTTAACCTGGTGTTCTTAAAACTCTTACTGTGTTTACCCCAGTCCAACGCCGGCATCTCTACATCACTTGGTGATTGAAACAGAGCATGTAGACATTTGGATAAGATGCTAAATTGGGGCTACATCTGCCTGTTCATAGAATCCTACAGTGCAGGAGAAGGCCATTTGGCCCATTGAGTCTGCACCGAACACAATCCCACCCAGGCCCTATCCCCATAACCCATGTATTTTCCCTAGCTAGTCTCCCTGACACTAAGGGGCAATTTAGCACGGCCAATCTACCTAACCCGCATATCTTTGAACTGTGGGAGGAAACTGGAGCACCTGGAGGAAACCCACGCAGATACGGGGAGAATGTGCAGACTCCGCACAGATAGTGACCCAAGCTGGGAATCAAACCCAGGTCCCTGGCACTGTGAGGCAGCAGTGCTAACCACTGTGCCACCGTGCTACCCCACTATTAAAATCCCACTGAAATATTCAAAGATAAGGGAGTTCTGGAGTCCTGGCCAACATTCTTCCCTCAAGCAATAGCACAAAAAACAAATGAACAAGTCATTCATTTCATTGCTTTTGTGGGATCTTGCTTTATACGTTTGGCTTCATAGCAGCAGTGACTGAATTTCGAGTGCAGTTTGAACTGTATTCAAGTTTATTCAGATCCATTGCTGTTACTTTCTAAATTATATCTTTTGGCATGTGAAATGCAAATTAGGTGATGAACCCCTTCATAAAATTGCTGCTGCTGCAGCCAGCTCAATTATTCTTTTAAATCGTTCTACAGTGCATTTACATAATGGAATGCTTGTTTTGTCCAAAATAAAATAGATAAAGGGGATCACAGGTTTCAAATATATCAGGGAAGTTGCGAGATAATGTTTCAACATTTTATTTTAGTGGATGACGCACTTTCAGCAGTACAAAAGCAAAATGGTAAACGACTGGCATGGAGAGGCTACTTGGTAGGTTTTTGTATTTTATATTATTTTTATGATCGACTAACTACTTAAATGCATGAAACCAGTTAATGCTGAAGTAAATTTCTGGTTACTGATTCACTATATATCTTACTGTTGAGCTGCCTTTGATTTGTATGTCTTGATTTCCTTGCTAAGTAAAAATCCTATCAATATCAGTCTTGAACATTTCAATTGACCCAAAGTCGACAGTCTTTTGATGGAGGAATGCTAGATTTCCATTACCCTTTGTGAATGTGACTTCTTTATTTCACTCTTAAATTGTCTAGCTCTGATTTTAAGATTGTTTCTGCTTGTTCTGGATTTCTTCGTCAGAGGAAATAACTCCCCTGTATCTGCACAATTAAATCCTTTTAAACTTTAGTTACATCCCTCTCAACCTTCTAAGGACAAACAAGCAATGTTTATGCAACCTGTCCTCATAATTTAACCCTACAAACCCCATTCTGGTAAATCTGTCCTGCACTCCTCCAGATGTGCATCCAGAACTGAATGGAATCAGGTCATGGCTCTTGACAAGTGAAGTATCATTTCTTCTCCTTTGTATTCCAGCCCCCTTGAGATAAAGGTCAACATTTGTATCAGTCTACTAGCTTTTAGTGATTGTAGACGTGGAGACACATATTTCACAGTTTCTAGCCTATTTCCATTAAGAAAGTATTCTAATGTGTCTGTCTTGAAATGTATGGTTTCAGGTTTCTCCATATAGATCTCCCATCTACCGCTGTTTGGTCCACTCACTTAATCTATGTTCCATTGTATATGTTCCTGTGTAATTTCCTATTCCCATTTACACAACTTGCTGTGTCTCAGTAGGTGCCATCTGGATGCTTAACTCTTTATTTCTCCAACCAAATTATTGAGGGACTATGAAATCTGAATAAACTGATGCTCCCAAAAAAAACACCTGCAAAAATTGGATGCTTATTGAGAGACTTGCTTGGTAAACTAAAATAAAGGCTCCTTGAATGGAAACTTCTAACTTAAGAACTATGGGTATCCTTCAATGCATCTACTCCTTTTGCAGCTTGAGACACTGGACCACAGCCTGTTGATTGCTGTTGTATGTGGAACTTTTATTGAGTTATGATTACGGGGACTTTCCCTTACAGTTCGCTTCCTCTGATCCCTAAATTCTTGTGAGGTGTATGCAAATCAGTGTGAAGTTGTTGTGGGTTTTGTGAAAGCAATGACAGTTGTGGAAGAGGAACTGCTTTACTCAATGCCGATAACAGCTGGCGAACCATCCGTCATGTCTCTGGGATTAAATGCACTGTTTTATCCAAGAGCTGTTCCTCTGCAGCAATGGATATTGGATAAACAACTCCTCAATCTACTGAAAATGTTTATAGTGCATGCAATGACTATTTTGGAAATAAGTGCACCAAAACCAGGGAGGTCGTGGTGTAGTGATAATGTCAGAGGATGTGTGATCCAGAAATGATTTGGGGACAATGATGCAAATCCCACCATGGCAGCTGGTGGAATTTAAATTCTATGACTAAATCTGGAATTAAAATTTGGTTGAATGTTGTCCACTAAACCATTGTTGATTGTTATAACCCAGCTGGTTCACTAATATCCTTTAGGGACGAGAATCTAACCAAAGTAAAAGCAAAATACTGTGGATGCTGGAAATTTGAAATAAAAACAAGCAATGCTTGAAAACTCAGCAAGTCTGGTAGTATTTGTGGAGAAAAACAGATTTAACTTTTGAGTTCATAAGACTTTTCTTCAGAGCTCTTGTCTTTCTACATAGTAGCAATTGTACATTTGGAAGGTACTGTCTAAAGAGCTTTGGTGAGTTCCTGAATGGTGCACACTGCTGCCACTGTGTCTTAATGTGGAGGGAGTGAATATTTGCACATGGGATTGACATCAGTAGTAGGTAAATTATTGGAAGGAGTACTAAGAGATAGGATCTACAAATATTTGGATAGACAGGGACTTATTAGGGAGAGTCAACATGGCTTTGTGCGTGGTAGGTCATGTTTAACCAATCTATTAGAGTTTTTCGAGGAGGTTACCAGGAACGTGGATGAAGGGAAGGCAGTGGATGTTGTCTACATGGACTTCAGTAAGGCCTTTGACAAGGTCCCGCATGGGAGGTTAGTTAGGAAGGTTCAGTCGCTAGGTATACATGGAGAGGTAGTAAATTGGATTAGACATTGGCTCAATGGAAGAAGCCAGAGAGTGGTAGTGGAGGATTGCTTCTCTGAGTGGAGGCCTGTGACTAGTGGTGTGCCACAGGGATCAGTGCTGGGTCCATTGTTGTTTGTCATCTATATCAATGATCTGGATGATAATGTGGTAAATTGGATCAGCAAATTTGCTGATGATACAAAGGTTGGAGGTGTAGTGGACAGTGAGGAAGGTTTTCAAAGCTTGCAGAGGGATTTGGACCAGCTAGAAAAATGGGCTGAAAAATGACAGATGGAGTTTAATGCAGACAAGTGTGGGGTATTGCACTTTGGAAGGACAAACCAAGGTAGAACATACAAGGTAAATGGTAGGACACTGAAGAGTGCAGTAGAACAGAGGGATCTGGGAATACAGATACATAATTCCCTAAAAGTGGTGTCACAGGTAGATAGGGTCGTAAAGTGTGCTTTTGGTACATTGGCCTTTATAAATCAAAGTATTGAGTATAAGAGTTGGAATGTTATGGTGAGGTTGTATAAGACATTGGTGAGGCCGAATTTAGAGTATTGTGTGCCGTTTTGGTCACCTAATTACAGGAAGGATATTAATAAGGTTGAAAGAGTGCAGAGACGGTTTACAAGGATGTAGCCGGGACTTGAGAAATTGAGTTACAGAGAAAGGTTGAATAGGTTAGGACTTTATTCCCTGGAGCGCAGAAGAATGAGGGGAGATTTGATAGAGGTGTATAAAATTATGATGAGTATAGATAGCGTGAATGCAAGCAGGCTTTTTCCACTGAGTTTAGGGGAGAACAAAGCTAGAGGACATGGTTTAAGGGTGAAGGGGGAAAAGTTTAAAGGGAATATTAGGGGGGGTTTCTTCACGCAGAGAGTGGTGGGAATGTGGAATGAGCTGCCAGATGAAGTGGTGAATGCCGGCTCACTTTTAATATTTAAGAAAAACTTGGACAGGTACATGGATGAGAGGGGTGTGGAGGGATATGGTCCAGGTGCAGGTCAGTGGGACTAGGCAGAAAAATGGTTCGGCACAGCCAAGAAGGGCTAAAAGGCCTGTTTCTGTGCTGTAATGTTCTATGGTTTTATGGGATGCCAATCAAGTGAGCTTTGTCCTGGATGGTGTCAAGCATCTTGGGTGTTGTTAGAGGAAGTGGAAAGTATTCCATCACACTTCTCACATGTGGCTTGTAGATGGTGAATATGCTTTGTGGGATCAGGAGGTGAATTTCTTGCCACTGGATTCTTAGCCTGTAACCTGATCTTGTAGCCACGATATTTATATGGCTGGTCCAGTTCAGCTTCTGGTCAATGGTAACCCCAGGATGGTTGATAGTGGGAGATTCAATGATGGTAATGTCTTTGAATCTCAAGGGGTAATAGTTAGATTATCCCTTATTAGAGCTGATCATTGACTTGCACTTGTGTGATGTGAATATTACTTGTCACTTGTTAGCCCAAGCCTGGAGATTGTCCAGGTCTTGCTCTATTTGGACATGAACCGCTTCAGTATCTGAGGAGTCATGAGTGGTGCTGAAAATTGTGCAATCATCAGCGAACATCCCCACTTCTGACCTTAAATTGAAAGGAAAGCCATTGATGAAGCCACTGAAGATGATTGAGCTGAGGGGACTACGTTGAGGAACTCCTGCAGAGATGATTTGCAACTGAGATGATTGAACACCAACCATCGCAATCCCACCTTCCTTTGTGCCTCGGAGTCTTCGGGAATGTTCCCTGTGCAAACCAATCAGAGAAGAGAAAGGCAAGACACATTGAACGTTGGGCCTTTCCCAGATATCCCTCCGACCACCTCATATCCGGCCAATTTCTTTCAGTTTGGCCACCTGCTCCTCGTTCTCCACTTTGACCTTGGTCGTGCGTTCCTTGAATCCAACTAGTGGAGAGTTGTCCCAATTCCTATTGACTCCAGTTTTACTCAGACTCCTTGATGCTTCACTTCATCAAATGTGGCCTGGGTGTCCAGGTCAGTCACCCCACTTCACTCCTGGCGTTCACCACCTGCTACGGACACAGTCTAGCAGCTAGGTCCTTTAAGAATCAGCCAACTTGGTCTGTACTAGGTGCTACCGGCTCACTCTTGGTGATGAGCATTGAAGTTCCCCACCCAGAGTGCATTCCGCATCCACCTCCAAGTGGTGTTCAACATGGAGAAGTATTGATTGAAAGATGAGTGGTACAGGTAATCAACAGGAGGTTTCCTTGCCCATGTTTGACTGATGCTATGAGACCTAATGGGGTCCAGAGTTAATGATGAGGACTCACAGGACAACACTCTTCCACCTGTATACCACTATGCTGCCACCTCTTCTGAGTCCGTCCTGCTGGTGGACCGGGCATGTCACACTATTTGTAACCCCCACAGTTGCCTGGACCTGCAGAGTTTCACTGGCTGTCTTGTCTGGAGACAATACACATTTTTTTAGCCTGTCTTGATGCTCTCTCCACTCACGTTGTTTTGTTTCTTAAAGACTTGATTAGTTGTAAGTATTCGCATTCCAACCATTATTCATGTAAATTGAGTTTGTGTCTTTACATGCCCTGTTTGTGAACGGAATTCCCACTCACCTGAAGAAGGGGCTTGGAGCTCCGAAAGCTTGTGTGGCTTTTGCTACCAAATAAACCTGTTGGACTTTAACCTGGTGTTGTTAAACTTCTTACTGTGTTTACCCCAGTCCAACGCCGGCATCTCCACATCATGACTACCATCGACACCGCAAACTGCCAGCTCCAAGTGGAGAGGATCTCCAAGAAGATCGCGCATATCAACACAGACATCA